>NC_138206.1:63545983-64145983 GCF_964194415.1 Vipera berus
GTCTCTCTGTTACCTAGCTACAGTAATGAATATAAATAATAGTAACTCATCACTTACTGTTATTTAAGTAACTGACATGATGTTTGTTAAAACCCTTTGTATCTAGATGAATATATATGTAGAATGTGCCATCTTCAAATACTTTCTAAGAAAAAAATAATTGACTTTTTTATCTTTATTCCAGATGAACAAATGACTTAATCGGCACACGGCTGAACTCTTTTTTCATATTAGCAGCACATTCATTTTCATCAGAACATATTCATAAATCATGGTCAAAATTCTAAAGATTTGTTTATATGTTGTCAAAAACTGTCTTGTTTATTTTTCATTGTCTTTTTTTGCTTTATTCTTTGTTATGTTCTCTCCTATAGTAATTAAAAATAAGCTCTAGCCATCTAATTGACAATCACTATGGATATTTAGTATGCGGCTCCAACATTATGGTCATCTTTCCAGTTAATTATCACACAGGGCTAGGGAAAATTAGACAGTTAATACTTTGGCCTATGGTGTCACCTTTCCAGCATCATATAGTCACTCAAATAGCAATGAGCTGTATAATTCAGAGCTCTTCTGTATTTCTTTTTTGTTTACATGTTAACTCAGCTTTTAAAATAATATTCTTTCTTTTTCTTCTTTTTTAACAATATCTCTGCAAAATTATTTTGCTAACTCTTAGGAACTGATGATCTAGTTAGCTAATTGTCCTGGGCCCTGTATTGGTTTTGCTCAATAGGAAATTGATCGAGAACTGGAGAAGAAGAAGGAAGAGCTGAATGTGGTACAGAGGCAGGCTGATCGCTTGTCTAAGGATGGGGCTGCAAAAGCAGTGGAACCAACCCAGATACAGCTCAGCAAGCGCTGGCAAGATATTGAGAGCAAATTTGCTCAGTTTCGAAGACTCAACTATGCACAAATTGTGAGTTGTTCCTGGCAAACATTTATGTTTGCAAATACTACTACTAACAAAACTCTACTAATATTGAGAATTCCCATTGATGTGTCTGAAATAGAATCTGGCCAGCGATTCAGGTCCCTTTTATTTACAGCGTAATATAGTTTTCATCTTACATGATTTTCTCTAGTAAATGTCCTTAAAATAAAACAGGAAGTTGTTCAATCAATCAACAATATATTAGCATTGAAGGAAAAAGAATTTTGGTTTTATTTGCCTCATTTTATTCATAACATTACCAGTTTAAAGCTATCAGTTTGCCATATATTTATTTCATTCAATTAACATGTACAATTGAGAAATATTTATTTTTCAATCTATCATCCCATGCACAATCTAATTAGCCTTTATTTATTCTTGATGTTCAGATGTATTCAGAAAAAAATGAGGGTTTTTAATTGTATTATTTATATAACATAGATTCTTTTCAACTTACTAGGAAGGAAACATAGATGCTATTCTCTGCTTTTTACAACAACCCACGCACTTCAAATATTATATTTAACAACAAATGAATAAGGGAAAGTTATACTACAAACAGTTGCTTAATCTGTATCTATACAAGCTTTTAATTTGTACCACTAATAAATACAAATCTCCCACCTCACAGGGATGTTGTGAGGAACTATTAATTATATAAGGTTTTATGGAATTATGTTGTGCTCATTTTAAGGTGAATTTTATTTGGAACAGCTTTAGAAAATATGACCACAGAATTTATGTAAGAGTCTTTGTGCTAGTCAATAATAACAATGTATAAAATGTGTAAAATACCAGTAATAAACAATAAAAGTAAAAGAATATGTTTAAGGTTAATAAACATAAAATTCCTTTTCATTATTTTGAAAATAAGCCAGAGGCAGGTGCTACTTTGTTTAACAAATTGGAGCATAGGGAAGGGGAAAGGGGAAAAGAAAGGAAAGGATTTGGTTCATGTATTTTTTTCAAGTTGTTTTTTTTAAAATTCATTAACGGTTCACTGTTTCAGTCATTGTTATTTGGTAATATTCTTTCAAAAGTGGCCCATGTTGATATCTTGGGTAGTTGCAAGGAGAGACTGGAAGGCAAAAGAGGAGTAGGAAGTATTTCTTCCACTACCAATAGATCTTTGAAATGGCAAAATGGCAAACAGTTTAGGAAATTAATGTGAAAGAGAATTTCTATGGCTTTATTTATAACCCAGGAGACACTGTGTCCATTAAACTTCTGGTGACCTACTAACAATAGTAAATCTATGGTAATCTGCTTGATTAACTGAAGTATATTACTATTTACTATGTAAGTTTTTAGAAGTGGACTGCATTCTTTTTCCCATTCAAGTTCTTTGTGACTCTTCTTACTCAATTTCATGTTATTAATTGCTACATCTAAAAATTTGCAAAAACTTTTATTTTTACTGCAGATAAAATACATATGTGAAATCCCATAGTTTGGAATTAATTAAAGAATTGTTTTTATTATATAATCAAAATACATATACTGTAGCAGTAATAATATAGAGTAGATAGGTCAAATGAGAATTTAGATTTCAACAGTCCTTTCTTTAAAATAAAACTTTTTGTAACACAAATCTTTTCTGAATCCAATGTTTCTCTGCAGAAATTGTGCAAAATACTCCACCCATCATTTTTTTTTAAATCCCATTTATATCCCACCCTTCTCCGAAGACTCAGGGCGGCTTACAATCTAAAGCACAAATCAATGTGCTTAGCAATAGACTTCATTCTATGTATATGCCTGCTTATTAGGGCTTTGCCCCCCCCCCAAGCAGCATTATTACAAAGTCAGCTTATTGCTCCCAACAATCTGGGTCCTCATTTTACCTACCTTGGAAGGATGGAAGGCTGAGTCAACCTTGAGCCTGGTGGGACGCGAACCTGCACTAATTTCAGGCAGCTGGTGTTACTTAAGGAGGCATTAGCCCACTGCTCCACCAAGTCTCTTTGCTAGTTGTTTTTAAAAAAAAAGAAAAGAAAAGAAAAATAAAATTTTCTTTGGCCTATGGCATTCAGAAATAGATTATTTGATTTAGTGGCATAATTAACATATGATTTTATACATGTTTGGATGGGATGGCAGAGCCTCCAGCTTCTCGAGGAAGGGGCTTTGAAAGGGGTACAGATGACCATGGGGACCAGGAGGGAGGGCAAGGCATCCAAGTAGTGATGGGCATGGGATCTACAGAGTCAGAGGGTAGGCCATAGCCTCTAAGATTTAGTATTGGCGGTGTGTTCCTGCATCCACCAGCACATTCTCATTTCCTGGGCAGCATTCATTGGGGAGGGGTCAAAGCTTCAGCTGCTGCTGCTGAATGCCAGTTCAGTCAATAATAAGGCTTCCCTCATTCAAGCTTTTATTATGGAAAAGTGAGTGAGACCTGGCTGACACCAGGAATGGGAGTTTCCCCTGTCAGAGATATGTCCAACTGGATTGAGGGTTTGGCACCAGCCAAGAGAGGGGAGGTGGGTGGCAATGGTAGCAGTAATAATCAGAGAGTCTCTTGTCACCTTCAGGGGCCTTGCTCTCCAGATCTCTGGATGTTCCTGAAGCTGAGTTCACAGGATCAGTTGGCATTGTTGCTAGTATACCAACTTCCCTGCTGCAAGCAAACTCCCTGTCTAAGGAGTTCCCTGCTGTCAGTGGAGTTCCCCACACTTATGGTCCTGGGTGACTTCAATCTGCCTTCCTTGGGTTTGTTTGCAGAAGTGGCTCAAGAGTTCATGCCCACCATGATGGCCATGGGCCTATCCCAGATCATCATGGGTCTGACTCTGGACAGTAGTCACATGCCAGATATGATATTCAGAGAAATGTCAATGTGATCGGATGGAAAATCTAATATTATACCCCGTCATGGTCAGATCACACCCTGGGGGCCCTGAGACTCTCTCATGTAGCCCTCTTCTGCAGGGAGGATGGATCCATTCGAACAGTCTGCCCCTGGAGACTGATGGAATGGGTTCCAAAGGGAACTGGAGAATATACTGGAGGATTTACTGCATGGTTCTACTAAAGCCTTCATAATGGACTGAAGTCATGAGGCGGCCAAGGCTCTGGACAGAATTGCACCTATGACTTTGACTGGACACAACATACAGCCATTATCAAGGCCTACCTTGTGGTGATAAGAGTGGAAAAACAATTATTTCTCTGCTGTTATTGCATCTGCAGAGTGTTGCACATCAGCCCTCTTCTGAAGTACCCAGTCCCTCTTAGGCCTGGAGGGCTCTGCAGAGGAATTAATTGAACACTTGTTAGATAAAATCACTTGGATTCATTCCCAGTTGGAATCCAAGCATGGTGCAGGTCCTTGTGAGATGCATGAGGAAGGTTCTTGCTTGGTGATTTGAGAACAGTTTGTTCCTGTTGGTCCTAAGGAAGTGTCCTTAATGGTCACTTAACAGGGTCCTTAATGCTGTCAATACAGCCACCTGTCAATTATATCCTTATTCCTCTTGGTTGGTAAAAGACTCCAGGACAGTGACCATCAGGTGGGTACATGCAATGATAAATTCCTCACTGCAAGAGGGGACATTCTGGACCCTTTAAAGGAGGCCCTGGTTCATCCTCTCCTCAAAAACAAAAACCTTCACTCGATTCCACCGGCCTGAAGAATTTCCGTTCAGTTTCTCATCTCCCCTTTTAAGGGAAGGTGGCAGAAAAGATGGTTGCTTGGCAGCTTCAGAGATTCCTGGATATAAAAGAATCCCTAGAACCCTTGTAAATAGGTTTCAGGCCTGGCTGTGAAACAGAGACCACATTGGTTCCACTTATGGATGACCTCTGCTGAGGGCAGGATGGTGGTAGTGCAACTGTCCTGGCTCTCCTTGACCACTTAGCAATCTTCGATGTCATCAACCATGGTATGTTTTTGGGTTGGCTACAGAGCTTAGGACTGGGCAGCACAGTTCTACAAGGTTTATCTCCTTTTTCCAAGGCTGCTCCCAATTGATATGCAATGAGAGATCCAGCCCCGGCTGCTTTCTTTCATGTACCACAGGGCATAGTACTCTCACCACTTCTATTTAAAATCTACATGAAGCCGCTGGGTAAGATCATCCATCAATATGCTAATATTATTCAATGTTGCATCTTCACATCTGGTGACCCGAGGATGCTGTTGCTATCTTCTGATGGTGCCTGGAGGCTGCAGGAGCCTGGATGGGGGATAACAGACTACAACTGAATCCCGGCAAAACTGAATGCCTTTGGGTGCATGAAGTTTCAAGATCCAGGTCTTTGACATTCTTAGTTCTAGATGGGGTTATGCTACCCCTTTCAGTTCCAGTTTGCAACTTGGGAGTTCTCCTGCACTCATGACTCCTGCTCAAACATCCAGGTGGCAATTGTGATAAGGAGAGTCTTTGCACAGCTTCATTTTGGCCTTTTCTGGATCAAGAGCTCTTGTGCTCAGTCACTCAAGCTGTAGTCATCTCTTGTCTAGATTACTGCAATGAAGCTTTATATGGAGCTAACCTTGAAATGCATTTGGAAGCTTCAACTAGTACAAAGTGCAACAGCACAAGCAGCCTTTGGGACTCATAGAATGACCTGTGTTACATTACAGCTTTGCAAGCTGCACTGGCTGTCAGTTTGCTTCCAGATGCAGTTCAAGGTGTTGGTTATGTCCTTTAAAGCCCTCCATGTCATAGGTTCAGATTACTTGATAAACCATCTCATTCTGCTAAGACAAGTCCACCTTATTCGTGCCAGCAGAGGAGATCTGCTGAAGAATCCATTAGTCAAGGAATTCCAGCTGACGGGATCCAGGAGAAGAGACTTCATTGCTGTAGCACCAGCCCTTTAGAAAATCCTGCCCCTTGGGGTGAGGTTTGCCCCCACTCTCCTATCCTTCAGCAAGGCCTGAAGGCCTGGCTCTGCTGGTTGGCCTGGGGACCAATAGGTGATTACATCACTGGAGGTGGTTGTTGGACTAATTAGCTGACACCCTTTCCCCCATTTTATTGTTCTAAGCTACCCAGAGTAGTGAGATGGGTGACAAATATTTAACAAATATTAAATAAATGTTTTTCAAATTATTCTTATAAATATTTAGAGACAGGGTCAGATGATATACACTTTCACCCAATATATCAGAATCTGTAATAAATGCTTCCTAGCAAGGCATATTTAGGATATTTCCTTGGAAGTTATTATTTTACATAATAACTCAATGCTTTCATTCCTAGTATGTACATATAGAAACAATATTGTTGCACCCAAATTTACATGTAGCTGTACAGATTGTCAGTTTGGGTTGACTGAAAAACAATTTCATTATAAATATACCCCCTCATTTTTTATTAAATGATATGTAGTATATTTTATTTAGTTATTTATTATTCCAAAGGTAATCTTGATGTTATGAAATTTACATGAAAGTAAATCTAAAACCTGGAATTTGTGATTCGGCTTGATCATATTTGCCTATAGAAATAAAGCTCAGTATTGAATGTTCTGGATATGTATCATGACTTAATGGGAACTGGGGGGGAAAAGGAAACACACTGTGATGATTACAATGCAGAAAATGTCCATAGAATATATTTACATATTTATACAGCGTATAACTGAATCTTTATATGATTTCTCTGTAGAACAGGTGTTTAGTGAATATATAGAAATTGAGCAGCAAAGCAGGTGTACTTGAGAAATCAAATCATCGCCTTGGAAAAACGTGCCATACTATTTATTTATCCTTTTTCAAATACAATGTGTTATTCAGCCACAGGAAAGAACTGAGTGAAATCTGCTCTTTTGCAACCATTCCAATTATAAAAGATTATTCAGCATCAATCTGCCAAATGAAGAACTTTAATTATTTGATGGTAGATCTAAAATGTATTCATACAGGCAAAGAAGTGTGACGTGCTAGTGAGGATTATAATGACACATTGAATTCAAATTTGTAGGGTTTTTTACATATGATTAAGCTTTTAAAGCTACATTTTCTCTGAAACTCCATTTATTAATTTAGCACAAGTCACAGTCCTTTTTATTTTTTATTTATAAAATACTTAAAAGAACATTTCTCAAATATGCAAATTGGTGGTGAAAAAATGATAAAAAATGGCATGCATGATACTTTGGGAAATATTAACTGTACCTTTCATGTTATACTTCTCAAATATCAAAAATTCCAAACATTCTTATTGGAAACAGCTACATAATGCACTGGCTATCTTTCATCATACCCTTTTAAAACAGTTGTTAAAATCCTGCACAATATACTGTTAAAAGATTACACACACATACATATACAAATATACATATATACATACATATATGTATGTATACATACATATACATACACACACATGTGTGTGTATCAGAAAGTGAATATGATTTACTTTAAAATTAAGAATATGTTCACATTGTCAGTAATTATAAACATTTTGATAGTTAGGTTTATTTTTTAAATATTAGATAAGTTAGGTAGAAAACTTAGGCATGTGAATTAAAATGAATGCCAAATAAACTATATTGCTCAAATTTGCCTGCTTTAGGTTCTTAGAGTATGGAATTGCTATCAAGATCTGATGTGCGAAAGGCTAAAACTACAGTCCAAGGCATGCACCTTCCGTGTAAAGAGAATGTTTGCGTTTTAATCAGCTACCAGTAATGAAGGTCACAAAAGTTGCAGAGGAAAAAATATCAACTTAGGTAATGGTCACTGAAGAAAGAAAAAACAAGAACTACAGGTGAAACTCGAAAAATTAGAATATCGTGCAAAAGTTCATTTATTTCAGTAATGCAACTTAAAAGGGGAAACTAATATATGAGATAGACTCATTACATGCAAAGCAAGATAGTTCAAGCCATGATTTGTCATAATTGTGATGATTATGGCGTACAACTCATGGAAACCCCAAATCCACAATCTCAGAAAATTAGAATATTGTGAAAAGGTGCAATATTCTAGGCTCAAAGTGTTCCATTCTAATCAGCTAATTAAGCCATAACACCTGCAAAGGGTTCCTGAGTCTTTAAATGGTTTCTCAGTCTGGTTCAGTAGGAATCACAATCATGGGGAAGACTGCTGACCTGACAGTTGTGCAGAAAACCATCATTGACACCCTCCATAAGGAGGGAAAGCCTCAAAAGGTAATTGCAAAAGAAGTTGGATGTTCCCAAAGTGCTGTATCAAAGCACATTAATAGAAAGTTATGTGGAAGGGAAAAGTGTGAAGAAAAAGGTGCAAAAGCAGCAGGGATGACCGCAACCTGGAGAAGATTGTCAGGAAAAGGCCATTCAAAAGTGTTGGGGACTTTCACAAGGAGTGGACTGAGGCTGGAGTCAGTGCATCAAGAGCCAGCACACACAGACGGATCCTGAACATGGGCTTCAAATGTCATATTCCTCTTGTCAAGCCACTCCTGAACAACAAACAACGTCAGAAGCGTCTTACCTGGGCTAAAGAAAAACAGACCTGGTCTGTTGCTCAGTGTTCCAAAGTCCTCTTTTCTGATGAGAACAACTTTTGCGTCTCATTTGGAAACCAAGGACCCAGAGTCTGGAGGAAGAATGGAGAGGCACACACTGCAAGATGCTTGAAGTCCAGTGTGATGTTTCCACAGTCTGTGTTGATTTGGGGAGCCATGTCATCTGCTGGTGTTGGTCCACTGTGCTTCATTAAGTCCAGGGTCAACGCAGCCGTCTAACAGGAGATTTTGGAGCACTTCATGCTTCCTTCCACAGACGAGCTTTATGGGGATGCTGACTTCATTTTCCAGCAGGACTTGGCAGCTGCCCACACTGCCAAAAGCACCAAAACCTGGTTCAATGACCGTGGGATTACTGTGCTTGATTGGCCAGCAAACTCGCCTGACCTGAACCCCATAGAGAATCTATGGGGCATTGCCAAGAGAAAGATGAGAGACATGAGACCGAACAATGCAGAAGAGCTGAAGGCCGCTATTGAAGCATCCTGGTCTTCCATAATACCTCAGCAGTGCCACAGGCTGATAGCTTCCATGCCACGCCGCATTGAGGCAGTAATTGCTGCAAAAGGGGCCCAAACCAAATACTGAGTACATATGCATGCTAATACTTTTCAGAGGTCCAATACTGTTCTATGTACACTCCTTGTTTTATTGATTGCATGTAATATTCTAATTTTCTGAGATTGTGGATTTGGGGTTTTCATGAGCTGTACGCCATAATCATCACAATTATGACAAATCGCAGCTTGAACTATCTTGCTTTGCATGTAATGAGTCTCTCTCATATATTAGTTTCCCCTTTTAAGTTGCATTACTGAAATAAATGAACTTTTGCACAATATTCTAATTTTTCGAGTTTCACCTGTAAGACTTCATATAAGATTAGTGTTCTCTGGCTAAAATTCAGTGGAAATGAGGCATGTATCAGGTGGGTTTATTTTGCTTTAGTGGGAGAGCACATGTGATAAGCCAACAGTCTGTTATTCAGTCAGTGAATTGCTAAAACAAGAGAAAGATGAAAACTGTCATTTCCACCCAAAGAGGGACTCTAGTTTGTTACCTTTCATAGGTTGGAGAATACACAATACACAATAAGTGGAACCTTTATTTCAGTATAGGTCGAAAATTGGAATTCTTTAATGATAGCTTCATTAATATTATTATAATAAATCTACTTTTCAGTACTGGTGGTCAAAAGAATCATAAGTCTACTATTTAAGGACAGTGTGTATTTAAAAGCTTTTCAGGGTGTGATTGGACAATGTGAATTTAAAAGCTTTACAGGATGTGATTTAACTGGAACTTCATCTAAATTACGTGAATGAACCAAAATCTTTGTAGAAAGCATAGGTTTCTATCACCTTTTAAACAGAAAACTCAGGTAGTAGAACATTTTTTTACTTACTTCTCCTGCTTTCTACCCATCTATATGTACATAACTGATTGATGAATGTTATCAGAAAATATATCTTACAAAAGATGTTTAAATAATGTTTAACATTTAAGAAAACTAAAAGGTAGTATGTAAAATAACTGCTAAAAGCCAAGAAACACCCCCCTGAAATAATAGCTATTTTAACTGATGTATAGCCATGAAACTACATTTTTACAAAATGAAACTTTTGTATATTAATATTTTGACCAAAACTGGTTTAAAAATCCTTAAAAGATTTGCATAATACTTTTTCTATTGTATTAACTGTAAATAGTAAAGTGTTTTTTTATATTTCATGGATTTATTTTTTATTTTTATAGTTTGTTATATGGATTCCAACAAGCAATATTTTGTTTATTTACCAGCAAATACAAAATATCTTAATTTGTTCCTAATTCAATATAATTCAGTATTGCTGTTTTTTTAAAACTCAACTTGTTATATAAGAATTATTCTAACCACTAGTGCAGGTTTTAGATTTATGATAACTACCTCTCATGAAATCAGTAAACCTTGAGAAGAAAATTTTTAATTATAAAAATCTAAATAAATCTACATTAAAATTGTTGCTTAGTTTTGATACTGAAAATATTATTGCTATATGTAATATCTTTACACTAACAATTATTTAAAAAAAACAACTGAGAGGGTTTTTTTATATGCATGCATTTTTTCCAAAGGATTCAGTAATATCATTGACATGGCTTAAACAGCTTCTGTGGTAGTCTTTTTTAGGAAACGGCTTGCTTCTATAGTGATGTCTACTACTGAATTATATAAATTAGTTGTCTTTGGGGCAGTTATACTGATTTCAGTCCTTTATATTTAATCTTGGATACTGAATCACAGTTCTGAAATAGTTAACTTGATTATTTGACACTGTTTATGACAAAACGTTTTCTTGTCATGCATCAGCCAAGGCTATCTTTGAATACTGAGTTCCCTGAATGAAGCCCAAATGTTAGTATCTCTCCATAACTGGTATTTTGAAGTAAGTTATGTAGTGTGTTATTTTAATATACTAGTTATAGAGATGTGTAAACATTTGGGTTCCAACTGTGAAACCAATATCTATCATTGTCTGATCCCTTCTTGTAGTATTTTGTAAAGTCAGCCAGTTGACTAAGCTGTATGGTTGAAATCACACCTATACTTCTTTCACTTCAATTAATAATTATAATCAATATGAATCAGAAAATGCTTCCAAACCAAAGACATGAATTTATATCTGAGATAGAAAATGTGGTATGGAAGCATATAATCAGTTTTATTTGAAGCAATCTAGTTCATGCTGTTAAATAAATTAGTCCAATGCTAAAAGTACATATTCTTATTATTTACAATACAGTTCTTATATTTTTATATTTATTATGAATATTTAATTAATATGACTGAATTTCATTTATGCTGATTTGTCCATACAGCCCTGTAATACATTTTAGAATTTATGCCGTATATAACAGAACCATGTCTTTTATTATTTTAAAAGTGCCGTGTTAAAGAGCAATTAAATATTTGGTGAAAGTAATAAATAGCCTTTTAAAACAGCTTGATATAAAATAATGGTAATTACTTTGATGTAGAAAACCAACATAAAGTTAATTAATAAAGGAACTGAAAACAGCTAATATCTTCAGTAGTTTTCTAAAGCCAAAAGATTATTGTGATGAGATGATAGCATATTCTGCAATTATGGAGCACCACAAGGTCTTTGTTTATTCGTTTGGGGAAAATGGTGCTCCAAATCATTTAAACAATTAGTTAAAGGGCTGTATAAATTTTTTAGGAATAGAGTGCTTACCATCTTCTAACTGGAGTACTGGACTCTCAAAGTATTATACAATTAATGCATGAGATCGGACAGAGGCTGTTGAAATAATAAGGCATTTTGCTTGTTCCAAAGTTTTTCCCTAGATATCAAAAGTTGCATATAGGATATGAGTTTCTGGGCATATTTTTAAGCAAGTAATACAATAGTAAATTCACCAAGGTTTTTTTTTCAGAATTCTTGAAGACTAATGTAAATCTTGATACTTAATTCTTATAATTTTGACAGCTAACTAGGACATGCCATGTATTTTCCTCCTCCCAAAATAGGCAAAATTGGCTTATGGACGAATCCATAAATGTAATATTGGCTTCTACTATACCAAGTTACAACTGATAACCTCAGGTTAAATATGGTCATCTAGTACTAGTATTATTCAGGGTTTCAGTTACTTAATTAATTTCTATATCTAGGAAAATTGTAGCAAGGAACAACAGACAAGGAGGGCTCATCATTTATCTCCTCTGTAGTGCAGCAATTCCTGACCTACCTAAAACTCTCAAATTTCCACGGGGAAGTAATAATTCGTGTGAGAGGGCCATGCCTCTGGCATTTAGCACCACATTTTCAAAAGGTGATAAGCGTGTTTGTTCTGGCTGCTACAATCAGTTGTTGCCAGACCATTTTTTGATTGTGACTCTCTTTATTTTCTAGCAGAAAATTGATACTGTCTTTTATGCTGTGACAGTACCTGAGGGGCTTTTTATCTGTAAGCCTAGTTTTACTGCAGTGAGTCATTTCTTCACATTCACATAATCATGGTTCTTAAAAAATTTAGAATACTCTTGACAGTAGTGAGGATTGCTTATATTTGGCGCAATGGTTCTTTGATAGTATGCCTAAATAAGCTCTTCTCATACCATGAAAGAATAGAATTGTTTATTCTTGCTGATGCAATCAGTAAACATATCAGCTGAAATTGAGCAGATTTGCTATTTCTCAGACAGATTTACCAACCTGGTCCATTTTACATGAGAAAATTAATATGAAGGCTATTGCTAAGCTTGTAAGCTGCCCTGAGTCTTCGGAGAAGGGCGGGATATAAATGGAATTAAAATAAAATAAATAAAATAAATATCCACAATAAATGGAACTGAAACAGAGGCTTTAAAAGTAACTAAATATGAAAAGCTTCACCTATAGAACTATTAGGAAGTGGTGATGTTTTTACATTGTAACTCCACCTCCTGTGGAGTTTGCTAAGCAGTGGATTGCACTCAGTTTGGACCTTGCCCAAAAGATGAATATCCTGGGGTGTCCTCTTGTAAGAATCAGCCATGTTTCTTTCTACAACAAAAAAATAATTTGTGATCTCTAAATAAGTCTTAGTATGCTCAACCCACACATTAACAATACAAAAGAGCTAATCTCATCAACATTCTTTTCAGTTCATCAATTGGCATCTATCCCAGCTTGGAGATAAATAAGTTACTCAGGCAGGCAGAAATTGTACTGTACATTCTTTACATTCCTATGAGACAAGCACAATATTGTGAAGCACAATAATGCATGCCAACTCGCACTTTTGCATCAGCTGCCTTAAAAATAATGACAACACATAGGCAGTTATTCAGCCTTATAAACTCTTAACATTTCCAGGACAAAGAATTAAGAAAACTTTGTAATATACTAGACATGATAGTATACATTCAACTTTTAGAGCTTTCATCTTCTGTCTAACCACATGCTTAATTGCTGCTTTCCAATTAATGCTGAACTCTTAGATGATCTTACTTGACCCAACAATAGTAGGAACATGACTGTTCTTGGCTGCCGTACCAGCTAGGTGGAAAGGGATTTAGGAGAAAATCAGGAATTAATTTACCCCTCGATCTGCAACCATTCAATCAGCAACCACTCCAAGTTACAATGGCCCTATAGCTGGCTGTCAGAGTTCTGGCCATCCCAGCACCCCCATGGTCATGTGATGGCAATTTGGGTGCTTGGCAACCTGTTCACACTTATAACTAGTTGCCAAACATCCTGTGATCATGTGATTACCAACTTAAATTCTTCTTTGCTGGGTTTCTGAAATAGCAGTTGGGAAGGTGGCAGTCAAGGTTGCAAGACTCCCTTACCCATGCAGTGTTCCCCAATCCCACTGCTTTCATACCATGCTGGTACTTGCACATCCCCACACATCCTCATTGATCCATACTGTAGCTCTGCACACCTTTCCTGATATGTACCACACCCTTGCAAACCTTCCCCAACCAGCATGGCATCTCTCTTCACACTCATATGGAGCCTCCTTGATCTGCACCACACGTTTTGTGCATCTCCTCACATCCTTGTGCACCCCAACCCTTCCCAATCTGCACCGCTCCTCTTATTTCTTGCACCTCATTCATCCTCCTCAGCCCTCCCTGACCTGCACTGTGATTCTTGGCAATCCTCACAAAGCACAAAATTAATTTGGATGATTATATGTGAAATATTACATATAGACTATTAAAAAGGACAGTAACACAATTGTGCATTATATAAACCTTGATACAGATTTGCTTTTTAAAAATATGTTCTTACATAATGAATCTAAAGAAAGATTTCTGTTCTATATCTGTACTAGCAAACTGTTCATGAGGAGACTACTGTACTGATGACTGAAGGTGTACCAATGGAAACTTCTTACGTGCCTTCTGCCTACCTGACAGAGATCCAACAGCTTCTACAAGCTTTGTCCACTGTGGAAGACCTGCTTAATTCTCCCACTCTTCAGGGGAAGGACTATGAAAATCTTGTTAGAAAAGAAGATGATCTCAAGGTAAGAAATCAAGCCATTTAAATAATGTGTTCAGCTACTTAGAGTGAAAGTTGGATATTTTCCCTCTTAAAAAAAATTGGAAAGCACAATTTTCAGTGGAGTAAATGAGTTCAATATTATTTTACAAAACTTGAATGCCTTTTACTTTTTTGCACCATTTCAAAACTCTTCAAAACTCAATAGGCATGAAATATGTTTCCCTATATGAATATTTAATTACATATAGTCATTTTCCAATGGATTTTTTTTATTCTTCTTCAATGAAGTCTGATTCTCAAAAACTGCTTGGTCAAGTTCCTACAGTTTTCTTGGCAAGGTTTTTCAGAAGTCATATGGCGCTGCCTGTTTCCTAGGGGTGAGAGAAAGTGACTAGCCCAAGGTCACCCATCTGGCTTTGAGGGTAAGGCAGGACTAGAACTCACAGTTTCTCAGTTTCTAGCCTGATGCCTTACCCACTAAACCAAACTGCTCCTCTCATATCCACACACATATACATCCTTTAAGTTTGCACATCTATGGACACATATCCACATCCAATTATACCTAAAAGTATTCAAGTACTACAAAGATTAAATTACATCAAACAACCATATTTGCTTGCTACGTCCTAACATTTCCTAGAAGATCCCTATTTTTACAATCACATTTTGTATTCTTTTGAAATAACCATGTGGATTCCTACATTTCATGACTATTTTGTGCATAATAAATGAAATATTTTTTCTGCAAAACAGTGAACAATTTTAACCTATGAAGAAACAATTTTGAGGAAAAAGAAAATCACTCAGGGCATTCCCTTGACGGAGAAAGCAGCAAATCAGAATGTTGGGAATCTCTCCATGATAAACTCTTTGCTGCCACCTCCTTTTTATCACATGACTTAAGGAGATGATCTGCAGCTTGTCCTGCACAGAGATACAGAACCCAATGGGAAAACAGTAAGACATATACACAGAGAGTCAAGTTTTACTCCTTTACACAGAAGAAAATATAAACATATTTAGATGAATTTAAAAGAATTCCAGAATCCCTGTTCTACCTATTTTCTCTATCATGTTTATCTGCTGTTATTGTATTTTCTCCTTTTTTTTACATCATCTACAAACTAGGCCTCCTCAGTCAAAGCCTGTGTTGTTTTCCATGGATAACTAGCATAAAACACAAAATCATAATTCAATGAATTCAAGAGAAGATTCCTTTGAAAATGAATCTGGGGAGAAAAGAATTACCATTCATCTTTGCTCTTTTTCCATCTCTCTCACCCCATGGTATCTTCTCCCTCTCCCCTCCTCTTTCTTTTACCATGATAATTCTATAAGTAATAAGATTTATGGTGGTTACTCATTAATCACTGTAGTCACTGCCCAGCAAGAATGCCTTTTTAATTTTAAATATGCTGGATTTATTAATGTTATAGGTGTGTTATAATGCATAGTTCTAGCATATATTCAAGGCTGTGATTTCACAGAGGATTTTTCTTTTTCATTTATGAATACTAGAAGCTCTGCTTCTTACATTTATGGTATCTGAATAAAAAGCTGAAAGATGATTACAAATTTGGTATTCATCCAGGACAATATTTTCCAAAATGCATTTGCATTTTTATCAAAGAAATACACATCTGGGTTCTACCAAATAAGGCAAAGAAATAACAAAGAAACCTTTTCATAAAGGAGAGCCAAATGGCTCTATTCCTTTTTTAGGAATAAGTGCAATCTGTTCACCTATGCTAATGAAATAACATTCCAATTTAATGTTTGAGGATAAAAATATTTGATAGACACTTGATACACAAATGATAGAAGAACTGAATGTGTAGAAAATGTTCTTGACTAGCAAATAAAGTGAATACTATGTAGTGATGGAAAATTCTTGGTTTTTGAGGGATAATAAGGACTTTGATCCCAATGATTTCTCAATCTACTAATAGGCTTCCCTAATCTTTCATATCTTTATATTTATAAAGAAAGTAAAATGCATTTCTTAAAATCAGATTATAAAATTGTTGATGACATCAAACCTCACCTCTCTCCATGTACTTGTGTTCCCCTCTTCCTCATCTTTTAACAGTGTTTTTACAGTTATTTTTTGTTTTATTATTTTAACACGTAATAGTTTTAATATGTTTAAGCCATCAAGAGTTATCCCTGGATAAAAAATAATAATAAATAATTAAGATTAAGACTGCTTCAAGTCACCAATCAGAATTTTAAAATACATAGGAATACCAAAGAAATATCACTATAGACAATTCAATGTGAAGCTAACTCTTAAAGCCAGGCAAATCAAATTTATTTATTGACTCTGACACTTCTATAGGGCATTGCTTATTTTCTTTGCTCAGCATATATATTGAAAAGACCTTTTTTTTTGTTAAAACCTGATTTCATTTGGGGCTCTTTGGTGCCAAGAAACAGATGATTATCAAATGATGTTGGCTTCAATGGATATATTCCCTACAATTAGGAAAGAATGTGCAAGTGAAAGTGAGGATAAAAATATAGATAGTAGTAGCATTGACCTAATTCTTGCTTTTGTAGTATCTTATATTACTTCAGTGCAATTTTGTTTCATAGGACAAAACATTCAGGATTTCCTGTTAATATTAAAATAACAATTTGCTAATTGTTTATTAAATCAATAAAAATTGAAATAAAATTCAAAAGATTAAATTATTCCACAAGTAATTACTCCACATGCAAACTTGAAATATTAGTCCTTCTGACTACACTGAAAAGAAAAGGGGAAAAAAATCCTTCGTTTCATTGCCAGATGTTTTTTTCTTAATGCAAGATTCTCCCAAATGCCAAACACAATTTAATTCTTATCATCTCTCTCTCTCCTCTTATAACATAATGGATTAATTGAAATATTTCATTTTTTTCCTCTTGGTCAAAATATAGAAATATTATAGAAGGAGAAATTTATTTAATAATTCAACATCTGTATGCCTTCTTCTTTCTTGTCCCCCTCCACCTCTTGAATTGCAGAAAATTAAGGGCACCCTAAGGAGATATTCAGATCAAATTGAAATCATTCAGAACAAGAAGCCTGCAGTTCTGAAAAGTGCCACACCTGGTGAAGCTATGAAAATTGAAGACAAGCTGACTCAGCTTACTTCCCAGTGGGAAAAAGTTAATAAGATATATTGGGATCGACAGGCGTAAGTAATTTCTTTATTTTAGTTTGCTACCCATGATAAGCTTCATTACATCTGACTTACAATGTATGGTTGCATTTTATCTTTGTAAAATAGCTTGTTGATTCCACATTGAATATGTCTTAATATTTGGACATTGATAATGGAAGAGTTAATAGATTCAGGGAATTTTCTGACAAAATAATTGTCAAAAATCCCTCATATTTGTATTGTTGCATCTAAGATAAATACAGACTGATTTTACCCATGTAAATCATCTTTTTATTGGTATTCTCAGTAGGTATGTATAAATATGATTAATTATATATGAACAATTATAAGGTTCTTCACTGTTAGCTTAGCCATTTCTGTGCTGAATCCATGTCCCTCCTATGTTGTGAAAGTGGTCAAAGAGATGTTCTGTGGTTGGGTTCATGGTATGGTGTGAGGGAGAAATTGGCTCTCCAACCTTAAAGGAAGCAGTGGCACAGTCTCTCCTCAATAGGTCATGGACACAATAGCTTTAGACAACTATCACTCTGTCTACAACCTTCCCTTTTAGAGAAGTAGTCAGATTGTAGAGAATTCTGGAGTTAGTGGATTATTTAGACTTGTTTCAGTCAATTTTCA
Organism: Vipera berus; assembly: GCF_964194415.1. Classification (NCBI taxonomy): domain Eukaryota; kingdom Metazoa; phylum Chordata; class Lepidosauria; order Squamata; family Viperidae; genus Vipera; species Vipera berus. The sequence continues at coordinate 63,564,180 of NC_138206.1, forward strand.
AGCCAGGATTTAGTATGGAGGCAGCCTATCCTTATAGATGATTTGCGTTCAACTAGGATGGAGATCATGCATTCATCCTTATACTCTTGATCTCTCAATAGCTTTCAGTATCATTGACCATGGTATCCATCTAAATTGGTTCAGGCATTGGGAATGGGGCACTGTTTTATTGTATATCTTTCCTTCCCTCAGGGCTAGTTTTAGTTGGTGATGGTTGTGAGCATAAGAGTACACTCCCTAAGTCCCTTCTTTGTGAGTGCCACAAGGCTTGACTGCTCTCATTCAATATCTATACAAAATGTGAAGTCATCCATCAGTTTGGGGTCCAATATCAATAATATACTGATAATATCCAGTATATTTGACTCCACGCCAGGCAAGTGAGGCTATTGCGATCCTATCCCAGTGTGTGGAGGCTATGCGGGCCTGTATGGGGAGAAATTGTCTTAAATTTATTTTGAGGAAATTCCATATTTGGCCTTGGATGGGAATTGCTCTTCCTCATTTATGCAGTTCCAAATCCTTTTTGGTTATAGAACCTTAGGAACTAGACAGGGTCCTCTGAAATATGAATTCTGCTACCTGATTTGCAGCCCACCTTCAGTGGTATTTCATTTCACTGACCACAGTAACCTGTACCACCTGTAAGGGCTGTGAATTGGAGATACTGATCTAAGGTAGTTCCATTCTTACTTAACCAATTTCATTTACTAGTCATGGGGAAACAATGATTGAATCCAGAGAAATGTAATAGAGTCCCTAGTTGTTCCAAATAAGGAAACCCAGGATTTGGTTCTCTGCCTACCCCAACACACACACACACACACACACACACACACAAACAGAGTTTATAAATGACATTGTCCAGAGAGGTGATTGGCTCTCTTCAACTCATGTTTAAACAGAGACCAACCACAATTTGTGAAAGACACTTCAATTTAGGTTCCTCCACCAAGCATGTGGATGGACTTGAAGTATGGTTGTCAACACTACTAACATTGAATGTTCTTGCTTTGACAACATATGGAGAGGCAGCCTTTTTCTTTAACTTGTGTGTTACTTTTAGAGTTAGAATTAGATGATACTGGGGGGGGAGGAGATAGAATGTGTACAGCAATTAGTTAAACATAACAATATCATAGTAGTGCATGATTCAAGGCTGTTTGAAATAAGAGATGATAAGAAATGGCAGGTTGGAGAACTGGAGGGAAAGTCTGCATTTCAAACTAATTGGAGAATGTGATTTATGACTGTTAATTAGAGGAGGGAATTGTGCTTTGATGCTATGTGTTCAAGGGAGGGGAATTCAGAATTTGGCTTCGACCATGTACGTGCCAATGCCATGCTACTCGAATAAAGATTCTTTAAGGTAAACAATGCCTCAAAGTTATTTGAAGAGTTTCATCCGTCGGAACCATGACAGACATTTCTCTAAATATACAGATTGATTTTAAATTTTGTTTTATTCTTTTTCATTACTTTTTGTCCTCATATGTGCTTGTTTTCCTCCAGTCCATTTAGTTAGTTGAGTTGTTATAGTGGTAAGCTGAGAAGATTGGTTGGAACATAGTAGAACAAATAAATCATTAATCCTATGCATGTCATTTTTGTTTGGCCTAGTCTTCTAAAGTGTAACTTAGCACACAGACATAATCTGGGAAGGTTTCCAGGTTAATGGCTTGTTGTTGTTGTTCTTATCTGAAAAAGAGAGACAAGTCAACATTAAGCAGGATTTTTCAGTTTGTCTTTGGACCATCTGCAGCAGTGAAAATGAGATACTTGCATTATATGGTACAAATTCACTGTAAGAATAGTAATGTTTTCTTAAATGGAGCTTCAGCCAAATTGTTGAACTTTTCAACACAATTTTTAAAGTATCATTTTTAGAGTATTATATGCTGCTAGAATTTTTTTTGTGTCACTTTCCTAAAATAATTCAAAAATTATATATATATATATATATATATATATATATATATATATATATATATATATAGGGACACGGTGGCTCAGTGGGTTAGGACACTGAGCTTGTCGATCAGAAGGTCGGCAGTTTGGTGGGTCAAATCCCGAGTGCCGCGTAACAGAGTGAGCGCCTGTTACTCATCCCAGCTTCTGCCAACCTAGCAGTTCGAAAGCACGTAAAAAATGCAAGTAGAAAAATAGGGACCACTACGGTGGGAAGGTAACAGCGTTCCATGCGCCTTTGGCATCTAGTCATGCCAGCCACATGACCACGGAGATGTCCTCGGACAAGCGCTGGCTCTTCGACTTTGAAACAGAGATGAGCACCGGCCCCTAGAGTTGGAAATGACTAGCATGCATATGCAGGGGAACCTTTACCTTTATATATATATATGTGTGTGTGTGTGTATCTTTATATATATATATATATATATATATATATATATATATATATATATATATATATATATATATATATATATATATATATATATATATATATATATATATATATATATATATATATATATATATATATATATATCTGTGTGTGTGTGTGTGTAAAGAATTATATATTGTGCTGTAGATATGGATGATATACTATATAGGAATCACTATTGGTTTACCATGTTGGCAATCCTATCTTTACTTAATGAACAAAATAGCAGAGTTGGCCACTATAAGGACATTTGCTAAGTTCAGAACAGCACATTCTCAGAATGGCTATCCATCTGCAGCTGGAAAGAGCTTCAGGGATACAAGAAGAAAGACGTGATTTAACATGCATAGAGTGGGAGACCATACAGAGGAAAAAAGAGGTTGGAAAGAAATCAAGATGATCAAGGAGGAAGACTGGCCTTAGTTTGCTTGTTTCTTAACCAGGAGTACCTCTGAGTAGTTCTAATAAAGTGTTAATGTTTTCCTTTGTCTACATCACATGTGACATTAAACATAAGTTTAGGTTTATTTGAATTTCAGTGGAAAAGATAATTATAGTGGTACTGAACTCTAAATCCCTGTTCAATATCTCCCAAATGTTTTATATTTTAAACATATGAATTGTGCACCCTATACAAAAGGCATAGTAGGTATACTGAATATCCAAGAGATAATCATCACAAACCAATAGATGTGAAATAAAATGATATATATTATCACCATTTTCCAAAATTTGACCCTGAAAATGGTATCAGAGGAAATAAATGAGTTAGAAGTATTCAATTCTCTATGGTATCATATACCATTGAGTGTTATCATAAACAACTGGGACTGTGTTCTCTAACCCTAAAATATGTCACTTAACCCAATGATCTTAGCACTGATTTAAAAACAAACAAACAAAGAACAAACTTCATGCTTTCTCAACCATGTGTTCAACCTGCAATTTCTTTTATTCAGATAGTCTGGATAAATTCAGAGGAAATCTTTCAGGAACAAGACTTTACATTTTAATATTTCTTTACCTTTTTTGCATGCTTTATGTTTTAAACAATGCATTGATTTTTTTTCTGGCTTTTGTTTAAGCAGTTTTTATTTTTATCATTGATTTTTCACTCTCCATCATATATATATATAATATACCATTGGTATTTGGTACTACACTGATATTGATATATACATCCTTTATATGTTCTTTTAAATAAAAAAGTACACCAAGCACTGAAGCAGGAAACTGAACTATTTGTTAAAAGAAGTATAGTGATCAAAGTACTGATAATGGGAATTAGAAAACACTTTATTATTATTTACAGCATTCACAGAAGAGTAGTGGTTGCAAATAATCAAAGGTAGGTCTGCTTTTTAAATCAGCCCTACCTGTCAAAGCAGTCCTACCTTTCATTATTTGCCTCACTGCTCTCCCAGTGGTATGGTTGAAGTGCTATGCAGTCATTGGAACATGTGAGGAAGGGAGTTTTTAAAATGAGAGATATATATAATCTTTCACCCGATTTTAACTATACAGTAACTCCCATTTGGACTATAGCAATGTATTCTAGTAAGGACTGCCCTAGAAAACATCTGGAAAGGTAAATTTGTCCAGAATTCAACAGTGTGAATACTTATGGGTGTACTTAAGTACCAAGATCATGGCATCCGGCCCTCTCAATTCCTGGCAAATAGATGGGGAAGAAATAGAGGTAATGACAGATTTTATTTTCCTGGGCTCCAAGATCACCGCAGATGGGGACTGCAGCCAAGAAATTAAAAGACACTTGCTCCTCAGGAGGAAAGCCATGACAAATCTAGACAGCCCCAATACATTATAGTCAAGGCTATGGTCTTCCCAGTTGCAATGTATGACTGTGAAAGTTGGACCGTAAGAAAGGCTGAGCACCAAAGAATTGAGGCCTTTGAACTATGGTACTGGAGAAGACTCCTGTGAGTCCCTTGGACTGCAAGGCGATCAAACTGGTCAGTCCTAGAGGAGATCAACCCTGACTGCTCTGTAGAAGGCCAGATCCTGAAGTTGAAACTCAAATACTTTGGCCACCCAATGAGAAGAGCCTAATGTTGGGAAAGATTGAAGGCAAGAGAAGAAGGGGATGACAGAGAATGAAGTGGTTGGATAGAGTCACTGAAGCAGTAGGCGTGAGCTTAAATGGACTACAGAAGATGGTAGAGGACAGGAAGGCCTGGAGGAATGTTGTCCATGGGGTTGCAATGGGCCAGACACAACTTCGTAACTAACAACAATAAGTACAATCATGTAATACCACTACTTTGTAAGCAGCATTGCTTCCTAAGAGATTTCTAGATGCAATTCAACTATAGCATCTTTCATGGCACTGGGCTGGCTTATTTGCAGGCCTATCAGCCTCCAGTTATTTCTGCATGTCCCATGAGATCTAGCAAAGTGGCCATGCTTTCAATCATTTCTAATAAAGTGTCATCTGGCAGGACCTGGTATATGTGTCTTCTGTGTTATAAAGTACCTGCTTTATGGAACATTTCCTGCCATGATTTGAATAACCCCAACCCTGATGGCTTTCTCTAAGGCCCAGAAATCCCAGTGTTCTAATTGGGCCAGATTCTGAGGTAAATCTATCCAGAAACAAATGGTCTTATTTGGCTCTGGTTATACAATTATTATTTTTTCTGAATGTTTTGGTTTTAGTACTGGTGTTTTAATACTCACAACCAATTTTAAGTGACCTAGAGTCACTTTTGTGAGTTGGAGAGTTGTGGGAGTGCTATAAATCAAATAAATAAATATAGTAGAAGAGGGAACAATTGACACCTTACATAAAGTTCTGCCTACGCTATGCATGAAATATTGTAATTCAACCAAATGAATGACTTTTCCAGGTGGTCTCTAGTAATGTAAAAACTAATGCAATGATAATAATACATTGTAATACGGGTAGTCCTCGACTTACAACCATTTGTTTTATGACCATTCAAAGTTTTAACAGCACTGAAAAAAGCGACTTAGGATTGGTTTTCACAGTTATGACTGTTGCAGCATCCCATAATCAAAATTGGAGTGCTTAACAACTGGCATGTATTTATGACAGTTGCAGTATCCCAGGGTCATGTGATCACATTTGTAACTTTACCAGCTGACTTCTGACAAGCAAAGGCAATGGGGAGAAGCCAGATTCACTTAAGGACAGCAATAGCAATAGCACTTAGACTTATATACCGCTTCACAGTGCTTTACAACTCTCTCTAAGCAGTTTACAGTATCAGCTTATTGCCCCAACAATCTGGGTCCTCATTTTACTGACCTCGGAAGGATGGAAGGCTGAGTCAACCTTGAACCGGTGAGACTCGAACTGCCAAACTGCTGGCAGCCAGCAGTCAGCAAAAGTAGCCTGCAGTACTGCATTCTAATCGCTGTGCCACCAGGGCTCACATGATACACTTAACAACTTCAGTGATTCACTTAGCAACTGTGGGGGAAAAAGGTTGTAAAATGTGGAGCAATTCACTTAATAACTACCTCACTTAGCAACATAAATTTGGGTTGTGATTGTTAGTCAAGGGCTACCTCTAAATGAATATGTATGATGGAATGTGCACATGCCACAGCAGAAGGGAAGGATTTTGCCAATTCAGAATGTTGCCAGGAAGAGACCTGGGCCAAGGGACTGTGTAGTCCCAAGCTGAATGGGAGAAGAAGTTCAGGGTAACCACACACTAGAATCTTTCAGCATACAGTATATCTAGAAGCTTAGAAAGTTTCAGCTTTAATTTGACAAGACTCTGTCTATTAGGTGTAGGCAAATAAAGGACTGGACATGATTGGATTTCACGTCTTGTCAAGACTTGGGCCTGATAGCATGCTATTACAGATAGTCTTTGACTCATGACCAATTGCTTAGTGACTATTCAAAGTTATCACAGATCCCCAAAAGCTACTTATGACATAGTCATGTGATTGCATTTTCAGCACCTTGCAGCCAGCCTACACATGTAGCCATTTGTACTGCTCCACTCTCATGTAACTGCAATTTATGACAGTTTTGCCAGAAACCAGTCTTTACGTGGTTTCCAGTAAAGCTTTGCTTAATGGCCATCATGATTGCTTAATGATCACTGATTTGCTTAACTACTAGCATGGAAAAGGTCATAAAATCAAGTTCAGTCACATGATGACCCACTGTACAACCATCACAACTTACGACCAAGATTGTCAGGTATCATTAGTCATAACTTAAGGTCTTCCTGTGCACAATATTCTACCAGTAAGGTAAATTCAGCAATACTCCTACTCTTGTCTCATTTCATACAGTGAGCTCAATGAAAAAGTAAGGTAAAGGTAAAGGTTCCCCCGCACGTGCGTGCTAGTCGTTTCCAACTCTAGGGGCCGGTGCTCATCTCCGTTTCAAAGCCGAAGAGCCAGCCCTTGTCCAAGGACGTCTCCGTGGTCATGTGGCCGGCATGACTAGACGCCAAAGGCGCACGGAACGCTGTTACCTTCCCACCGGAGTGGTCCCTATTTTTCTACTTGCATTTTTACGTGCTTTTGAACTGCTAGGTTGGCAGAAGCTGGGACGAGTAACAGGCGCTCACTCTGCTACGCGGCACTCGGGATTCGACCCGCCAAACTGCCGACCTTCTGATCGACAAGCTCAGCGTCCTAACCCACTGAGCCATCGCGTCCCTTTTAATGAAAAAGTAGTCATCAGTAATTATAGCAATATAACAAGGCATCATATCTAGAATTTTTATTTTTTTTTATTAAAAAGTTTTAAAATACATTTTATCTTTAACAAACAACAAAAAAAAGAAAAAGAACCCCCCCAGCCCCCTTCCCTCCCACCCTCCCCAACCCTCCCCAACCCCACCCTCCCTTTCCCTTCCCCCCCACTTCCCAGAGCAGAATACAGGGTATAAAAATACAAACAATCATAATCTAGCTTACGCAAACAATCCTGAACTATATAAACTATCAAACTTTAACTCATATAGATAAACTCCAAACATATATATATACATCATATCAATAATTATTCAAAAACAAGATAATACTTTTCAATCTACCCAATAAAAACAATCACAAATAAAACATTTTATATCAATTGTCTAAAGCTGCTCTTCTTCCCAACTAAGGTTTAAATTCATATTATCCTGATATATTATACAAATTAAAATACCATAGATTACTTCCAAACTTAATTTTTTTTTATATAATCACGTCATTCTTATATTCTTATATTCTATTACCTACTCCAATATTGCCCATAAAAGTATTACAAATTAATTTCAATCACACATAAAACAATTTATATCAGTTTTATAAAACTATTCTTCTATCCAACTAAATTTTAACATACTAAAACCAAGTTTATACAACCTTTCCTTCTCCTAATGTATTATACAACTTAAAATACCATACATTACCTTCCAGGCTTAAAACTTTCCATCCAAATAACAAAGCATAACCTACAGAATATCAATAAACACTACTACAAATCTTCCCAATTAAATTTTCATAATCATCTTAAAACTAAAGCAACACAAAATATTATATAATTATTTTATAAGGGTGGAGTCTGAAAATATTATTTACTTATAAAGAAAAGTCACCATCTCTGGAATCTTTCAGTTAATATACAGTATATATTAATTTCATAGAACATATGGTTCATTAGCATATATGCAACATTAGATGTTTTATTTATGTGCTAAAAGTTGAAATGGTCATATTTTGTTTGACTACCAAAATCCAGAATGTTCTTGATGAATAATCCTTCATATAAAATGTTTAAATATTAGAAGGTTGGTTTTTCCCCTTACTTTTACATATAATATTCATTTAAACAAACAAAAATATTTTGATTGCAAAGTATATTCTTCCCTGCCACCTCTCTGTCCCCTGCTTGTATATTGCATGGAGAAAAGGTGAGGCAGCACAAAATAGATAGGTGATTATTCTCCTGCTTTTGCAGAGTGTCTTTTGCTCTCTAAGTATTCTCAAGACTTTTAGAACCTGGCCATTAACTCAGGGTCATTTTCCCTCCAGTAATTCCCAATGAAACTAAATTTGTCTTAGTCCTGGTTCAGTCTTTACCATGGAACAATTAACATTCTCTCTTGCTTTTTAATTTGTTAGCTTGACTCATGGCATACTGAATGATTTATAGACAACTGCATGAAATATAAACAATGTTAGCTCTATGTATTGAACAGAGCTTTGCATATTAAACATTTTACCAATTATGCAATTATAGGCTGTTTAAAATTCCATGTATTATTCATGAAATGAAAACTTCTGGCTATGATAATCTATAATTAAGCCTGGCTGAGTTTTTTGTTACTCACTTCTCATGCATCTAGAGATTTCCTTTTTTTGTCATCCAAATATTTAAACATCAACAGAAAGCACTAGTAATTTTGGCTCTTCGGTACTGAGATTTCAGGTAGAAGATGAGGTGATGATCTTTTGTGTATAAGTGATAATTCTTTTTTTTAAAAAAAGGCATTAAGGGCTCTTGATATACAAAATATTTCTTTAAGATAGAAGAATTTTAAATATTTTATAAATCATCTAATAAGCCAATAAAAGATAGGCATGTTTTTCTTCAATGAGATATCATAGAGAGCAGGTTCAAATACAAACTGAAAATTAGACTGAAATTAAAGTTTAGATAAGAATGTTGTGGAGTAAAAGATGTTCTGTTGTCTGTATAAGCTGAATAAATAAAAGCAAAGAATTAAATAAAGTAGTAATTTAGGTATGAATATTGCTAAAGATATATTTTAATTACATTTGGGAGTGGTTTCCCTGATGAGAGGGAGAATGTATCTCAGTAGATTACATTTCTTTAAATCTTAAAAGGTCTACTACAATTTTTATTATTAGTCCAAATGGGATTGGAGAAGAGGGAGGTAGGATATGGAGGCATAATACAGTGTGGAGCATGGGGTGAGGAGGAATAATTTAAATAATTGATATAATAATTAATATGTATTAACAATATAATTTATATATTGTAATAAATCATATTTGATTTTTTGACCTCCAAAAACTCAAAAGAAAATTTCCACAATTTTAGATTGATATAAATAGTATATTTTTTAAAAAAAATATTTAGATATTACTATTACTAAAAGTATTAACATTTTTATAAATAATTGGGGCCAACACATATAGCTCTTCATTCACATTCTTCTACAATGGAGACAAATTCCTTATGTGTCTAATCACACTTGGCCAAATAAAGAATTCTATTCTATTCTATTCAGTGGTGGGTTTCAGCCAGTTCGCACCACTTCGACAGAACTGTTAGCTATTTTTTTATTACCGAGGTCCAGAATGGACTTCCGGAAGTGGCATCCACACAGAGAACTGGTTGTTCACATATTTGAATCTCACCACTGATTCTATTCTATTCTATTCCATTCCATTCCATTCCATTCCATTCCATTCCACTCCACTCCACTCCACTCCACTCCACTCCACTCCACTCCATTCCATTCCATTCCATTCCATTCCATTTTATTCTATTCTATTCTATTCTATTCTATTCTATTCTATTCTATTCTATTCTATTCTATTCTATTCTATTCTATTCTATTCTATTCTATTATTCTATTCTATTCTATTCTATTCTATTCTATTCTATTCTATTCTGTTCTGTTCTGTTCTGTTCTGTTCTGTTCTGTTCTATTCTATTCTATTCTATTCTATTCTATTCTATTCTATTCTATTCTATTCGAATCAGTTTTTCTTTTCCTTTTCAGTAAAAGTCATTTACAAACTTCTCAATTCTATATAGTGCTTGCACTAGGCTAATATTGGACACTAAAGAGACTAAAAGTGATTCTGGTAGAATAAAACTGTGGCCTCCATGCTATATTGAACATAAATCTCTGCCAATATCAGGAGATAAGGAACTTCTATCTGGGAAAGTGAATGTTTTATCCAGCCTCAGTTATATGTATGTCTATTATTAGGTTTTGTTAATTAGGTTTATATTTTGTTTAAATTGATTTTTTAAAATTATTTTTATTGATGTCCACTGTATTAAATTAAAAAAATATGAGTTGGATAGCCTTATAAATTTCTTAAATACAAATAAATAAATATGAATATGCATATGCTTAAACTAGGTATTTGAAATAACAACAAAAATAGTTCTTACGGAGATGACTGGATTAATAATTACCATTCTCATTTATTCTAAATAATCTAATTGTGCTTTGTGTACCCTCTCCATTCAATCCCACCCATTCACTAATGCAACCTAATATATTTTTCTCCCATGGATTAGTTCAACCCACCCAAGCAGTTTGTAAGTATCATTTCTCCACCATAGCGGATTTCTACATCTCACAGGAGAAGTTCTCAAGCAGTTGTAAAATTTCTTTTCGGTTAAAAAGGTACTTATTGTCCTGGGTCTCTAGGAAGACCAGAGAACTCTGGGAACGGAGAAGATAGCAATCTCATTTTTCTGCTATGAAGTGGCTTATCTTGGCAGTAAAAACAAATTGGGTACCCTGCATCAGGGTATGACTGTTTTGGATAGAGTATAATGTTCACAGGGTTTGCCTTATCTTATTGTTATGTTCACATTTTCATTCTTTAATTTGTTTTGTGTATGAATCAAGGACGTTTGCTACAATGCTGTTTCTCTTACAGCTCTTGATATTTGGACTGACCTTGTTTCAACCAATTTACATTGGATGAGCCTTATGTTGTTGTGACAATCTTCTTCTTATTGTGCTTTCTTTAAAGTATTGCTTATAAATTGAATTTTTTTAGAACAAACCGCACCGCCTTTGTAGCATGTTTTGTATGGGTTTCATATAGACAGTCTTTCATACATATCTTTTGATGCCTTCACATCTAGAAACAATTATAAGTTAAAATATATGAAAACTACATAGCAGCACTGATCAGTATAATGACAATAAGAAAGCTACTGTTACTGCATTTTCAGTAAAACTTTTATTTGGGTATTTGTAAGAGAAAAAAACCCTAGAAACATAGAAAACTGATGTCAGAAAAAGACCTAGTTGGCTATCAAATCCTTCCTTTGTTTTCTTTGTTTTTTGTTTTCTTTTTAATTTATTTATTATTTTTAATTATTATTTTTATATTTTATATATTTTTGTTTTATTTTAGTTTATTTTGGATGATGGACATGTGTTTATCCCAAGCATGTTTAAACTCAGTTAGTGATGATTGACTCACTACCTCTGCTGGAAGTTGGTTCCAAGCTTCCACTACTTTTTCTGTGAAGTAATATTTTCTAACATTACTTTTGAACTTTCGTCCTGTCAGTTTCAGGTTATGTCCCCATGTTCTTGATTTTTACTTAATATTGAAAATACTGACTTTTAGAACCTTACTCACACCCTTTATATATTTAAAAGTGTCAGTCATGGGGCCCCCACCCTTTTCCCTTCTATCCTCCAGGCTGTACATATTCAGCTCCCTCAATCTCTCCTAACCCTAATCCTAACCCTAACCCTCAGATCTTGCACCATTTTTTTTTTATTGAAAAGTTTTAAAAATACAGTTTTCCTTTAAAAAACCCCCTTCCCCCTCCCTCCTCCCCTCCCTACCTCCCCCCTTCCCCCCCCTCCCCCCCTCCCTCCTCCCCCCCACCTCCCCCTAACCCCCCTCCCCCCCCCGGACTTCCCAGAGCTAAATACAAGGTATATATATATAAAAAAGCAATCATAAACAACCATATACTAACAACTATAAATTCTAAAATCCATCACTCTCTAACTTATATAGGATCAAACAAAACTTAGCATTATTAAATATATATAGAAGACAAAATAAAAAAAGAAAAAAGAAAACGAAAGAAGACTTATTCAAATGCTAGATAAAACTTCTTGACCCTATACTTATTCTGGATAAACTCAATCCATTTTCTCCATTCCATAATATAATGTTCTTGCGAGTAATCTTTCAAATAGGCCGAAATCTTCGCCATCTCTGCCAAGTCGGAAACCTTTAAAATCCACTCTTGTATAGTCGGCAGTTCCTCTTTCTTCCAATATTGACCTATCAAAAGTCTTGCTGCCGTAACTAAATTCAACATCAACTTAGAGTCCACAACTGTAGCGTCAACAATTATTCCCAACAAAAAAAATTGCGGACAAAACTTTATCCTCCGTTTAAAAATCTTCTGCATATTCCACCAGACTTTTATCCAAAAAGCCTTGACCTTTTTACATGTCCACCATATGTGAAAATATGTTGCCTCTTCATCACCACACCTCCAACATTTAGGCTGATAATTCAGATACATACTTGCAAGCTTTTTAGGATCTAGATGCCATCTATAAAACATTTTGTAAAAGTTCTCTCTTAAACTTTGAGCTTGAGTGAATTTTACATTCCTCACCCAGATCTTTTCCCACGTGTCCATTGTAATAACTTCCTGAATGTTTTGGGCCCATTTTATCATACAATCCTTAACAAGCTCTGTTTCTGAATCGATCTCTATCAATGCAAGATATATCCGTTTAATATGTGCTGGTCCTTGATTTCTAATTTGCTTTATCAAATTTTCATCAGTCGTTGCAAATCCATTTTTTTGGTCTTCTTTCCACCTGGCCTGTAACTGAATATATTGAAACCAAGTCTGAACAACCTTCTCTTCTCGCAAGAAACTATATGATTTCAAGCACCAAATATTCCTTTCCAAACTTAAAATTTCCTTGTAAGTAGTCTCATCATGTTTGAAACCAGCATGTATATTTTCTATTGCGTGTTTTGGGATTGCCCACAATGGTATCTTGCTGCTTAACTTATGTCTATACTTCTTCCAAACTCTCAGCAATGCCTGTCTTAAAATATGCATCCTAAACACAGTATCTACCTTCTTATCATACAACAAATATGCATGCCAGCCAAACAACAGATCATGGCCCTCAAGATTTAATAACCTCGATTGTGTCAAATTAATCCAATCACTTATTCCTACTAGTGCAGCAGCTTCATAATATAATTTAAAATTAGGCATTTTAAGGCCACCTCTCTCACGAGTATCCTGCATAATCTTAAGTTTAACTCGTGGCTTTTTCCCTGCCCACACAAATTTATTGATACCACGCTGCCATTCCTCCAAGTTAGAGTCTTTCTTAAGAATCGGTATCATTTGAAATAAGAATAAAAATTTGGGCAGGACATTCATTTTCACTGCTGCAATCCGTCCCAACAAAGACAATTGCAATTTTTCCCAACTCTCCAGTTCTTTTTGAATTTTCCCCCATAACTTTTCATAATTATTTTTATATAGCTTTGTATTAGAGGGCGACAAAATCACCCCCAAATATTTAACCCTTTTAACAATCTCAAATCCAGTTAATCCTTCTAGGAGAGCCTTCTGCGAAACTGTCATATTTCTAGCCAAAATTTTAGTTTTCTGTATATTTACTTTAAATCCAGAAACCTTCCCATATTGTGTTATTATCTCCATCAGGTCCACAACAGAGTTCTCTGGCTGGGTCACTGTAACAACCAGATCATCTGCAAATGCTCTCAATCTGTAATCCTGATCTCCAACTTGTATCCCCTTAATTTTTTCCGAATTCCGAATCTTAACCAATAATATCTCTAATGTTAATATAAATAACAAGGGCGATAGCGGACAGCCTTGCCTTGTGCCCTTCTCAATATTACATACTGTTGTCAAACTATTGTTAACTATAATTCGGGCAGTTTGTTTTTGGTATAATGCCCTAATCGGTTGTAAAAATTTTTCCCCAAAATCCATTTTGTCTAAAACTTTCAACAAAAATTGCCAGTTCAATTGATCAAAAGCCTTTTCAGCATCTAAAAAGATTAGCGCAGCAGAGATCTGGTTGTGCCTTTCCAAAAACTCTAACACATCAACTATATGTCTCACATTAGTTTTCATTTGTCTTCCACTAATAAACCCTGTTTGGTCCCCATGAATCACCTGTTGCAGAACCCTCATCAGTCTATTAGCCAAAACCTTAGCAAATATCTTATAATCTGTATTTAAAAGCGATATCGGTCTGTAATTTTTAACTAAAGTAGCATCCTGGTCTTCCTTCGGAATCAAAGAGATAAAAGCTGTTCTCCAAGACGGGGGCACCTTTCCCCCCCTCTGGATTGTCTGGAACAGTTCCTTTAACGGTTTTATCATCTCTAATTGTAAGTTTTTATAATAGGCCGCAGTCAAGCCATCAGTGCCTGGTGCTTTATCCACCTTCAGTTCCTTAATAGCTGTAAAAATTTCTTCTTCTGTAATCAGTTGGTTAATCCCCTCTTTTTGTACTTGCGTAAGAACCGGGATGCTAGCCTTCTCCAAATACGTAAGATCTTGCACCATTTTTGTTGTCTGTCTCTGGACTCACTCAATCTTATCAAAAAGCATGGTTGTATGAAATATGTTAACTGTATCATATAATTTGAATATTTCTATTTTATTTATGGTTGACTCATTATTTTCAAGCCATGTTTCTAAAAGGTTTTCTGTTTATTAATACTTCCTCCCCAAACCATATATATTATTAAATGCATGAATTAATCAAACAATAAACTCTAGAAAGTAAATCTATCAAGAGCCAGTAGGAAATTCAGCACTCCTTTGCTTCCAAAATATGAAAAATCACTTACCGTATACAGATTTATGTATTTATAGCTCATATATTTTTGTATAGCTATAGGTGTTTTGGGATTAAACAATGTTGAAGAACTGACATTTTAATGATGTTGCATTTCTTATTTTATTTCCTCTTTAAAATTATCTCAAGTGCTTAATACTGCTTCCTTTGTCTTACACTTGTTTAGTGTATGTCTGGCTTATAAACAAAGGAAATGCCAATAAAATTGCTACTATGATAAAATATCATAAAATATAATTTTCTAACATACTATTCCCAAAGTTCTAATATGTTGACAGAGATCTTTATTGGTTCTTTGATATGCTCACTATTGCCATAGCAACAAAAGTCTTTGATACCAAATTGTTCTTTGGGTGCAAGATAATGAAAAATAATTTTGTGATGAAGTAGATGTAGCTGAAAAAACCCTATAAGATGTAACTCTTCTTTTAAAAATTTAAAGCAAATTATAGCAATATATGATGCACTCTTGAATTTTAAATAAAAAAATCAACATTTTTTGCACTTAATACTTTAAATTAAGAATGATGAATCAAGAATCAAAGCACACACTATAATATTTGCTTTTTATTTCATTAAGTTAAAATTTTTGAATTAGAAATTTTGTTGACAATGGGTTATCATCTGTAATGAAGCACCTAACGCTTCTATAAAAACCAGTACAAATTTCTGTATTTGTATCCTGGATTTTAAAAGAAAGAATCCTTGTATCATGGTACCGAACCTGGACATCTTGACAGCTAATATTTCAAATTTTCCCAAAAGCATATGATTTTTTTTCATTCTTTTTCTAAAAACTGACTCACGCTTTGACATAAGTACCTTCAGCGATCCCAATAAGAAATACAGCAGTACTTAGTTTGTAAGTAATAATGTATGTATATGTTTATTATTGTTTCAGATCTATCCTTCTCCTGGGGGGTCGGCAGGTCAAAACTGACTCTCACTTTCACCTACAGGGACGGGTGGATGGAATGCAGGGGTGGGAGAACGGTATTCAAGTATCCGTCAACTTCCATGAGACATTGCTGTCATCTCAAGAACATTGAGCAGATGTACCGGCATGGCTGGCTGTTTCCCATAACAAAATGAACAGAAAAGATTGGTGGACGTTTTGGACTGTGGGTTGCCCAGAGGAAAAAGGGAGAATTAACTGTGCTTGCTTTGTGTGGGAAACCCAGAGCTGGTTTCGCTTCTGCTGTGCCAATGTGATTTATTCAGTAAAGTTTTGTACTCTTGGTAAAATAATAAATCTTTCTCTGGATTCGCCAACTGGACAGTTGACATTAAACCAGCTCTCCTTGTAACCGCCTACCTGGACTTCATCAGTTTTGTGACCCCGGCCCCGGAGGGTGCTTTATCGTGGCATACCGACTCGGAGGATGATTGGAGGAGGAGGAAGCTTGCACGAGCAGCCTGCCAGAGGGGCCAACTCCCTTGGTGAGTCAGCAAGAACTGACTGGCTGATGTGCCTATGGACCGCAGCCAAACAGAGGGGGAGGCAGAACAGCAGGCAGAGGCCGGCAGCACCGAGGAAGAGCCCCTTTTGGATGCAAGGGAGAGACGTAGAATATGTTATCAACAACAGCAGCAATTGTTGCAACGTCCCAAGAGGCGTGGCCGGGAGACATAGGGCCACACCCTACAGAGTATAAAAGGGGTGTGGCTGCACAGGACAGGCGTGGTGGACAATTTGTTGGCGTTTGAGTTTTGTAGCAAGTCTGCTTGTCCGTATCTAGGCTCTGAAGCTGCTGGCCATCTACCAAGAACCTGGGAACATTGCCCGGTAATTACCACATTGCTGTCTGATATAAACTTTGGAGAGAGTTAACTGTTAGAAGTCCAGTTTTCATTTGTTCAGGTTATGTTTGGCTTCTGTTGGACTTTTGAGCCTCTTTGAGGCTACTCAGTGGGAGAGGACAGAACAATCAGGAGGTTGGCAGCTTCAAGATGTTGGCAACCAACAAAGAAATAGATGGGGGAAAGAAGCCAGGGGAAGCCCCCTGTTGAGAAGTCATGGTGGTCGCTGAAGCCAAAGCCAGGATGCAAGTGGGTGGTGCATGCCACAACCAGAGAGCTGAGAAGCTGAACCAACAGCCCATGCTCAAGGAGAACAGAGCAACAGAATGACACTATCCAGGCTCTAAGGGCCAATGGGTGAGCCAAGTGAGGAAGGCAGCAGAAGCGGAAGTCAACTGATCCCCCCTGGAATTACAGTGACCCAGGGGAGCAGGTGGAAGGCCAGGCAAGCAGCCAAGTGGGATGACCCAATCAAGTGGAAGTTTCCAGCCGTGGGTTGCAGTCTGTCAATGGAGCAGCTGAGGGAGAAGTTCAGCAGCCTGGAAGTTCAGGGAACCACCTCATAGAGGGTAGCAATCATGGAAGTTGGGATGGGTACCATGAAACTGCTGCCTACCCCATCTCCCCCCATCAGCTGATGGAGCCCCTTGCCAAAGGATGGCAGCTCCCACCCCTGCCACCTCCCCACTGGTGTGGCAGAGGCTAGCACATGCATCCCCAATGGCAGCCAGGGTCCCTGCTCAGGCACCCCTGGCAGCAGTGAGGCTGCCACCTGGATATGTCTTGGTGAAAGAAGACCAACCACCCTCTCCCCCAGTGGTTCATTTTGATGGGCAACCTGACAACTTAGCCTATTTTCTGACACATGTCTGGAATTATATGGAGTGCCATGAAGCGATGTACCTGGATGAGCATGCCCAGATCAATGTAGTTACATCTAACCTAAAAGTGATGCTGCAGGGTGGCTGGTGTCTCTCCATGAGGAGGGAGCTCCAGAGCTGCAGGACCTGAATGCCTTCATGCAGGCATTGTGAGATAGATTTGATGACCCCCACAACAGCCTGGCTAGCAGAGATCTGCATCTACTCCCTATGGGAGGGCAAGTGGCCAGTGTCACAGTACATCCAAGACTTTCACAGTCTGGTGGCTCACCCTAGAGATTGGCCCAAGTGCATGCTGATTTACCAATTCTGGGAGGAACCGAACAAGGAGCTGTATCACAACTACCTACCCCAGGGAGTGCCTCATGATAGAGCATGGTACCAGCTGGCCATGAAAGTGGAGCTTGACTTGATGGAGTACCAGGAACATATTGTGCATGAGAACTGGCCCCACTGAATGCCTGAGAGACAGCCGGAGTCCCATGGAGGAAAACGGGGTGTACTGCCTGCCCCAGAGGTGAGATTCCATGTGCTTCCAAAGTGGGAAGTGAAGGGGATGGAACAAGCCTGGCTTGATCTTCTATGAGAGCGACAGTGAAAGGGGAAGATGACCCAATGGTAAGTGGCACCATCAATCCTTATGATGACCTAGGTGGAGATTTTTGTGCCCTCCTTAGGAGTAAGGGGATTACTGCCTTATTGGACTCAGGATGCTCTCTGTGCTTAATTAGCCTTCAGACAGTGGAGAAACTAGGACTGAGACTGAGGAAATTAAAGCAGTCCATGGGGGTCTCTCAGTTGGATCCCTTACAGGAGGGGAACCAGCAACTTGCCTATTGGAGCCAGTGAACCTCAAGGCTGGGACCCTTGTAGAGATTATTAATTTTATTGTGGCTCCTGAGAAGACCAAAACCATGGTCTTAGGACTAGCCTGGTTGAGAAAATGGAATCTGTCAATAGATTGGGACAGCAACAAGTGGAGAATGAGAAAGAAAGTAGTTAGCCGGCAGGAATCAGTGAAAGTGCCTAACTCTAGCCTTGAGCCTGTGGTTAAAAAAGTGAAAGTGGAGTCAATGAATACACTAAAGGAAAGTGAGGAATTAAAGCCTTGTTCTGAATGAATACTGTGACTTAGCAGAGGTGTTTAGTGAGAGGGAATCGAACATGATCCCACCCCATTACCTCACAGACTGTCCCATTGAAATCTTACCAGGGGCTAAATTGTTCAAGCTGAAGATGTATTCCATGACACTGAAGGAGATGGAAGAACTTCAGGAGTTTATAAACAAGAACTTAGCCAGGGGATTTATCCAGCCGGTGAAGTCAAGAATGGCTGCTCCTGTGCTTTTCAAGGAGAAGAAAGATGTTCTCACAGACTGTATGTGGATTACCATGGACTGAACTATGTGTGGAAAATGTATACCCCATCCCCTTCATGAGGGACATGCTGGGTTACCTATCCAAAGGGAAAATTTTCACCAAACTGGATTTGAGGGAGGCATAATACCAAGTGAGAATTAAGGAGGGGGATGAATGGAAAACTGCATTCAACTGTTTTTGGGGTTGCTACTAATTTTGGGTGATGCTGTTTGGGCTACAAGGGACACCAGCAGTATTTATGCAGCTGATAAATGAAGTCCTGCATGAACGCCTGTATAAAGGGATGCTGGTGTACTCAGATGACATTCTAATTTATACTAAGCCCATAGAAGAGCATATGAGCACGTGAGCTAGTGAGTGCAGTGCTTGAGAAGTTGTGAAAAACCCAGTTGTATTCGAAGCTGTCTAATGTGACTTTCACAAGACCAGCCTAGATTACTTTGGGTATTGCATTTCTAAGGATGGGGTGGAGATGGACCAAGGTAAGGTGTAGGCAATCCTGGAGTGGGAGGCCCCTCAGACCAGGAGGCAGCAGCAGAGCTTCCTAGGGTTCACAAACTTTTTTTGGTAATTCATCCCCACTTTTGCCCAGATAGCCTTGCCCATCAGCAACCTGCTCAAGACAGTGGGAGGGGTGAAACCCAAACTGAGTCAGCCACTAAATTGGTCCATCAAATGCCAAGTGGATTTCGAAAAACTGAAGCACCTCTTTGCTGCAGAGTTTAGAAAATAAATTGCAATTGATAAAATTACCCTTGCACATAAAGCTCCATGCAATTTCATGAAAATACACAGAATCCAGCAAAATATTATTAAAAAGGTTTTTGTAGAATTTTATTCAAAACTATATGCTAGGGATACAATTCAAGGTTTAGGTATAGATAGATATTTACAAGAAGTGAATACTCCTATACTTACACAAGAGCAAAGGGAAGAGATGAATCAATTAATAACTGCTGAAGAAATTATTTTAGCAATTAAACAATTAAAAGTGGGTAAAGCACCTGGAACAGATGGTTTGACAGCTATTTATTATAAAAACCTACAATTAGAAATGGTGGAACCTTTAAAGGAGTTATTTAGAACAATTCAATCTGGAGGAGAAGTGCCTCCATCCTGGAAAACAGCTTTTATAATGTTGATTCCAAAGGAAGATCAAGACCTTACTCAATCTAAAAATTACAGACCAATATCGCTTTTAAATATTGATTATAAGATATTTGCAAAAATTTTAGCAAACAGATTAATGCAGGTTTTGCAGCAAATGATTCATAGTGACCAAACAGGATTCATAAGTGGTAGACAAATGAAATATAATGTGAGACATATTGTAAATTTAATATAATATTTGGAAAGAAATAATCAAGTTCCCGCAGTGCTGATTTTTTTTGGACGCCGAAAAGGCATTTGATCAATTGAATTGGCAATTTTTATTAAAAGTATTAGAGAAGATGGAGTTTGGGGATAAGTTTTTACAACCTATTAGGGCAATCTATCAGAAACAAACAGCTCAAATTAATGGTAGTTTAACAGAAGCTTGCAAAATTGAAAAAGGTACAAGACAGGGATGTCCGTTGTCACCATTGCTATTTGTTTTAACATTGGAAATATTATTGATTAAGATACGTGATTCAAAAAAAATAAAGGGAATTAAAATAAAACATCAAGATTATAGATTAAGAGCATTTGCAGACGACTTGGTTATTACATTAAGTCAACCAACTCAATCGGTTATAGATTTAATGGAGATAATTTTGCAATATGGATAAGTTTCTGGATTTAAGATAAATAGGCAAAAAACTAAAATATTGTCTAAAAATATGACTATAGAACTAAAGGAATTCTTAGAAAAACTAACGGGATTTGAAATAGTTAAAAAGATTAAATATTTGGGGGTATATATTACAGCTTCAAATGTGAAATTATATAAAAATAATTATGAATTTTTATGGCTAAAAACACAAAAAGAGTTAGACAGTTGGAGAAAATTACAATTGTCTTTATTGGGAAGAATTGCAGCAGTGAAAATGAATGTTTTACCAAAATTTTTATTTTTGTTTCAAATGATACCTATACTTAAAAAAGATTCAAATTTGGAGGAATGGCAGAAAGGTATTAATAAATTTATTTGGGCAGGGAAAAGACCGAGAGTAAAACTTAAGATAATGCGTGAAAGAGGTGGTCTTAAAATGCCCAATTTTAAATTATATTATGATGCTGCGGCTTTATCGACAATTAGTAATTGGTTCAATTTAACAGAAGGAAGAATATTGAATATTGAGGGATATGATTTATTATATGGCTGGCATGCATATTTATTGTATGATAAAAAGGTGGATAATGTTTTTAAGACACATATATTAAGGTATGCCCTGTTGCGAGTCTGGAAAAAATATCAATATAAGTTAAATTATAAAATACCAATTTGGGCAATACCTAAACATGCGATAGAAAATATAAGTTTGGGATTCAAACATGATGTGATTACATATAAAGAAATTCTTAGATTGGAAAGGAATGTATGGCCACTAAAGCCATTCAATATTTTAAAAGAAGAAAAGATAGTACAAACTTGGTTTCAGTATGGGCAGATACAAGCTAGATGGAAAGAAGATTGGAAAATTGGTATTTCAACAACTGATGAAAATTTGGTAAAACAAATTAGAGATCAAAGTTAAGCGCATATAAGAAGGATATATAATGCATTGATAGAAATAGATTCAGAAATGGAACTTGTTAAAGACTGTATGATAAAATGGGCCCAGAATATTCAGGAGCCAATAATGATGGATACTTGGGAAAAAATCTGGGTCAGAAATGTAAAATTTACACAGGCACAAAATTTAAGAGAGAACTTTTATAAAATGTTTTATAGATGGCATTTAGATTCCAAAAAATTAGCATGTATGTATCCAAATTATCAACCTAAATGTTGGAGGTGCGGTTGTGACGATGCAACGTACTATCATATATGGTGGACTTGCAAAAAAGTTTAAGCTTTTTGGATAAAAATTTGGTGGAATATGCAGAAGATATTTAAGAAAAAGATAAGGTTTTCTCCGCAGTTATTTCTGTTGGGTATTATTACAGATTGTACTGTTATAGAAATTAAATTGATGTTGAATTTAATAACGGCAGCAAGACTTTTGGTATCACAATATTGGAAGAAGGAGGATCTGCCTACTATAGAAGAGTGGACTCTAAAAGTTTCAAACCTAGCAGAAATAGCAAAAATTTCAGCATATTTGAAAGATCACTCGCAACAAAGATACATTTCGGAATGGAGAAGATGGATTGATTACATTCAGAATAAATATGGGACTAAAAAGTTTCATTTAGCATATGAATGAGTATTAGAATTTAACAAGATGTATTTTTATTTAGTTATGTCTAATGGGAGTTAAAGTGCGTTAGGATTTTAAGTGTATTTATAGATAGTTAGCATATTCTAGTTTAAGTTTGTTAGAGGCAATACCCTGTATTCAGCTCTGGGAAGTCAGGGGGGAGGGGGAGGGAAGGGTGGGCTCTATGGGGAGGTGGGGGGAAGTTGGGGGGGAGGGGGAGGGAAGGGGGGTTAAAATGTACTGTAAAACTTTTCAATAAAAAATAAAGAATCCAGCTAGATCAGAAACATTAGACTAAGGATCTGCTTTGCATCACATTTTTAACATGGCCTAGCTTTATGTCAGCGAGGTGGTACTATATGTGTTCTTGTCCAGTAGGTAATTGTTATACTTTATTTGTGTATACATTTCTTTGAGCAGAAATATATGTTAAGGTAATGTGGACTGGGATCTCTATTAAAACTGAGAAGAAATTATATTTCTTTCCTTATTTTTTCATTTTATCACATAGACAAATGTTAAAACATCCAGTGTATGATTTTTGAAGAGAGAGAAATGGAGAATTATTAATTTTATAAATGTTAATGTTAAATAAAAGATGTCTACAGGAAAATGTGTACATTTGTATGTGTTGAAACATAGACATCCTCTATTTATTTTGTGGTATTGATATATCTCTACATTTTGTGATGTCATTTTCCAACACCAGCTTTAGCAAACCTTCTTTCCCTTTTTCAATTTTTAAGTAAAGACATCACTATATTGTTAAATAATTTTTCAATTTTTTTGGATTGCTGCTTGCAATATGCTAATGCCATAATATCATCTGTTTGTTTGTTTTTTCTACAGAAAATTTGACAAGTCACTGGAGAAATGGAGAAATTTCCATCACGATATGAAGAATTTTAACTTCTGGCTAGCTGAAGCAGAACAAACTTTAGCTAAAATAAGAGTAGAATCTGATGATCCAAATGTTTCTAAAAGGAAGCAATACATCCAGGTATGCATTGCTTATATTTTTATTGTACAAATGCTGATATCTATATGTACTTTTAATGTATGTATGTATGTATGTATGTATGTATGTATGTATGTATGTGTGTGTGTGTATGTATGAGTGTGTGTCTATAGATAGAGATAATATACATACAGACATAGATATGTGGAAAGGTTTGGTTGGGATAGATCGTTCTGGAGAAAGTCTGCCTATATAGATAAGAGTCAACATTGAATTGATGGAGGAATTATGTGTATGTTGCACATTGCACATATTTTCAATTTAGCTTCATCATTAATTCAGAATCCACAGTTCCAAAATGTTGCTGTTTATTTGTAATATTTTTCTTTGATTCCAACAAGAAAATGAGAATGTGAAAATCTTGAGCTTCATTTTCATGGATTGGATCTTGACCACATATGGTTTCACAAATGGATAGACCTTTTGCATGAATGCTCTGCTTTTGATATGTATCAGGAAAAAAATAAGTCAGAGCTTACTTCTCAGTGGACCAAATGCCAGTAAGGGAAAATGGCACATATTTCAGCATTTAAAAAAACAATACAAGCAAATACATAAATCATACGAACCTGGCCACAAGTTTCTTTTGTTTTATAGTTATTTATATTGTTATTTTAATATTAAATTTTGGTTGCCATCCAGAGTTTGATGAAAAGGGTACCATATAATTTTAAGTAACTAGGCTTTTTTTTTCTTAGTTTCATTCTGAATGACTTGCAGCATTAAAGCAGTAAAACTAATTTATTGAAAAAGCAGGTGTTATTTGCATATAGGTAATTCATCACTATATTAATGTGAAATGTATCCTTATTTGATGAATCACATTTTAATGCAAAATGAACGAACAAGCCTTCTGAGCGCAAGAATGCAGCATCTACAAGAATATATTGCAACTGTCTGATTTTGAATAATTAGCCATAATACTCCCAAGCATTATAGCCATAGTTGTTTTCATTACTTTCAGTGTCACAATGCTTTTTTTTTTTATTTTAATTCCATTTATATCCCGCCCTTCTCCGAAGACTCAGGGCGGCTTACAAGCTTAGCAGTAGCCTTCATTCTATGTATATACCTGCTTATTAGGGCTTTCATACACCCTCCAAGCGGCATTATTACAAAGTCAGCTTAATTGCCCCCAACAATCTGGGTCATAATAATTTCAGGGTGGTAGTTTTGATGATTGTTGTTCACGATAGCAATTCTACTCCTGAAATGAAATGCAGGATAACTTTGGGCTGCACTGCACTGGTGGTTAACATAAGTAAGATCTGGATGTGCAAAGATATTGATATAAATACAAAAAACAGGCTAGTTAGAGCAATAGTCTTCCCTGTAATGATGTATGGGTGTAAAAGGTGGACGCTAAGAATGACTGATTGGAAAAAAAATTGATGGCTTTGAACTGTGCTGCTGGTGTAAATTATTGTGTATACCATGGACAGCCAGAGTAACTAACAGAGAAGTGTCAAATCGTATAAAACCAGACAGATCACTGGAAGCTAAAATCAGACTATGACTGATTTACTTTGGCCATGTTATGCATGTAAATTCATTGGAGAAGGCAATGATGCTAGGAATGGTTAGTGGACAAAGAGGAAAGGGCAAGCAAAGAACACAGTGGCTTAATAGCATCAAATTTTATGCAAAGTTGAACCTACAACAATTGAAAGAAGCTGTGCTTGACAGGGTAACATTGGGAGTCAGACCAAGAGTCAGACATGACTAAATTGTTAAAAATAACAAACAACAACAGTGATGATGAAATATTTGATTAATTATAATAAAACTTATAATCATATTTTATTTAATCAAAGTATATAGAATCTTTGTTGTTGTAGCTCATATCTGGCTATATTGGTTTAATGACACAGTATGTTAGGAAAAGGAAACTTATGTGAATGATAATGCATGCTGGAGCATTAAAACTGAATTTATTAAAAAAAAATCCTTTACTTTCCAGTATATAATAACCTAATTCCCTGCTCAGTTTCTATCATTGCATTGTTACACATATTTTATTTTATACAGCTGTATATGCATTAATTTCAAATGATGAAAAAAACATCCTTAGCATTACTCGTAAACATTTTTTGGTTATATGATCAACAGATGAATTGGGCGAATGATAGATGCTTGATTTTATATGCTCTGACATTCAAACACACTGATGGTGCTTTAATCCTCTAAAGTGTTCTTACATTGATGTCAGTAAAATAATATTTAATGGACATATTATAAATTGTTTGTTATATTTGAGCAGTAGCATTGTGTAATTTTGTTATATAAATGCTTATTCTTCTGTAACCTTTAGAAAGAAAACATGTTTTAGAATACTTCTATTACCTTTTTTTAAATATTTATAGGACAATACCCTTCTGTTTTAAGTTTTATTTTCTTAGACAAATATATTTTAGATTTCATGGTGAAAGTTACAGAAATGTGGAGAACATAAATTTGGCATTATAATGTTACAATAAAAAGTGACTTAAAATATATCAGTATGCTTTGTCATAATAAACTAAAACTAACATTACGCAAATGGACTTCTGCTGACAATTTTCCTCCAGGTTCACTGCTTTGCCACCTGCTTTGTAATGTTGCTACTCACTGAAATATTCTTTATTTTTTATCACTTAACACGGAGACACGAGTTTTCAGCTCACAAGGGTTGTATTCTATGGGGGAGCAGGGTCATTGTCCCCACTTCATTGAGAGACAGGGTATTGCAATCACTTCATGAGTGACATCCGGGCATTGTCTGGATGAAGGCATTGGCATGAAGCTACTTATGCAGCTACTTCTGCAGCTACAACCCCTGCGTGGAGGGGAAACAGGCAAATCCTGAATAGAAAAAATGCAAGCCGCTGGAGCCAGATCTGGCTCAATCTGAGGCAATGGTAACCAGCTGAGGCCATCTGCATGGCCCATGTCTTTGCTGGGTTTGTGGATCAGCCTGAAGCTGTAGGCCGATAAGGAGATGGACCATCTTAACATCCTAGGGGACAAGATGTTGGGTGTCTGTCTGTCAGTAGTGAATAACCCCAATAGTGGTTTATGGTCTGTGAAGATTGTGAAGTCCCTGCCATACAAATAGTTGTGGAATTTTTTTACCCCAGCTACAATGGCCAATGCCTCTTTATAGATTTGTGCATAATTACGCTCTGCAGAGGACAATGTCCTCGAGTAATAAGCAATTGGGACTTGAGTCCCATCGCTCTCCAAATGGCTTAAAACAGCCCCCACCCTTTATGGGGATGTGTCACACACAAGACACACCAGCAAAGACTCTTTAAAGTGGGTGATCACTGAACTGGAAGACAGTAGGGCTTTCAATGCCTTAAAACTACTTTCATGTACCTTGGTCTATTTCCAAGCAGTATTTTTATCCAAGAGCCGTTGTAATGGCTGCCACTGCGGCCTTGTTAGGAAGGAACACATGGTAAAAATTTAAGAGGCCTAGCAATGCCTGAAGCTCTCCTTTTGTCCTAAGTGCCAGCTGAATGGCTTTCTGCTTGGACTCAGCAGGGTGGATGCCATCGGCATCGATACGGAAACCCAAGAACTCAGTTGAAGGGACTCCTATACTTCACTTGTTTTTCTTAAGTTTAAGGCCCGCTTCACGGAGCTGTTGAAGGACGGCTTTGAGCCTCCTTGCAAGCACATCAGTGGACTCACCGGCAATGAGCACATCATCGAAATAGGGGCAGACCCCCGGAATGCCCTTGAACGTACACTCCACAATGCTTTGAAAAATGCCAGGGGCTACACTAACCCCGAATTGGAGGAGTTTTACTTTAAAAGCCCCTCTAGTCTATGCCACAGCTGTGGCCTCGTCCACAGGAAGCTGTTGGTAGGCCTGTGCCAAATCTAACTTTGTGAAAACTGTACCCCTTTGTAGTGATGCCAGAATGTGGCTCACTACTGGCACCGGGTACGTGTGCTGTTTAAGTGCACAATTAATTGTGCACTTGTAATCAGCACAAATCCTGACCTCTCCACTGGCTTTTAGTGGTGTGATAATTGGGGTTTCCCATTCACCCCCATCTACAGGCTGTAGTACCCCCTGTTCGACTAGCTTATCCAATGCAGTATCTATCTTGTGTTTAAGAGCAAATGGCACTCTACAAGGCTTAATCCTGACAGGCATTATAGTAGGGTCGAGTTTAAATGATATTGGTGGGCCTTCTTAAGTTCCTAGGCTTGGGTCAAACACATCTGCGAACTCCTCGCATACTGTCACTAAACTCGTGGCTTGTATCCAGTTGATACCGGTGACTTGCATACCTAATGCATCAAACCAATCGAGCCCTATCAGGCTCCTTCACTGACCCCCTACTATGACAATGTCCAGGTGCCCAGAAAACCCCTTGAATTTGACGGCCAATGTGGCCTCACCCTTGACTGCAACCTTAGCTTTCTGGAAGTCAGTCAGTATGATGTCAGATGGCCTAAGCTTGGCCCATCTCTTGCTGCGATCGCAGATGAACTTGAATGTTTCAAGTGATATAATGGACACGGCTGACCCTGCGTCTAGTTCCATTTTGCAAGGGACCCCTTGCAGCTTGACCTGATGTCAAAATTTCGGCGAGCTCCCATGCGGTAAACGCTTCTGCAGCTGGAACAAAACCCTACGCTAAATTGCCCTGGGGCCTCAGTACCTCTCCTGATCGGAACGTCCAATTGGCGGTCCTTCTGGTGACCTTTGCAGATGGACGTGATATGGCTGGTCTTCCTGCAGGTCTGGCACATGGCTGTCCAGAACCTGCAGTCCATGCATTGGTGGCGGCCACCACAACCCGGGCACCTAAGGAAGGGACCTGCCTTGTAAGTTGTCCCATGTTGATTGTTGCTGCGACGTGGCTGGTCGTCATGCCTTTGAAGCTTGTCCACTTCATGGCTGCTGTCAGAGTCTTCCGCGTGTTCGGCGTCCTCATGGTGGATGGCCTCCTCGTGCTGCATGCTTTTGGCAGGCTACATGGCTTTTATGGCCCCGCCGGTGGCTTCATCCACCATGATCTCTTTTAACACATCTGGGAATGATAAAGTCTCTTTGGCGAAGAGCTTCTGTTGCAGGTCTCGATTTTGGAGGCCACAAACAAGCCGGTCCCGAAGTCTCTCTTCTACATTGGAGAACTGGCACAGGGGTGCAGCCTGCCTCAAAGCCACAATAAATTCGGAAGCTGATTCACCCGGCTGCTGGACCCTCTGTTCTAATGCATGCCGCCAAGCTATTACTGAGAGCTTGGGCTGGAAATGGTCACTGAGTCATTTCTTCAAGTCCGTGAATGTTACGGACTCCAGCGGTGTTGGAGCAAACAAATTCTCTGTGATGTTGAATGTGGCTGGGCTGCAAACACACAGGAGCATTGCAGCCTTCAGGCCATCTTCAACAACTTGATTGCTGCAGAGATAGTTCTCGACCCTGGATACATACGAAGACCATCTTTCTGGGTGAGTTAGGTCAAATTCTTCTAGCTTTCCGACTTTCGCCATGTCGGTGAAGTCTTCATGGCTGCGCTCATCTTCATGTCCCGCTCCTCCGTAGGCCCAGGGACTGGTCTGCAGTGCTCGTGGTCACTAGTGTGGCTTTGCTAGACCAATATTCTTGAATTTATATCTACTAATTACTAAAAAAGTAACAATTTAGCATAGTAATAGTCTATGAGCTTAAGAATGTTCTATAATTCAACAGAACCAATTTCTCTTTCCTTTATCTTTTGGTGCAAAATAGGAAGAATATCTGCCTATTTTGCTGCAGAATAGTGCTATTTCTCCTAAGCTTTATTAAAATTTAAGAAATAATCTATAAGTTATTTCAGCCAAGAATATTATCTAATCATGAAAGATGTTCAAGCAATTGATTTTACTGTGAAAGTTAAGCGTATTTTTATTTTTTAGGTTGCCTCACTGAAATCGATAAGGTTAAAAACTTTGATGTAATCATGCTTCTGAATTAATATTATTAATGGTGGTGATCATGATGATGATTGCAGTAATGATTTTAATCATTCTCCTAACCAGACTTAGAATAAATTCTAAATATTATTGATAATTAAGGATTATACCTTTAGAATAGCAACACAAGGGGTTTTTTTAGGAATATATTTCTGTTAAATTGAAAGCTAACATCTGCCTCAACATTCCACTGTATAGCAGAAGCTTAAAATTGACTTCTATAAACAAGCTAATGTTGTTCTTCTAGTGATACATTATACAAAATTCCAAGACCATTTATGGCAATTAAATATTCCATTGAGATTTGTATTTGTGTTATCATGGCAGAAATGATCCATGATCTGTTTGTGGCTTCTGATGCCTCAGAAGCCACAAACTTTATAATCCCTTCCAATCCCACACAGACATTTTAAATAAGTTATTTTTAAACATATTTGACAATGACATAATTGTCAAGCCCTGCCGGCTTGCCGCCCGCTCGGGCCTCGACAACGCCTCCGCCGACATGGGGAAGCGGCCCCTCCCTCCCCCGGCAGACCGCCGTCTCCTGCACTTGCCTGCCGTCCCCAACCGCAACAGCTGACTCCCGACCAGCAGACATCCATGCTGGCCGCGTCCGGGCCCGGCGGCCACGTGTCACCGAAGCGACCGGCGTCGGAGCCGCCAGCCCCGCCCAACCCCAGCCGGAGGACGCGACGTCGGCCTCCCGCCGGCCATCTGATGGGCGTGGCTTCGCCCGGCCGATGCGGGAAATGCCGGGTCTCTGCCGCACAGCTGACCGGCGCGCCCGCTACCAGGCGGCCGACGGATGCCCGCTCACCTCGCCGATGAGGGCGGCTGCAGGCGCCTGCCGGGCTGGTGGGCGCGTCTGCTCTGGCTCTTCCGACGCCTCGGCGGCGGGACCCAGAACTGCGGACTGCGCCTGCGCTCGGGCCCCGGGAACACCGCCGTCCATCCGCCTGCCGCCCGGCGGGCTCTACACCAACAGAACGCCCTGCAGGAATGCGACCGCAGCCTGAGCCGAGACGGGTAGGAGCCGACGGAGAACTGGCCGGATGGTCAGACCTGCCACAGGCAGCCACGGACGGGGGTGCGGCCGTACCCACGCTGCCTCCCTCTCTCGCTGGGCGCTCGGACGGACCCGGGGGGGACCCTGCAGTTGCAAAGCCAGAATGGACAGGGGCGCATATGGGGGCGGAAGGACAGGCCTTACCTGGGAGGGGGCCCGGCGGGCCGCAGCAATGCACGCGGTGGGTGGTGGCTGTGCAGGGTGATGGGTGGGGCTTTTATGGGGAGGCGGGCGGATGCTGGTTTGCTTTGAAGGGTTGGGGTTAGGGTGTAGCAGCACGATAAAAGAGCGTTGAGGCTGGATGCCTCAACGCTGACTTTACCGCGGTTTGGTCTGTGTGAGAAATAAACCAGGTCACCCGTACTTTTGGAGTGCTTGTGATTCTTCGCAGAGGATGTCGTGACAGTAAGTCAGTGTTTTTCTGGGATTCCTTCTGTTGTTACCCACGCTTTGGGCATGGCAGAGGATCCACAGGGGCTTGCTTTGGCAGCCGATGGGGACGGGGCCGTGGGGGATGCGGTATCACCTGACCCAGTTGCGGAAGAGGGGCCGGTGGTGCAGCCGAAGACAAAGGGAGTTGTGGCCACGGCCGCTGGCAGCGAAGACAGGGAGGAAGGCCCTCTGGCTCGCAGCGGGGAGTGGTAGTACAGTCCTGCACTGGAGCACGTGGACCTGGCCCGTGGAGAGATCCGTTCAGGGGCCTCGGTGACGGCCTGGAGAGAGCGACGGCTGACGGAGGAGGAAGGCGAGGAGTGGAGTTACTCCACGGCTCCAGGGGCCTATACATTGGATGTGTTGCGGGACCGTTTTGGGGAGTTTGGGTGTCAGGAACCCACGCCTTGGTCGCCTTCGGGACCGGGCTGCGAAACATGGCGGTGGTCGCTGCAGAGGCTGACGCCTGGCCAGTCGGGCCAGCCCGGTTTCCGCTTGGCGAGTCCAAGGTTCCGGGGCCCGCCATCACAGCCGACGGCTACAGGAACTGTTCGAGCCAAACGACCAACCCCTGAGGTGCGGCGACTGCCAACCCCTCTCCGTTTCCAGCAGGTGGATGGGTCCCTTCTGGGGGGGGCCCGGTAACCCGGGTGATGAGCCCTATCCGTTTGGAGATGGGGACCCATTGGGAGACGATGCGGTTCCTTGTCGTTCCATCTATGACGGAGGCGGTGATCCTGGGGCTGACGTGGCTCGACAAGTGGGGTCCTACGATATGGTGGGAAGGGGGCTGTCGACATCTGCGGTTGGGGACAGGGCCACAACTGCCACCACACGCATATGTAGGTCCCTCTGGTCAGCCAGGGAGCGAGAAAGTCCAAGGGGCAGAAGGGGTGGGGGAAGCCCGCTTTCCACAGGCATACGCCGACCTGGCTGAGGTGTTTGACGAGAGGGAGTGTGATGCTCTGCCTCCCCACCGAGCAACAGACTGTGCCATCGAGCTTTAGCCGGGCGTCAAGCTGCCAAAACCGCGCATGTACGCCCTGACACCCCGCGAGATGCAGGAATTGCGGCGTTATATTGATAAGAATCTCGCGAGGAAGTTCATTCAACCTGCCCGGTCCAGGATGGCAGGGCCGATACTATTCCGAGAAAAGAAGGATGGCACGCTTCGACTGTGTGTCGACTTTCGTGGAGTCAACGCGGTCTGCGTGGAGCACTTGTATCCGCTGCCCCTCATGAAGGACCTCCTGGCACATCTGTCGACGGGCCGCATCTTCACAAGATTGGATTTACGGGAGGCGTATTACCGGGTGAGGATCAGAGCCGGGGACGAGTGGAAGACGGCGTTCAACTGTCCATTGGGCAGCTTCCAGTTCCGGGTTATGCCGTTCGGACTCCAGGGGGCCCCAGCCGTCTTTATGCAGCTGATAAATCAGGTGCTTCACAAGCACCTGTATCGAGGGGTGCTAGTTTACCTGGACGACATGTTGATTTATTCCAAGACCATGGAGGAGCACGTCACCCTTGTGCGCCAGGTGCTACGGAAGCTGCTGGCTGCCCGTCTCTACGTGAAACTCACAAAGTGTGAGTTTCACAAGACGAGGCTGGATTACCTGGGGTATCGGGTCTCCGCAAGTGGCATAGAGATGGACCCTCATAAAGTGGAAGCCGTACAGCAATGGCAAGCGCCGCGGACACGACGACAGCTGCAAAGTTTCCTGGGGTTTGCGAACTTCTATCGCCAGTTCATCCCGGGCTTTGCGGCGATAGCCCTGCCGCTGACGGACTTGCTGCGGACGCGGCAGACTGGGGAGAAGCCACGTCCAGGGCTGAAGTTGGCATGGACCACCACGTGCCAACAGGCGTTCGAGTCCCTGAAAGCCCTGTTCGCTAAGGAACCGGTGTTGGCACACCCCGATCCAGACCGACCATACGTGGTCCAAGTCGATGCCAGCGGCGTCGCGGTAGGGGCTGTACTGTTGCAACGGAACATGGAGGGCGCGCTGCAACCATGTGCCTACTCATCCAAAAACCTGTCATCCACGGAGCGCGCATGGGCGATCTGGGAAAAGGAGGCGTTCGCTGTGCGCACGGCCTTGGAGACGTGGCGTCATCTATTGGAGGGGGCTGCCCACCCCTTCAAGGTCTGGACGGACCACGGGGAAGCCGACTGTCAAGCCCCACCAGCCTGCCGCCCGCTCGGGCCTCGACAACGCCTCCGCCGACATGGGGAAGTGGCCCCTCCCTCCCCCGGCAGACCGCCGTCTCCTGCACTTGCCTGCCGTCCCCAACCGCAACAGCTGACTCCCGACCAGTAGACGTCCATGCTGGCCGCATCTGGGCCCGGCAGCCACGCGTCACCGAAGCGACCGGCGTCAGAGCCACCAGCCCCGCCCAACCCCAGCCGGAGGACGCGGCCTCGGGCTCCCGCCAGCCAGCTGATGGGCGTGTCTTCGCCCGGCCGACGCGGGAAACGCCGGGTCTCCGCCGCACAGCTGACCGGCGCGCCCGCTACCAGGCGGCCGATGGACGCGCGCTCGCCTCGCTGACGAGGGCGGCTGCGGGTGCCCGCCGGGCTGGTGGGCGCATCTGCCCTGGCTCTTCCGACGCCTCAGCGGCGGGACCCAGAACTGCGGACTGCGCCTGCGCCCGGGCCCCGGGAACTCCGCCGTCCGTCCGCCTGCCGGCCGGCGGGCTCTACACCAACAGAACGCCCTGCAGGAATGCGACCGCAGCCTGAGCCGGGACGGGTAGGAGCCGACGGAGAACTGGCCGGACAGTCAGACCTGCCACAGGCAGCCACGGACGGGGGTGCGGCCGTACCCACGCTGCCTCCCTCTCTCGCTGGGTGCTCGGACGGACCTGGGGGGGACCCTGCAGTTGCAAAGCCAGAACGGACAGGGGCGCATATGGGGGCGGAAGGACAGGCTTTACCTGGGAGGGGGCCCGGCGGGCTGCAGCAATGCACGCGGTGGGTGGTGGCTGTGCAGGGTGATGGGTGGGGCTTTTATGGGGAGGCGGGCAGATGCCGGTTTGCTTTGAAGGGGTGGGGTTAGGGTGTAGCAGCACGATAAAAGAGCGTTGAGGCTGGAAGCCTCAACGCTGACTTTACCGCGGTTTGGTCTGTGTGAGAAATATACCAGGTCACCCGTACCTTTGGAGTGCTTGTGATTCTTCGCAGAGGACGTCGTGACAATAATTTTAAATGTTTTGAATACTTTTACCTTAAATTTTCTTTTTGTAGAAATTCTGTCACTTTAAAAAAAAATATCTGGGGAAAACTGACGTCAAAACAAACTTCTAATCCCCAGCTTTCCACATTTGTGACCTGTGCTCCAAGTAGCATCTGATCTGTGGTAATCTAACAATAAAATGGATTCATAAATCATTAGATTAGCATCAATACTCAAATTAAAAGTCTTTTTTGTAATATATTCCAATTAAAAGAGTTAATTAGAATAGAGATGATTAGAATTGACTAAGCAAATCAAAGCACTGAAAGGTGAAAGTTGTAGCAACTGTGGGTTTTATTCTGTGATGCCGCTCATAGTTTTCTATCAGTTTTTGGCAGGTCCTATCTTCAAAGCTGGTGGAGACTTCGTGGTACACTTACCATTGGGCTTGGTCAGAAACTGCAGCTTCTAATTTCCTTGGCTGAATGTCATAATGACCTAGGGTTCGTTCACATCCTCTTCATAGCTCTTGCTTTTCAAACTCAAGATCTCTTTCCAGATTCCTGTACACTATAGAACAGTGATGGTGAACCTTTTAGAGACTGAGTGCCCAAACTGCAACCCAAAACCCACTTATGTATCATCGGGTGCCGGGTGGGCATGACCCACTAGGTGGGCATGGCCCATTGGGTGGGTGTGGCCCATTGAGTGGGCATGGCTGCGGTGGTAATGGCGGACTGGGTGGGACTAAAAAGTTCAATCAATCAATTCCAACTTTGTAAGATCTTTTTTTCCCCGTGCTAAGTTGAAATTGATTGATTGAGCCTTTTTTTTTTGCACATGGCAGCAGAAGCCTAAGGCAAAAAGATTTTATAAAACCCACTGGAAGGCATAGGACTGGGGTGAGGGTGCGCGGGCACGCAGAGAGGGCTCTGCGTGCCACCTGTGGCATGCATGCCATAGGTTCGCCACCACAGCTATAGAAGCATGGTTCACTGACAAAGCATACAGTGGACATCCATTCTGATGATATATTCCACTCATCTCATCTGTGTCTGATATTCAGAGGCTCAATGCTGATAGACTTTATGAGATCTAAGACCTCCAAGTTGAAGAAATAGTTTTGCCAATGAGTGCTGAGGATGGAGCAAAAAATGCACATGTAAAATTTTTTCAGTTGTTTGACCTGCATTTGCTATGGAGTCCAGGACTCACTTTCATATAAGGAAGAAGAGATAACCAATGTTCTGTTGACGTTTAACTTTGTGAAGATATGGATGTTGTATTGATTGAGCACTCTGGTAGGCACTGGTACCCAAAGAGTTGATTTCTTTGTCCAAAGACTCATTGTTTGAGATGATGCTTCCCAAATATTTAAAGGTATTTATGTTTGTCAGGTGGATGTCATCAACCATGATTTTTGTTCTATGGACTTGGTATTTGGTGTGGACTTGTAAAGTATTTCAGCCTTATTCAGACTTATAGAAAGGCCAAAGAGCATAACAGCATCTCATAATTTGTTCAGCATCAACTGTATATAATGTATTTGCTCCCAAAGCACACAGTCATCAACAAAGAGGGTGACTGTATGGAAGCACTTTGTCCGTGATTTCAAGTGGTAAAGGTCAAAGAGACAGTCATTCAATTGGTACATTAAATCCGGACAGCATGTGACAACATACAAGTGAAAAACAAATTGAATAGGATTGGGACACAACTTTGTTTTACCCCAGTGGAAATGGCAAATGCAACTGATGGATCACTGTTGATACATACATACATACATGACACATGCATAAAAAGATTTTGCCTATGATGGACAGCCCTGATGGCACAGTGGTTAGAATGCAGTATTGCAGGCAAGCTCTACCCACAGCCTAGAGTTCAATCCTGATGGGACTCAAGGTTGACTCAGCCTTCCATCCTTCTGAGATCAGTAAAATGAGGAGCCAGATTGTTGGGGGCAATATGCTGACATTGTAAACTGCACAGAGACTGCTGTAAAGCACTATGGGGTGGTATGTAACTCTAAATGCTATTGTTATTGCTATCTCTCTAGTTTTTGCAGTCTGATTTGCTTCCCTTATTTTATAAAGAGCCACAATGAGGGCATCATGGAAGTCACTGGGCATCTCCTTTGTGGAGGCCTAGCACTTTGTAGATTTCAGTAAGAATGCACCCTGCCCTGTTGCTCTATTTGAGCTCATCTGCGATATCACTTTCTTGATCTTATGAGTAGAGGGAGGCAGGTTATGAATGGCAACCTAGAAATCTGCTGTAAGACATCGTTTTCAGTCTTTCTTGGTCTTCAATCAGGGTTGATTCATCAGATGACAGCAAAGAGGAATATCCTAATTTAGAAGGACCATAAATTGACTTTATGGCTCTGAAGAATACTCTGGTAGCATGCATGTCTGCATAGAATTCTACGTACTCAGCCTTCCTCTGCTATTACTCATCATGCATTTCTCACAGTTCTGTCTGTACTTTAGCCTGTTTAAATTTGTCTTTCCTTGAATATTCCATATGCCACATAGTTTATGGTACTAATATAGAAACAGAGCTGTCCTTTGTTCTATCAATCAATCAGAATAGAACTGGAAGGGACCTTGGAGGTCTTCTAGTCCATCCCCCCACTCAAGCAGGAGACCCTATACAATTTGAGACAAGTGGCTGTCCAATCTCTTCTTAAAAACCTCCAGTGATGAAGCACCCACAACTACTGAAGCCAAGCTATTCCACTGGTTAATTGTTCTCACTGTTAAGAAGTTTCTCCTTAATTCCAGGTTACTTCTCTTGATTAGTTTCCATCCATTGTTTCTTTTCTTGCCTTCTGGTACTTTGAAAAATAAGATGACCCCCTCTTCTTTGTGGCAGTCCCTCAAATATTGGAACACTGCTATCATATCACCCCTAGTCCTTCTTTTCTCTAGACTAGTGATACCCAGTTCCTGTAACCATTCTTCATATGTTTTAGTCTCCAGGCCTTTAATCATCCTAGTTGCTCTGCACTTTTTACAAAGTCTCAACATCTTTTTTGTAATGTGGTAACTAAAACTGGATCAGTATTCCAGGTATGATCTTATTAAGTTTTTATAAAGCAGTACTAATACTTGACATGATTTTGATTCTATGCCTCTGCCACATTCTGATGGCTCATATTTAAGTGATCATCCATTAGCACTCCAAGGTCCTTCTCATAGTTACTATTTTGAGCCAGGTTTTGCCTAATCTGTACTTGTACCTTTGGTTTTTCCTACCTAAATGTAAGACCTTGCTTTTCTCCACATTAAATTTCATTTTGTTGACTAGGGCTCATTGTTCAAGTCTGTCAAGATCTGTTTGGATCCTGAGCTTGTCTTCTGAGGCATTGGCTATTCCTGGTAGCTTGGTGTCATCTGCAAATGTGATGACTTTCCCTTTTATTCCCTCATTTAAGTCATTTATGAAGATACTGAAGAGTACTGGGCCTAATATGGAACCTTATGATATCCCACTGCTTCCTTTCTTCCTTCCTTCCTTCCTTCCTTCCTTCCTTCCTTCCTTCCTTCCTTCCTTCCTTCCTTCCTTCCTTCCTTCCTTCCTTCCTTCCTTCCTT
This sequence comes from Vipera berus, assembly GCF_964194415.1. Lineage (NCBI taxonomy): Eukaryota > Metazoa > Chordata > Lepidosauria > Squamata > Viperidae > Vipera > Vipera berus. The sequence goes on from NC_138206.1 coordinate 63,601,860, forward strand.
CCTTGTAGTTGTAATACTCATTGAGTACAGTTTGCAGTTTGTTAGCCAGTTATGAATCCATCTGGTGGTGATGCTGTCTATCCCACATTTTTCTACTTTGTGGAATGCCTTACTGAAATCTAAATATAGTATATCCACAGCATTTGTCTGGTCTACTAATTTAGTCATTTTGTCAAAGAATGAAATAAGATTGTTTTGGCATGATTTGTTTTTAACAAACCCATGCTGGCTTCTAGTTATAACTATGTTTCCAAATGTTTGCAGATCTGTTTTCTAGATGTTCATAGATCTAAATATCCATCTTTAATGTATTTCTTAGATATAGCTCAAAGATGCATTTAATCTTTAAATGTATGTTTTTTGTATCTTTACTCCTATTAAAAACTGAACAAGAAGCTCTATTCTAACAATTCAATAAAATCTAAGCAAACGTCAGTACAAGGAGGCAAAATGGAGGTATGTATTTCAGCTCTATTACTGATCTCTTGTGTTTATGCAGAAATTCTAAAAATGAATTACAGTTTTGTATTTCCAAAATGAGTATTGTGTACCTTCATGAGCTTGCATATAAACAGGAAGTGATCAGGTTTGAGAAGGTGAATATAGACCACGTCTTCTTATATTCCTTCCATATTTAGAATACTTGAAAAGGCTAAAGTTATTTTGCTAGATATAATGGAACAATTTTTGATAAAATGTGCCTTTCTCTCTGAGAAAGAAGACTATGGCAATAGAAAAATTTTATAAGGTGTTAGACAAGAAAGGGCCAACTCCAGGAAACTGTGTCATGTCTTCCTTAGATAAAGCTTCTGATTGCCTGAGACTTCAGCAGTCAAGGAAATATAAATTTCATTGATGGTAGACAGAGGAATAAGGACCAAGTGAAGTATAAAAAAGAAAAAATGTCTGGACTCTCTTATATAAAATTTCCTAAAGGCAAATCAATCTTTCTTTTTGACATTGTCAAATAGAGATTTTCCCATCTCATTTCTTCTATTATTCTATTCTGTTGCTTGTCTTTTTAATTTATAAAATTAAAATTGATTCCTGTATTTCACTTGATATTTTTGTTATGCAAGTTTGGAATGCCAGTTTGATTCAACAAAATGTTTAATGAAATACATGTTAGTTAATAAACGTTCAAAAAGTAAGATAGTATTTCGTCCTCTCTCTATATATAAAGCTTTCATGAATTTTGAAAAAATGAGCTGAGGCAGGTGTGACTATATGAGCTATGACTTCTGAAACTTTTTATTGTTGGCATGCTTATTTTGCCTTAATTACTAGAAAAGTATAGATTTTGCTGCTTAGACAAATAAATCATATTGAATCTGTGGTGGGCTGGGATCTAGAATAGGACAGGATGCTATTGTTTCTAAATAAATAAGAAATAAAGATGTCTAAAAGTGCAAAAAAGAAATGAAATGAATAAACTCTACTAAAACAATAATTATTCCCTTATTTAAAATATTGCCTTTCAATTTCAGCTAAATTTTAAAGCAGTAGAATTTTTTAAACTGCCAATTGCAAAAGAATGGTTAAAGATGCAGTCAACCTTGTTTTTAGACATCTTTATTTCCTATTAATTTGGAAATAGCTTTTAAATACTATCACATAACATGTTTTACTCTTTTTCACATTCAGGCACAATACAAGCAATTTAAAGTACATTTAAAGCCATGGTAATAGATATATTTACATTAATTACAATTGATTGATTGATTTCAATTGTCACTCAACTCCAAAATACATCTGGTGGCTTACATTTAAAACATACATACATACATACATACATACAGCACTTGCATAACCTAAAGCTCTGACCAAACTATTCAAGATCCAGCCAGTAAGGACTCCAAAGGCCCTTTACTCCAAGGTGTGATAGAACAGTCATAATTTAATGACCCATGGAACATTATCAGATGAAAACTAAAAGGATGTCTAAAGAATTAATCAGTTTGCAGTTAGAGTTTCCATCAACTATTTAAATGGAAAGGCAATGGTGATAAATATCCCCAGCTTTTTATTAAGTAATGTGCTTTTAAGAAAATGTGCTGTTGTAACTTTAAACCAGAATAATATTTTCATAGATAGGGCTGTCCATGAAAAGCTTAACTGATGTGAAATACTGCCACTACATGACATGGTCAATCAAGCTAATATTTAATCATTGTATCTTCTAAGAGATAAGAAAGTTAATTTGGCTAACCAGGATATGTGTAGGCATCATCCCCAGCAGTGCTACTTGAGTTTGAGGATATATGCATAAATCACACAAGCCATCTCTTTTTAAAACATATAGTAGTCTTTCTCCTTCTTAATTGATGATTCATGGGAAATAGATATACGAGTGTATGCTAGCTTCTATGTTTGCTTTAGTTTCAAATAATGTGATTTTTGATTCAGCAGGGACAAAATTTAAATAATTCACTACAGGTTTGTCTCAATATTACCAAATGAATTACTAACAGGATAAGCTAATACAATATTGTTGACTAATTCAGATGTTGATTCTGCTATACTATATATCATCTCTGAATAATAGCTGATAAAGTGATATATTTAATTTGTTTGTAAAATATAATAGATCTTTTAGCTAACATTGTCATAGTAGTCTGAGATAATATATGATTAACTGCTTTTTCTTTATTTATATTTACCATTCATTAATTTATATGCTTATAGTATAGTTTCTAGAATATAAAACATACTTTCTTTAGAATTGAATCAAAGTCAAGATAGAAAGACAGATGAAGGATTCGGAGAAACCAAGCCAGCTAGTTTTGCAAACTTTTCACAGTAGTATGTTTGAGAGACTTTAAGTATATTAAGCAGACTGAATATTTTTTTCCTTTGTACTTATTAGCGAAAAAGTGGCACAGATTTTATCTCTTCTAAATATAACAGAGCGCATATTTGCAAACTATGCAACACAGAATGTTTACAAAAACAAATTATTTGTATCAGTTTTTAGTTTGCACTATGAACTCTTTATAGGGAAGCGGTGGCTCAGTGGGTTAGGACGCTGAGCTTGTCGATCAGAAGGTCGGCAGTTTGGCGGGTCAAATCCCGAGTGCCACGTAACAGAGTGAGCGCCTGTTACTCATCCCAGCTTCTGCCAACCTAGCAGTTCAAAAGCACATAAAAATGCAAGTAGAAAAATAGGGACCACTACGGTGGGAAGGTAACAGCGTTCTGTGCGCCTTTGGAGTCTAGTCATGCCGGCCACATGACCACGGAGATGTCCTCGGACAAGCGCTGGCTCTTCGGCTTTGAAACGGAGATGAGCACCCTAGAGTCAGAAACGACTAGCACACATGTGCGGGGGAACCTTTACCTTTACCTTTATGAACTCTTTAAAAGATTTATTCTTGAAAATTACAATTGTTTGATGAGGTCATATCAGGGCCAAAAGACTATACATGCATATATTTAAAATAACAAAATAAAAGGGAGTCACAAATAATAAAAGCATTGGCAGTTGATAATAGTGTCCCATCTAATTAATAATCATTATAAATAAAATAATTTAAGAATGCCTTCAAGTCAGATTTTGACTCCTGGCAACTGCCTGGATTAGTACCTGCAGTTTTCCCTCACAAGGTTCTTTTGCCACGTCTTCCTTCCTAAGGCTGAGAGAAAGTATCTGGCCCAAGGATATCTAGCTGGCTTTGTGCCTAAGGCAAGACTATAACTCATGGTCTCTTGGTTTCTAGTCTACTTCCTAAACACTCCTCCAAGTTGGATCTCCTTTACAATCATATGGCCTTTAAAAAAATTCTACATTCTTTCAAAGCAGCCATACTTATAAATACATTGCAGGAATAATTGTTATATGGATAATGTATCATAGAATAATAGGATCCCAGTGTCCAAATCCTTTCCCACTGAAGGAATTCAGGTGAAATCATCATCTCAGAAAGATTTTTTGTGCAGCCAATTTTGTTTGTGTATCTTGTAATTTGAACCACACTGCAACATTCTAACAAGTGGGGATTTAGAATGTCATTCTACTCTACTTTGCATGGAGAAATGCACATTCGGTAAATTACTATGAATATTCATTCTAGATTATAGCTAGGCTGTCTCTGCATATAATTAGAATTGGTCTGTCAAATTACAGAAAATCTTAAACCAAACTGTTAAGTTTATTTTTTAGAAAAAGTATAATTTCCTTTAGACCATTAAGTAAAGAAATAAATCACTCACAAACAGAATTTCTAATTTGGATAGACTGAGTTTTAGTTTATAAGGCATTTTATAATCTATTATGGTTCATGACATCTACTACAAATGTCTCTACAAATATTTGTATCAAAACACCTGCTGTCCCATTTGATTTATATGGAAAGATTAAATAAATCTGGATGCTACACATATTGTGGTATCCACAGTCAAATGCTACATTCTGCCATAGGAATAATATAATATGCTATGAAACTCTATAACATAACTAAGCAATTATTTCTCAGGGGCCAAGCTTCCAAAGGTATTGCAATTTCCCCTTGTACAACCTAGAATCAAGAACTCATTTTATTTCATAATGTGTCTCCTCCTCTACCACTGCTGGACCCGGTGGCTTCTTTGGAATAGAATACAGACACAGGTTTCAACAGGCTACAATGAAACACAGGGTGGACTTTTCCCAACAGTCATGGAAGTTTCAATTCCACTGTAACACTGGAACTTTGGCCCCAATTTTCTGCTGGGTAACTTTAACCTTAATAAAATAAAGTATTTGTGTGATGCTTTATTTTAAACAACTAACACTCTTCATCAGAATTATTGTTCTATCTTTCAAAATTAGTTTTTTCCTCTTATCAAAAGTTTATTTTTTGGTTATTATTATAACAATCGATAGGGGTAAAGAAGAAAGATGAGATGCATTCCATGTCAATGAAATTACATTGACTGAATATTGCTTTATGAAAATATTTTGATTTCTCAACTTCCATGTTCATAAATCAGAACCATGGGTCATTTCACTTCAATATTCCTGAAATTCCTGTGGTTTTTTTTTTAAAAAAGAGGTACTCAGTGTGATTCTAGACAGTATTATAATGGTAGATATTTAAAAGAAATTTAAATAAATATTTAAATAAAAGGGATACTTAAAGCTCCAGGAATGCTTTAGTATAGCACTTTTCCTGACATCATGAAAATAAACATGGTATATCCATTTAATTTGTACAAAACTTGATTTATTAGCTTTCTTCTTAATAATTAAGTCATCTAGATGGAAATGCTATGACACGTTAGGTGAAATAGTACATCATATCTGAATTCATTTAAAATAAGAATATAAGGTGGTCTATGATGTGTAACATTTCTGTTGTTTCTAAGTTACAACTATAATATCTGGGGAAATAGCCTTTTAAAAATAGAGACATAAAGATACAAAAAAATGCAACTAAACATTGTTTATATTAAATTTAATTACATAGAGATTAAGATAAACACTGTATTTGTGACATGCTTATTTTTCCTTTTATAATTTTATTCCCTTCATCTTTTTATTATTCAGTTTACATAAAATTCTAATTCTTCCTCTGTTCAGAGGAAGGTTTTCTGTCAATTCCTGTGACTTCATCTGTATTTTCAGTTGAATCCAATCCATACTTCTGAAGGGTTTCAGTCCAGATCTTCCACAAAACCTTTGCAACACATACAAAGTTGGCTGATGTGCCATTCAGCATCCCAGCAGCTCTTTCTCTTCACACTAGCAATGGCAAAGCATTGTGCGGATGCTGTGCTGGATGCTCTGAAGTAAAATAATCCTGGACATTTAGCAGATATTATATATGTGATGCAAGGTAAGGGTGAAAGCATGTGTGTGGGAGAAAAGTCATTCAGAATGGCTGCCATTCAGCTGTATTTTACATCTCCCATTCTGATGCAGGAGCCCGGAGCAATAAGTGGGAGGGGAGGCTTTTGCATTTGAAATCTGAAAGTCCAGATTAAAGGTTTTGATTATAATGAACAGTGCAGAGTTTATCAACATTTAGTAGGATGATCAAAGATCTGTTTGAAATCTATTTAATTGTAAATCTAAATGTAGCGGGGAGAGAAGGTGGGGAGGAACATACAAGCTAGCAATTACAGCCTGCAAGGTGCTTTGAAGTCCCCTTGGATCCTGTTTGGTGGAATCCTCTTAGGGAAGGACATTTCATTTCACACTTCTTTCTCCTATAGTCGCTTTCCTCTTTTGTAATCCATCAAGGAGACTCTTATTTTAGCAGCAATAGCCCATTTTCCAGTATTCACTCTTTTAGTGAACTGCAAGTTACTATGTTCAGAATATTTTTGAGGTTACAGCTTCTTATTAACTTTTGTATTTAAGGTTTGTATGCAATTTGTACTTTTTCCCCAAATGAAATTTAGTTCTTAATCTTAATTTAATACTTGGTTGTTGTTTTTTTAAAAAAAAACATGTGGTGTTTGCTGATTCTTTTATTTATTAGCCACACTTTCCATTAATGTATTATCAGAAATTGGACCACAGGAAGTAGAAGTAATTGCAATGTTTAACACTTTTCAACTACTTATTTGAATTTTAAGAACAATGAAGGATCAAATGTGCTACATCCTTAATAATTTAAACTCTCCTTTAATTCATAATTTTTGTATGTAACCTGTAGCTATCATTATTTAATCATTTTGAATTATGCAAAATAGCTTCAATTTTTGGTTTTGTATAAGTACCGAGAATAAAAAAATAATGGTATTATAATAAATATTCTGAAAAGTTTCCTAGAGAAGCAGCTTTTAATAAAGAACATGTTAAATCCTGTAGTCTGTGGCTGACATAATCATTGTTGCTTCTTTTCTTGATATTTTTGTTTCCAATTTCTTTTGAACATCATTACTAGCATAGTACATGTTGTGATAAATACCTTTTCCCAAGCTAGCCTCCTCGTTTGCTTTTTTGTTTAAAACCAAACATATATATGCATTTTCCTTACAGTAACTACAAATATAAAAATAAATATCAACAGAATCTTTTGAGATATGCAAAGTATAGCCATACCATAGGTTTTTTTAATCATTAAAACAATGTCAGACTCTTTAAAATATAATTAGAATAGAATGGAATTACTAGGTGTACTTATTTATTAATTATCCTCAGCCAGTAAAAGCTTCATATTCTTCTGTGGCCCATTTATAAAACTATAAATATCTAGATTGTGTCAACCAAATAGTCCTACACTAATAGTTTTTGTTCAATTTCATGCACTGTTACCTTGGTTTTGTGAAGCAGTTATTTGCCTCTCATTTTCCATTACAAGCCTTGTACTATTTATTTTAGAAGTCCCAAATCTTATGTTATAAGCTCCAATATTCAATGGTTTAAATCTTATACAGTTGTAAAGTAGCCAGGAGGATATGACACAAATTGTCACACTGATGGAACATTTGTGTTTCTATTGGAAGTAAAGGATCAGTGCATAATTTCGGAAGATATTTTGGCAGATTATTTTTACATGTGGTTGTTGTTTTTATTGTCTGGATGCAGTAAGGTGAAAATGCTGTAGCTAAAAATACTGCATCTAAGTTGTATCTGAATGCTAAGGATATATTTCATATCTGTTTTTAGAATAATTGTTCCTTTCCATCTGTTTTAAGCCCTTATATTGTGATTTAAAGCTGATGTCATTTGAGAAACCTTTTGTGCTTGTTTTTATTCTATCTGTCATGGAAATCTATTACATGATGTAATTTTGTTCATTTCTAAAATATATTCTTGCTCTATGCCTCTCACTAAATGCATAGCTACTAATACGAATTGGAAGTACAGTGAAATAGATCCTTTTACAGTTCTGTAAAGGGGGAGATCCCTTTAAACACTAGAAAATGTCACGAAAGCTGGAACTGAGCAATGTGTACCATTAAATTTTCAGTCAAGAAAACGAAAGATCTAATGGAAAAAGAAATTATCAGAACTGACAATTTTTGTAACATCACATCAGTGGTGGACTTCTTCTGTTTTCTTTGTGTGGAAGTCCTGAGTCTTCGGAGAAGGGCGGGATATAAATGGGATTTTTTTTAAAAAGTCCTGTCTTCCCCCCCCCCAAGAGTTAAAGAAAGATGTTGTGGCAACATCGACATCAAATGAGTTTCAGATTACATCTGAAATACACAGATGCAATTTAGAGTCAGATGTATCTCTGCATAATGCTATATAGTATCTCTTGAGCTGCATTCATACTATAGTATATCGCATATACATATAGTCCTCAGTTTACAACTGCAATTGGGACCAGATTTCCAGTTGTAAATCATTATGATTGTAAGTCCAGGCAGCCACATGATTGGACCTGATGTTACACAAGTTTTTTGTAGCAGTCATTAAGCAAATCAGAGGTTAAGTGAATGCTACACTTTCTGAGCATGAACCCATTCTTTCAAATGAGTGTGATTTTCTAGCAAATAGCAAAAAGAAAAAAAGAAAAAAGTCACATGACTTTGGGCTGCTGCAACCAGTTGTAAAGATGAGCCAGTTGCCAAGTGCTTGAAAGGCAGTCACAAGACGTTTGTGTGGCATGACCTTTTATGTTGGTTGGAAATGCTTTATGCGCTGTAAACCATCTGTCCCAGGCCTGTTGTGATTTTGAATGGTTGTTATTGACTGGTCACTGGTTGTATGTCAAAGACTATCTATATCAAGATTTCAACTGATATAGTTCCTGATATAGTTCCAAAGTGGTTTTTTAGAAGTTTGAAAGCCTTTATCCATATGTTGTATGTTTAGTTTAGAATATGAATATAGATTTTTGTACTTAATGTAGGAGATAACCAGACTGAGGCTGAGGGAGGGGTCAAGTACATTGTCAGTCCTGAGTCCCTTCATGTTCACAAGAGATCTAAGCCCAGCCCTTAGTTGAGTTCCCTTGGCTCTTACAGTATCTACTGCCAATTTGCTTTGACCTTTAGTAGTTAGTAGTTCAGATTCTTGTAGCAAGTGTTAGCATGCAATAAACCATCTGAACTGCCTTGACTTCTGATTTCCTGTCCTTGACACATACTTGAAAGCTTTTTGCTAATTTAATAGTAATATATACATAAAATTTCCTGTTAATGCTTCCATAATTATAACAAGCAGTTTAAAAAGTCTCACCTTAGATATGAAACCAGGCTGGGTGACTTTGAGACACTCACTCCTCTCTCAGTCCAACCCACCTCACAGGATTGTTCTGGGGAAAATAGGAGGAGGAAGAGTATTACATAGGTTTGCCACTTTGAGTTACTTATAAAAATAATGTGGATATAAATAAATAAAATATACTGTACTTGCTTGCTTTTTCTCATCTGATTGTTTGGTGATGTTCTGTTTGATATGATACCTAAGCCAGGCAAATATGTTTATTACTATATTCTATGGTATTCATTACTATAGTCAAGCTGGATTAGATTTCTAGTTTGGGAAGCGCCTGCAAGCCACATTTTGTTCATTTGATCATATTAGAAACTAAGTAAGTGGAATGTACAGTACAAGACAAGATAATGGAAGGAAGGGTTGCAAACCACTTTTTAAAATTTGATTATATTAGAAACTAAATAAGTAGAAAGCACAAGACAAGATAATGGAAGGAAGGGCTCTGCACTGTTACTTTGTGTACTACCAAATTATTATTATCTATATATTTTGTGTTTATGAATCATCTATTTTTATGAATTGTTAGCAGTATAGTATGATAAATATTTAAGTGATTAAGAAGAAAGCACTTAATATAATGCAGTCAGAATGTGTCACTGGAACACTGCAGGTATGGATGATAATGGTGGTAATAATGATTTTAATCATTCCAAAGCCTTTTTCTCAAGTTCTGAAAAATATTGAATAATCAAGGCTTATTGTGAAGCAAACTGGTAAGGCAATTCTGCTAATCTCAGCATAACTTTAATGAAGATTAATAGAACTAAAGTATATTTAGCTGCCTCCATCCTTGTCCAATGCTTAGTGGTTTGAAGGAAGAACTTCCCATTATATAAATACAATGCAGGTTTATATAGTATCATATCAACTTGCACCGTAATACTATCAATGATGTGCTTGATTTGCTGCCTTAAATATTCATTTTGCATATTTTTTTCTAAACACCATATTTTCATAGTCATAATCTGACTTTAGAATGATTTTAATATATTCAACCATTCATTTAAAAAGTCTTTATGTGTACAGTTTTATACAGTACATATTTATTTTATACATATCAAGTTTCTTAAAAATAGCTATAGGTAGTCCTCAACCTATGACCACAAATTGAGCCCAAAATTTCTGTTGCTAAGCAGAAGTGAGTTGTTGTTGTTCTTAAGTGAGTTGTGCCCTATTTTATGACCTTTTTTGCCAAAGTTAAGTGAATCACTCCAGTTAAGTGAATCTTGTGATTGTTAAGTGAAAATGGCTTTCCCCCATTGACTTTGCTTGTTGGAAGTCAGCTGGGAAGGTTACAAATGATGATCACATGGCTCTGCAACTGTCATAAATACATGCCAGTTGCCAAGCACCTGAATTTTGATCACATGACCATGGGGTTGCTACAACAGTTGTAAGTATGAAAATGGTCATAAGAAATTTTTTTCAGTGATGTTGTAACTTCAGACCATCACTAAAGGAGTAGTTGTAAATCGAGGACTACCTGTATGTAATTTTGTTTTTAGTGCATATTCAGAGGACCAGTTACATACAGATATTGTATGTAACAGTGTAATAGAGATAAGAGACCCCGCAAGGAACAGCAGAATATGATACTCTATTTTGAATCACATCACAGGCCAGTGGTCAGTAGAGCTTGGTACTGTTAATCTTGCCAAGCAACGTCTTTCCAAACTGGCAGATCTTTTTCCCTAAGTATTAATCATTGTAAATTGTTTTAATTGGAGCTAGCCTATACAGCACTTAGCCATGACCAAGAGAGATCTTGTGTGTGAAATTGCTCTTTTCAGACACTTTAGAATAGAAAATAGTGGAACCTTTGCATACATTTGTTGGTTTATATCCCAGTCTTAGAAAGAAATCTTACCAGATTTGTTTCCAAGCCAGAAACAAATAATGCAGGCAATTGCCTGAATAAGAGTGAGGTTTATTCCAAGAGCACAATACAACTAGTCCTTGACTTATGACTACAAGTGGGACCAGAATTTCTGTTGCTAAGACACATGGTTGTTAAGTAGGTTGTGCCCAATTTTATGACCTTTTTGCCACAGTTGTAAAGTGAATCCAGCTGTCCCCATTGATTTGGTTGTTGAAAGCCAGCTACCGTAAGACGATTGCAAAAGACAATCACATGACCCTGGGACCTGCAATGGTAAATGCATACTGGTTACAAGCACCCAAAGTTTGATCATGTGATGATGGGAATGCTGCAACAATTGTAAGTGTGATGACTAGTTGTAAGTCACTTTTTTCAGTGCTGTTATAACTTTGCAGAGTTGCTAAATTAATTATTGCAAATTGAGGTCTATCTGTATACAAAAATCAGCTGTGGGTGGTGACCACACTGTCTTTTCCAGGAATTCTTTATTTAGGAAAACCTCACCCTTGTTCCTTGACAGCACATGAAAATGCTGTCTCCAGGAATTCTCAGAAAGTGGCCTGCTAAGAGGCAGCAATTTTGCAGTCAGGCACTCTCCTGAGTTATGGTATTCTTGTTTAGCATTTGTTGATTGAAAATAGTAATCTCTTTGGGAAAGGGAGATTTTTTTTCTTATTTGATCAAAGAGATCTTAGCTAAGTTTTCAGTCAGAGAGGTAATCACTCAATATGTTTCCCTTGTATTAATGGAATGAATTAACCACCATACCACACTCACTAATACTCAACTTTAGGTCACTAGTCTTGATTAAGTAGAATTCATCTTTGAGAACTCTCTTTGGATTTCAGTTAATTTAGAATTTGGCAGACATATGTACCCTATGAAAAACTCAATAAATTACTGCAAACTAGTCACATTTTTAAGAAAAACGGTTCACACAATTTGGGAAGTCCTCTCTTTGAGATGCTAGACTTATCCCCATTATCTGATTGTCTTATTGCCAGAACATGCAGACAATTTCTGAAGGACAGAAATGAGGACACCATCCTCTCTTAAGCCTCACTCACCTTCAAAGCAGTGTCAGAGCATATTTCTCTGTTCCACGTCCAAAGAATTCTTTTCCCTGTTATGTCACCTCAAGTGTTCTTTTTCATTTGGATTAGAGCTCTTTAGATGTTGCAGGCTAATCTCAACAGTTCATTAGCTACTATTTAGAGGATGCTTGTCATGCATTAGACTGTTTCTATACTTCCCCTTACCAGCTGTCCTGAAATACTATATTAGTTATGTCTTTGCATACCACAGCATACAAGTCTTTCCCTTCTGAAAGATTAAATGTTAATGTAAATCATATTGCCTTCTGCACATTTAAGTTATTCAGAAAACATCAAGGACTATGACTTTCTTATAGCATTTTTGAGTTATGCATTTATTCCTATGCCCAAAGCAGCCTGAATAGTTGACTAATAGTTTAATTAATGTAATATATCTACTAGCTCATACCTTAAATTCTATTCTTACAGAGTTGGAAGCACAAGCTTATTTAGGCAGGTGAAACTAACTGCAAAATAGTAAACATTTATTGCTGATAGTAAAGTGAACCATTAAGCAGGAGTATTAAATCTAATTAATTATGGTAGATTAAAACATGAACTACTTGAATTAAAATTATTTTTATCCATCTGAATATTATTAACAAGCAAAGCTTCTGTGAAATTTTAAGTGTTCTCTTTTGTTAAATGGATCATTCAGTTTGTCTTAATATCACTACTTGCCTAATAAGCATGACACCCATTTTCTTCTTAAACTCTTCCCATCATATTCTAATATAAAACACATTTCTTTATAAATGATCTCAGTTGATATGTTGTGGCTTACTTTTAAGGAAGCATGCTTAGGATCATAGTACTAATCATCCACATTTGTGTAATTAGAATTGCAAACTATAATAGTTTAGTATTTTTATAGCTAAAGCTCTCTGGTAGTGTGTCATAACAATCATTACTGACCGCTATTAAATGTTCAGGTGTCAGATTTGAATGGATGAGATGATAATCCTCTGGCTATTTTCAGAGCCTATAGATCAGGGGTGTCAAACTGCTGGGCCACGGGCGGGATGCATCATGGTGAAACCACGCTTACTCCATTGCCAGCAATGGAAAAAAAGTTGCGATACATCGCGACATGTCACATGACATTGCAAGTTTGACACCCCTGCAATAGATGCTTAATAGTCAATGCAGTAAATAATAGTAAATAGTACAACTGACATTGAATATTCTTGTTGCCCTTTTACTAAAGGTGCAGACAAATAAATAAAAATTGTTATTATAGGTGGTGGTATTTTTCTCTTTTAGCATATACAATCTTCAATTGTAACTACTACCATTGACCGTATGATACAGAAAATTCATATCACACTTTACACCATTTAATTTGTTCAAGGCTTTTTTCTCCCAAAAGAGTATCTAATCCCACTGGTTAAAACTATTTTCCCCCAACAGTTTGTCTCTTTGTCTATCTTCTCTCACTTTCATTTCTGGAACAACCTTTATTTCTGTTTATGCATTTCAGTGTGTGAAAATTATTATCTCTTTACTTCTAAAGGCCATTTGACAAATGTGACTGAGGATTGCCAACAGTTATATCTCAATAGCAGCAAGAATCAGGACCAAGAATATCCTCCTAGGTTTTTTAGTCCTCTTCTCACATACACATTATCAAGACATTCACACCATTTGCACATCATTGTAAAGCTCCTAACAAATAACCTGATAACACAGCCAATCAAATTACCACTGTTACCTAGGTAACCATCACAGTCACAGAGGAATGCTAGAGAAAGGCCACATTACTTTTATTTTCTAATTATTTGGATTTATCACATACAGCTAAAAAAAAGCTGGAAAATTATAGGGCCATCACCATGACAAACAACCCTTTAATCATTCTTCCAATAACCAACTTCAGGTGACATAATACGATACTCTAGATATTTTTTTTCTGACATATGAATATGTAATACTAGTAATTTCTTACATATTTTTTTATCTGTTCCAAGCTTTTAATTCTCTTTCTTGTCCTAATTTAGATATCCATTTCCATGGATATTTCTGAAACACATATAGTTTTCTTTTGTTAATATTCACAAAAGAAAGGGACATGTCACTTTGAAATATTTAACTTAGTACATATGAGTTTCATTGTAGGACATACATAAAAATAGTGTTTAAGCCCAGTGGTCATAGAATAGAATAGAATAGAATAGAATAGAATAGAATAGAATAGAATAGAATAGAATAGAATAGAATAGAATAGAATAGAATAGAATAGAATAGAATAACTTTATTTTCACTTTGAATGTACACAAATTGGCATACATTAAAATGAAATTTCATTGCATTCAGCTCTCAAAGGGTCAGCAGTCTGATATACAATACATAAAAATGACAAAAAATAAATAAATACAGAATTATGCATATACCCATATATATTATATGACACAGAGAAACAACAGTCTAGTTCAATTTATGTATACACATGCATGGTGAGAAAAACGAATCTTGAGAGTTTACCAAACGGATAGCATATGGAACAACATATTTCCTTGTGTAAGTTTTATTTTAACATTTGTACACTGCTTTTCAAAATCAGGTTTTCTAAGGGTAATTTACAATAAAACTACCAGATAATTTTTTTAAAAAAATAATTGAATAAAATACAAATTATTTAATTTTTAAATAATAAAAACTTTCTTGGAAGTTAAATAGCTTCCAGGGAACTAATCAAATACATTGATTAAAATTAAAGAAAACAACCAAAAGCTAAAAATAACACTTGTGTCAGTTATACTTCACTGGGGAAGATATTAAATAAAATTGTTGTATAGGTTAATACCAACACCTTTGAGTTCAACCAGAAACAAAGGGCCACTAAAAACCATAAAATTAGTATAATTCCAAAAAGCACTTTTGCTACTATATTTTATATTTCTTAAAGCTTCTGGACTGTTTTAATAAGAAATACTATAAATGATAGTAGTGTGGATTACTGAAGCAATACAGTCTCTATTCCAAGTAAGGCTATAATTGATTCAGCAATTGTAATTTGGAAAAAGAAGCTTCAAGTCAGTTATGCATCAAATAACAAAAATGGCTAGTATGACCAGGAAGCTATGATTTAACTGTTAGAAAGATCTATCTCCTTCTAGAAAAGTTTAAACATGGTTCACCTGCATAGATCAGTCCCTCACAAATAGCATTTGATTATTCCAGACTGAGTTTCAGATTCTTGCACTTTGTCACCTACTTGACCAGGCACTGATTCACTATTTCCATATATTAACTTAGATTTGTATAGTAAAAATAGAATGTGTGTTATTAGCATACAGTTGCACTTCACTTTAAATCTTTCAATGATATCACATAATTTCAAAGATGCAATGGTGAATGTTGACTTTGAAGTGTATGTTCAACCCATCATTATTTCTACTGTGGATCTAAGTGAGCTTCCTGCTGGCCCAGATCTCACAGAACAGTAACAGTAAGAAGACACAGATGGGGAAAAATGCTTCTTTGTTTCTATAATTGGAACAAAATATTTTGATAACAAACTCTTACTAGAGATCAATTAGATTTGAATTGACTTTACCTCCATCTGCATTCTAGTTAGCTTTGACTTATTTCACTGCCATCAGTTGTAATATATTTCACTCTGCAGAGGAGTGGAAAAGAACATTCAGGAGCAATCATGTAACCTGTCTGGATGATCTCAATTTCAAGTAATCACGCCTTCAGCAAAAAGGGCCAATTTGTGCTAACCAGAAAATCTCCCAGAGCCATCTGGAATGCACTGTAATCAGGAGTGATTGATAGGATCCCTGCTCCTGTAGAGAAAATGCTCCAAGCTCCAGTGGCAGACTGTTCTACAGCAGGACTTTTCAACCTTTTCACAGATTGTACCACTTTTAGGACATGACAATGTTTGAATACAGTCAGTGCTTACCAAGGTGTCAAAAGCCTGACTAAAAAAAGGAGGGATTGGGGTTTTACTGATTGCATTGATTTGTTGTTATAGAAAAGTCTAATTTACACTCTTATGGAAAAGTAAAAAAGTTGAGATTCGATGTTAATGTTTCATTCTACTGCAACAGAGGAAGTCAATGCCTTTTCTTTTCTTTTTCCCTTCTCCCCTTCACTTTTCTTTCCCTTTTTTCCTCCCTACTGTGCCCTACTATTTGCTTTTGTATTTATGTATTTTATTCTTTCATCTAATAAATAAAATATTACAAACCATTTAAAAAAAAGAAAAAAAGTACTGGTTTTACTCCTTTTATATCCTCTCCTCCCTCCTCTCCCTTTTATATCCTCTCTTCTCCCCCTCCTCCTCCTTTTATATCCTCTCCTCTTCTCTCCCCACTCTTCTTCCTTTTATATTATCTCCTCTCTCCCTCCCTCCTCCTCTTCCTCTGGGTGAACTATAAGTGCCAATCAGCTGGAGCCACACCTGCCAATCCTGGGCTCTCAGCAGAGCTCCAGCAACACTGCAGCTTGCAGCCTCCCCCAGGCCTCTCTGGCACTGCCACCACTTCAGCTCATCCACTTTTACACTTTTTTTTACACTTTTTCCCCCTTTACAATGCTTTTCAACACATCATATGCATATCATCTGCCAGGTATTGAAGTACCACCAGTGGTGCATGTATCACAGGTTGTAAAGCCCTGTTCTAGAGGACCGACACGGCCACTAAGAAGGCAGTCCTCCAAGAGTCCATCAGATGGCCACATTTAAGGGAAGGAAGCCGGAATGCACCCATCCTATTAACCTAGTAGGACAGGCAGATACCCTTGGGGAAAGGCAGTCCTGCAAGTAATCTGGTCTTGTGCCATGTAGAGCTTTAAGGGTAATAAATAGCATCTTTTTATTGAAAAGTTTTATAAAAGTTTACAATATAAACCCCAAAACCAACCCACCCTAACCCCCCCTCTCCCCCACTTCCCAGAGCTGAGTACAGGGTTACAAATATAATAATCATAATCTAACTAACATTAACCAACTATATAAATAACCAAGTCCATAATGCACTTTAAATCCCCTTTAACATAAATATAAACAAATTAAAAGTAAACATAATAATAATAAAAACATAAACAAATTAATATCCTAATTATTAAACAATACAATATCCAAGTTGTTAAACAATACTAATACTAAAAATAATAATATCATATAATTAAAACTAATAAAAATTCCACTATAATAAACTAATAATAATACTCTAAAATTTACTCATAGGCTAAATGGAACTTTTTAGTCCCATATTTATTCTGAATATAATCTATCCATCTTCTCCAGACCGAAATGTATCTTTCTTGTGAATGATCCTTCAAATAAGCAGAAATCTTAGCCATTTCTGCTAAATGACACTTTAAGCATCCATTCTTCTATAGTAGGCAAGCAATCCTTCTTCCAATATTGCCCTACCAATAACCTTGCAGCTGTTGTTAGGGGTAATAAATAGCATCTTGAATTGTACCCAGAAGTGACTTTAAGCCAGTGTGTTTATTGACTGTTTTTCTATCTTCCACAGTGATACCATATACCATGAAGTAGCCTTACTTCAGGTAGCAGTTATTTCAGGCATATATTCTAGCTAGATACATACATGGACATTCATTCATTTGCCCACCCAAATGCTGTAATTAAATGTATTACAGTAATGGCTTAAAATTTGTCCCCTCTGCCTGAATGCTCCAATATTTCATATCTTTCGTTCCTTTGTTTTCAAGAGTGTATTTCAATGTGTATTCTTCATTATCTGTCACTTCAGATGTTTAAGACTTAAACATTTAAGTTTATTTTGCAAGTTAAATTTGCAAAAACCTCTAATGACTTCAATCACTCAAATACACTTGGTCACGTATACATATTTGCAGTATTCAAACAGGATTGAAGAGGGGAAAAACATTGTTACAGCAATAATTGTTCAACACCTCCTCTCTAAAGACCTGAGAGAGCTGGGTTTTCTAAAAAAAATCTCTTTTAATTTACTTTAGGTACCTGAAATACGTAAAGGTCTTGAATAGATATCTATATTTATCTGCCCTATTTCTGCACAGCTAATGTACTTACAATGAAATGCATCATTAACAGACAGCAATAAGAGGGAAAAATCCAATGAACAGTTACTTATCATAAAAGAGTCAGTGTGGTTTGCTTTCTTGATGAAACAGTAGAGATTGTGAACTTAGTGACCACACTTTCTTTCTAACTATTTTCCTAAATATATGGCTGTTGATGCTTTTTTAAAAAAAATTTTTTTTGCTAACTATCTGTTCCAGTAAGAAAATTGTTTTGAAGGGTTATGTCATTTTGCTTCTGTTAAAATATTTATGAAATTTACAGTATACAGAGCCTACAGAGTGATTGTATTGCAGGTAAATAAGTGAATTCTCCAATGTTTTATGCTTTTATGGTTTGCAATGGTTTTTTTTTAATGTTAATGAGTTTAGCTTTTCAATGAAGGGGTATTGTATTGTTTTTTTGTGTTTGTGTGTGTGTGTGTGTGTGTGTGTGTTTATCTAGTACACCACCCAAAGTCATGTACGTGAGACATGCAGCTATATAAGTTCACCAAAAAATAAATATTTATCTGCATAACACTTTTAATCTCTTTTATGAGATATAATATAGAATTCAGATAATTTATAACATTTTCAAGCAAATAACATTCATCTGTAAATGCAATATTTTAACACTCATGAAGACCAACCTAGAGATCTGTTTACACTCTTCAGTCCTGAACTAGGGCTATAATCTGGACACTTCCAGTAGAGGACTTCTTTCTGAGCAAGTCTATGTGTTTTATTTATGTGTGCTGTTTTTATACCTTCATTATATTTTACATGCACTACCTAAATATTAAGACAGAATTTATAAAAAGCATTTAACTATTTTTTGTTCAATTAGCCTATTACTTTCAGGAATTCCCTTGGAGCCCTTATAGTATATTAGTAATTTATATATCTAAATTTATTATGTAAATCTTGTTAGGCATGGGTGCTTTAATCATTAGAATTAAAGTAAAACATGTAAGGGCTATGCTGAAACACTGTACAATAGACATGTCAAAATCCAACCTACCGTAGAAGATAAGAACTGATAAGAACGCTAGTAATGAAATTAGATCAGACCTCAAGCCAGAAAACTACAAGAATATCCTTGAAAAATGGCAAGCAGCAGAACAAGAATCAGAAGAGTCTAACCAAATTATGCCAATAAATCTGGAGAATGATTTTGTGTCCAAAGAGATTAAAGAAGGTCAATCTCCATTCCAATGCCAAAAAAGAACACTTAACAGAATGTGCAAAGTATTGTACAATATCCTTAATTTCATGTGCTAGCCAAATAATGGTTAGGATCATCCAATGCAGAATAGAGCCCACACAGAAAAAGATATTCAAGCTGGCTTTAGAGAACGCCAATGACTGGGGACAATATTAATATAATGTAACGTAATTTAAGGGACGCGGTGGCTCAGTGGGTTAGGACGCTGAGCTTGTCGATCAGAAGGTCGGTAGTTTGGCGGGTCGAATCCCGAGTGCCGCGTAACAGAGCGAGCGCCTGTTACTCGTCCCAGCTTCTGCCAACCTAGCAGTTCGAAAGCACGTAAAAATGCAAGTAGAAAAATAGGGACCACTCCGGTGGGAAGGTAACAGCGTTCCGTGCGCCTTTGGCGTCTAGTCATGCCGGCCACATGACCACGGAGACGTCCTCGGACAAATGCTGGCTCTTCGGCTATGAAACGGAGATGAGCACCGGCCCCTAGAGTCGGAAACGACTAGCACGCATGTGCGGGGGAACCTTTACCTTTACCTTTACCTAACGTAATTTAATTTAATGTATTAAATTTATTATAGCCACCCATCTATTAGACTTTGGGCAACTTACAAAAAAATAAACAAACATGCACAAACAGGTGTAACCTAGTCTGGAACAACCAGAATGATAAACCATACAGATATGAAAGGGACCCCACAAATATAAACACATTAATTCCAGGGCTAAGAACAGAGCCAAGTTTTAAAGGCTTTCCAAAAACATAGGATCCATTTGTATCTCAATCAAGGAAAGAGTACAAGTGGTACACAAAATGAAGCTGCACAAAGGTCTCCTGGCTGCAGTTGCTACCTGACCTTTGAGCAGTAGATGTGAGTGTAGGACAACCCCCAAATCATATATTTTACACTATGTTATATATGAAAAAGAGGACATATTTTATGGTTAATTCTGGATTGGCTCTACTGTAATAGAACAACATTTTAAATGGCTCAGATGGTTCTTGTTCTAAAGGAACAAAAATCAAAGTAAGTTGGGTGAACTAGCATTAGAACAAACTCATTTCTTTCTTTCTTACCAAGTGTCACTAGAATAGATCAGATGACTATGTTCCAGCCAAGCTGCAGGGAAAAAATGGGAAAAGAAATTATTTATTTCAAAAAATAGTTTAAAACCATTAAAAAAGAGACTCATTGAGTATGATGTTGCTTTTGCTTGACCTATATACTGGGCTTGTGCTGGAAAATAACTAACTACCGGTACATAAAATTCTGTTTTATTGTTGCACAAATAATGATATAAATGTATAAACAGTCAAAACAAAACTTTATTACTTAAACTCTACAACCATCAAAATCTGTATTTAAATGTCCTATGAAACTATGCATCAAGAAAACAAATAGGCATAGGTAGAGTGCCCACATCCTAAATCTTAAGCCAGTGCAGAGGTATTTGCAGTGTTAAAGGGATTATGAAGCTTGTCTTCAACAGAACATAAAACCATTCAGACTTCAAACATTCCCCATGGCTCAACATACCTACCCAGTTATGAACATAATACCAGCATTATATTATATAGTACACATTATTGTATTTATTATCATTGTTTTATTGCTTTCATTATTGGTTTCTACACTGGCTAGAATTTGTCTGGATTGAGATGTAGATCAGTCAAATCAACAGCTTTGCTTTTGTGATCATTTTCCCCATAGGCTGAAGAAGTATCTGTTGCAGAATGAAATTTAGATACTATAATAGGAAGCTATTATTGCATTATGTGTTACATTAATTTATGTTCTCTTATGATAAGAGTGAGCTGGAATGCCTATCAGTGCTTAAATCTGAACATACATTGCTAAGTGCAGTATCAGTAGTGTCTTTACTTTTATTTCTCCCATTTCTCTTATTCCAATGAACTCAACTTAACTGGATGCTTGAATAAAATTTTACAGTTCGGCTAAAAATAATTTTGAATACTAATATTCTTTAGACATTCTTCTCAAGAAATATCAGATCTAGGAATTTTTTGTGCTAGTGGAAAATACTATTCTGCAATATTTACAGATAAATCATATATTATAAATATTTTTTATTATTATAAAGCAATTTCTGTAATTTAAATCTTTTAAAATTGATATTTTTAAGAAGAGATTAGACATTCACCTGTCTGAGACAGTATAGGTTCTCCTGCTTGAGCAGGGGGCTGAACTAAAAGACCTTCAAGGTCCCATCCAGCTCTATTCTATTCTAAAACAGTTGACAATATTGCCTTTCTGTAAAATGTATACCTGGCTTATTCATTCAGACTAGAAAATTATAACAATATAAATTGTTTTCAGTTTTATTTCAACAATTAGATTATTTACTTATTTATATTTACCTTTTCCCCTTTGCAGGTAGCAAAGCTATGTTTATTGTCCAAGTAAAACTACAAATAACATATTTTATTCATACTATTTTCAGAGATTATTCCCAGAAATTATAAAACAAGGTTAAATTAAATCGGTGAGCATCACAAGTGTTCAGCAGTTGGAGTGCTTAAACTAAGTTTTCTTGAAATACTGAATTTTATATTTAATAACTATGTTTAAATATAAAATTCAGTAGAATTTCAGAATGAGAAATGTTTTGAATTTCAAATCAGTGAGTTGGAGGACTTGGTGCTTTGAAACATTGTTTTTCTGCTTGACTTTTCCCCCCTGAAACTTTTATATGTAGTATTAATCAAATACACACAGAGACAGATGCACACAGATGCACACAGCTATACCTACCCACCCACACAAATGGAAAATTCTGAATGTTTACCTAATTTTTTTAATATTTCATTTTATCAAAATACTTAAGTTCAATCTGGACCCAGGGTACAGCATCTTTCTCAAATGGTTTAAACATCTTAATTACTGCTTAGAATGATAAGAAACTTGAGTTGATCAAGTTTCTTATCAAGATCAGATCAGATAATCTTTTTTGTCACTTTTTTCTGTGAACACACAGGCACATATTAAAAAATAAAATTCCAGTGGCTGCTCTCAAAAGAATATGTGGTGAAAGCAGAAAGATGTAATCTTTTTTTTAAAAAAAAACCTTATTTATGAGCTGTTCAACATGTAATGAGTGGGTAGAGTATAAACAAAATTTTGTACAATAAAATAGGTAAAAGATGCTGGAGCAGGAGACCAACACCATTTCTACATCACCGTCAACTCATATACTCCTTCCAACCCAGACATATGTGAAAAACTAGGATTTCAATGCCCATTTAAAGACTAGTGGGGTCAGAACTCCTCCAAATATGCAGGATGATACCCACTTTACATGTTGGGTAACTATAACAGAGGCAGCATGCCACCTGGGTCCCATCAGATAAAAATCGGTCTGGAACACATACATTCTATGATCTTACTGGGTGGGAGAAACAATGCAAGAAAATCAATCTTTTAGCTGCAGCTTCCAAACAGTCCTAAAGAGCTGTTCCATACAGTAATTCATGTACAATATGATTAAAACATATGTAATTAAGAGAAGAGGCTCCTGATCAAGGACATGGTGAAACTGGCAGACCAGATGTGTCCCAATAAAGTCTTTTTTATTTGCTCGATAAACAGAATTTCCAAACCAGAAGGACTCCTAAATTCAATTCCAGTTCTCCTTGGGGTACATAGTCTTAGTAAGATGCAGTTTAAGTCTGTTTTTGTTTTGTTTTTTTTCATCTAGATCCCATCAGCCTCTGGACCTTGGCACTAAACTTGGACAGTATCAACTGGTTGATCTGGGTCCAATGTATGTGTAGTTTAATGAAGAGAAGGGTGAGGGGTGACATGATAGCAGTGTTCCAATATCTCAGGGGCTACCACAAAGAAGAGGGAGTCAAGCTATTCTCCAAAGCACCTGAAAGCAGGACAAGAAGCAATGGATGGAAACTAGTCAAGGAGAGAAGCAACCTAGAACTAAGGAGAAACTTCCTGACAGTTAGAACAATTAACCAGTGGAACAACCTGCCTCCAGAGGTGGTGAATGCTCCACACTGGAGGTTTTTAAGAAGAGACTGGACAGCCATTTGCCTGAAATGTTATAAGGTTTCCTGCCTGAGTAGGGGGTTGGACTAGATGACCTCCAAGGTCCCTTCCAACTTTATTATTATATATAATTAGATACTGTCAGAATGCTGATGATGCCTGGCCTTGTGTCAACCACTATCTTCACAAAATGGTTTTATGTACAGTAGATATTAAACAGAAATGAAAGCATTGAGCTGTATGGCACCCCACAAGTCAGTGGTCTGAGACTTAATCTCCATGCGTACATTCGCGCATGCGCAGAACAGGGTTTGACTGAAGAGTGGAGCCAAGGCGAGCTATGCACCTACCCTGCATATTTGAATTGATTGGTTGAACTTTTTTAGTCCCGCTTTTTTTTTGGGACTGCACATGGCAGAGGACCGGGAGCCGCAGGAGATGGTTGAAAGAGCCTCATGCGGCTCCGGAGCCATGGGTTGCAGACCTGTGTTCTAGGGCCACCTGAAGCTGTAGTCTGACCAAATTCTTAACAATCTTATCAAAAAAGGAATTTTGGAGATTTGATGAAAGTTATTCAGAAATTTTGTGTCTAGCAATGGGCTCTTGAAGAGGAGCTCGCCATTACCTCCTTGAGGGTAGGTAGAGCCAACCTCTTGGGCAAGGAAGAATTCACTATCACCTGGCAACACTTGGCTATTCAGTGGAGAATGGTTCAAATGAACAGTTGAGCAGGCAAACATTCAAGAGTTAAGGGTGAAATACTTCCAGTGTAACAGCAGTAAGATTGCCCAGTAAGATTCAAACTCATAATTAGTCTGAATGATGGTCTGTCAGATAACTATCCATCAAACAACTCCCTATCAGTATATTTCTCAAAGCATTTCCTATGATTCTGTCCCACCTCATTACAAAATGGGCCACCTTAAACATAATAAGAAAGAAAATGAAGTTCATAAAAAGGAAGTAAATGATTCCTTATCAATAGCTGGATGATAATAGGGTGGATTGGTCCATCATTGTCTTTACCTTCCTGATGCCATGGCTCTGTTAAGGTTGGAGGCCCAGGCCCACTAGGCATACTGCTTCTTGTTAGATTATATTCGATCTGATAAGACCACCTTTCAAGCTCTTTCAAGCTGTGAACCAATTCACTGGGGACTTCTTCAGGAACCCAGAAAGGTTGTTCTTTTGACATCTAAGGCAATACAGGAGAGGCTGCCTCCAGCTCTTGGGGCAACATCTGAAAAGAAGTTCACCACACATGAATTCATTGGTTAAATATAATATTTTTCATTCCAAATATCTAGGACAGACATACCAACTCATAGCATACTGAGCTCAAAAATGAACCCTATTCAAAGCATTGAGAGAGTTTCATGAGAATTACACATTTTCCAGAAGAGGGAGTTACTTCTCTTGACCTCAGAGAATGCATAAAGTACTACAAAGTAGAGCTGGATTTTTATATTCTTCTGCCTACCAATATGTAACTAAGTAACAGGCTTATCAGTACATAACACTCCTGCTACTTCCTTAATTCTGCAGCTGTTCATTTCGAAAGCATTCCCTTTTTACAGTACATTCATTGTGGCTTTTGCTGGTCTTCAGAAACAAAACAAACTTAGAAATTCAAAAATGAGTTTCATTATTTTTTTTAAATAGCGAGCAAGCAAAGAATTTCAAGAGCAAAATAAAGAAATGAATTTTATTTTTTTTTAATAGGCAAAAATTGAGTTTATAGTATACTTCTGAATGCAAAGGTCTTTACTCAGTGTTGTGGTTCTGGCTAGATGGCAGTCTCACTAAAAAGTTTTGATCACAGAATCAAATAAGACAGAAGGAAGAACCCAAGGTTTCACTGTTGGTTTCTCAAAACTTTTACTTGCATCTTGGGCTATCTTTTTAAATATATTTTCAAGGTGGTGGTGAGAAAGTCCACTGAATTCCTAATTGGTGGGATGGGTAGGTTACATAAACCATCATCCAAGATTAAGCTTGATAATTGCTCGTTTCTGTTTAAGTCACCTTAAGATCTATTAGAATTTTCAGGTAAGTTTTTGGATCATCTTTCAATAAGGACCATTCTCAATGCAAATTTGTTTATTGAATAAACTGTGATTACATTCATACTCCATTGTTTAATAGTCCATGCCATAAAGTGATAAGAAAAGCTTATAAAGTGATAAGAAAAAAAACCTTATTGCTGGGTTTCCCTTGTTTTTCTGTACTGAATTTAAACACTTTCTTTCTTGCTTTCTTGTTACTAAATGTTATAAACATTGCAAATCAATCTGATTTCAGGGCATGTTTAACTTCAATATATGCTTTTCAGAGCAACTGGGTAATTTTTAGGAAGATTTCATCTGTGTTTGCATTGTCTGTATATCTGTGCATGTCACTAGACACAGTCTAGTGACAGAGTGATCTGTATATGTTAAAAAGAATAAACTAATCTTTTGTATTTTTTTTTAATTTGAGTATGCTGTGGGGATTAGGTCCAAAAACTCAGCTGTGCACAGGGTTTATGCAGCAGCTGCAGACAGATTAGAGCCAAATTCCAAATCTTTCTTTATACAGACATGCAAGAGAATGAAAAAAATTCTGCCAACTAGAACAGCTACAAGTTTATACATCATTAAAATGCAGTAGAATTAACTCCCAAATGAAAGAGAAGAAAAAAACCCTCCAGCTTTAAAGGAAATCTAATACATCGTTGCTTTAGATTTTGATCTGTTCATCAGATGCCACAGTAGTATAATTTTAAAGCGTTATAACCATCTTATATATTGATAGCAAACAGCTAAATAGATTTTACAAATCCAGTTTATTCCTTCAATAGAGGATTATCAAATGCTTACATAGAAAGATTCTAAGAATAAAAACTCCTTTGACAAACCTATGAGAAAACAGTCTTAATATAACAATAAAAAGGGTGCAACAGAATTGAACTTTAGCCATCTAAAAATTATCTTTGATCACTATGTTAAAAAGGTTAATGGTGCAAAACATGTTACAGTTAATTTTTTAGCAAAGATCACTGGCTAGCTGGATAATATTTATTTCCACAAAATAAAATAGAATGTATATAAACTGAATAAAGTAGAGAGAGAGGAGAAAACAAACAGACAATCAACTTAGCCATAAGATAAGTGAATCAGGTATAAGATTGTCAATTATATGCAGTAGTCAGTTGTTTATGCAAATTGAGAGCAGCTATACAAAACTTATGGGACGCGGTGGCTCAGTGGGTTAGGACGCTGAGCTTGTCAATCAGATGGTCAGCAGTTTGGCGGGTCGAATCCCGAGTGCCGCATAACAGAGTGAGCGCCTGTTACTCGTCCCAGCTTCTGCCAACCTAGCAGTTTGAAAGCACATAAAAATGCAAGTAGAAAAATAGGGACCACTATGGTGGGAAGGTAACAGCGTTCCATGCACCTTTGGCATCTAGTCATGCTGGCCACATGACCACGGAGACGTCCTTAGACAAGCACTGGGTCTTCGGCTTTGAAATGGAGATGAGCACCGGCCCCTAGAGTCGGAAACGACTAGCACGCATGTGCGGGGGAACCTTTACCTTTACCTTTACCAGTTTATAAGGAGCAAAATGGAAAAGGCCAGTTGAAGTCCACGAGTCATAAAAGAATCAAGGTTGTCTATCCCTGGGATAGACTGTTATATCTAGCTCTGAAGAAACTTTGTTGGTTTGAAAAGATGAGTGAATTGATGTGGTCGACTAGGTAAGGGAAAGGTCACACGATAACAGCTTTTTATGTCGCTTTACTCCAGGGACTCCGTTCATTTGAATAAAGGGAATAGCATCAGCCCAGTTTAAAATAATGACATTTAAGCCAGTAATTAAAATTAAAATTAATATCCATGCTATAACTTCAATCCTCATCTGAGCAGTTTCTCTTTTCAGAACTGCATTAGATATATTTGGGGGATTGGAAAACTCATATAAACTTGGTTTGTTACAATTTTGATAGGAGTTAGCTAGAAGCCCTAGAGCACTTGGATCAGGGATTTTTCTGTGAATAGTTTGAGAGTTGCAGCAATAGAAGCTGTTAAAAATTGTCCTTTTTCAGAGACCTATTGTTATGTACAGGTTGACATCAGTTACAGTTTTTGTTCACGTTAGCTTTCATTTATTTTTTGTTTGTGTATTTAATTATCCTGTGGGCAAATACTTCAAATGTTTAAACATTTTGCATGAACTTTTGGAAAGAGAGAAACAGACAGGCAGACAAATAGCCATAAACATACACACACATACACAAATACATACAAACACACACACACACACACACACACACACACACACACATCTTAGACATGAAACAAAAGTCTATTGATTGAATATGTTCTACCTTTTTTCTTTTGAAAAAGAAAGTTGTATCATTTTGCCTTAAATAATTGTTTTGATAATGTAAAAGAAAGGCGGTCAATCAAAGCCTTGGGAAACATCCATATCAGGATGCCAGGAGCAACTTCAATTGTCATCTTGCCAATGAGATGGCTTCCCTGATTGTTGGCATGCCAGGGATTCCCCACTTTTGGTCTATTGTTTAACAGGCTATAAAAATGCCTATGGAAAAGACAGAAGTGTTGCTGCTGCTGTTAACATTAAAGACTGTTTTAAATTAATGTTGCTGTAAATGCAGGTAAGATCCTATAGGTCTATTAAAACAACCATCTTTTCATTTTCAGTTGTGATTAGGAAAAGTGGTAACAAATGTATTCATATAGTCTGAAATCTATTACTGTTTCATCACACAATCAGCTGGATGTTCAGACTGAATTTGGCATTTTTATCCACCCATCAAGTCCTTCCCAAGAACCTGGGGTAGGCAGATACAGGTAGTCCTCAAGATCAATAGTTCATTTAGTGACTATTAGAAGTTGCAATGGCACTGGAAAACGTGAGCACAGGTAGGGTGCAGTAAAGAATTGTCAGTATTCTCCTCTTAATTAGTCGGAATGTAAATAATTGTATGTTAGCTGGCCAGGTGCTGTTTAGGTTTGAGAAACTGGCTTACATAAAATAACATGATACTTAAGATAAATCTACACTTTGTGTTTTGGCATATTGGAAATTTGCCAAGTCTGACTGGCACTATCCTTACTATTTGTAAGAAAATTGTATGTAGCGTACAGAGGTACAACTCAGGAGGGCCTCTTATTAACTCTTTTCCATGGTATTAAAAGGCACTATATAAAAACTTCAATTGGCCGAACCATAAGGGTGCCTATGTTTCAAACTAAGGTAGTGCAATGCAAACTTAATTGAAATTTACTTCTAATTTAAATATAATTTATTAATTTGCTTTAAAATATTTTTGAATGCTCCTTTTGGTCTGTATAACTAGTTAATTTTTTGTAGGTGTTGCTATGTATATGTCTTATTAGAAATAAGCGTCTAGAGTTTATTGAGAATTATTTATAAGGAAATTTAATCAATGCTGAGGCTTTACTTGTCTAAATGCAGAAGTTCCGCAAGTAGACAATAGCTTCATTCTTTTCCGATATCTTAAAAAATTAACATAAAGGCAGCATTCCATCTGTTACTATAGAAACAGTAAGGAACTATCATTTTATAATTTAGCAATTTTGTACTGAACCTTGAGAAAAATATAATACTATAACATTAACACTTATCTTTATGCTAAATACTGATGCTCATTTCTCTATAATGTATTGTGGCTCAAAATTACAATTATATGGCTTCTTACATACTTGATTATAAAAAAAAGATAACCTCCTGGAAAATGTATAATTAACCTAAGACTCTCTGACGCAAATGTACATAAATTGGTTAAATTCAGCAGTGATAAAATTGATCTTTTGTGTAGATCCATTGATTTGTGGATAATTGAATAACCTAATAAATGTTGACCAGTTTAAAAAATGTTCATATGTAAAATGTACTAGAGCAGGGGTGTCAAACTGACAGCCCATAGCCAGATGCCTCATGTCGAAACCGTGCTCACTCCAGCTCTGGCAATGGGGAAAAAGTCGTGATACATTGCAACATGTCTCATGACGTGTCTAGTTTGACACCCCTGTACTAGAGTAAAAGCAGAAAATTAGTAGATCAGCAAAATGCTGTTGACATAGTATACTTAGACTTCAGCAAGGCATTTGACAAAGTAGACCACAACCCACTTCTTGGTAAGATAGAAAAATGTGGGATAGACAGCATCACCACCAGATGGATTGTAACTGGCTGGCAAACCATACTCAATGAGTAGTCCTTAATGATACTATATCTACATGGAGGGAAGTAAGCACTGGGATACCACAGATTTCCGTCATTGGCCCAGTGCTCTTCAAAATCTTCATAAATGACCTAGATGAGGGAATATAATTTATTTATTTATTTATTTGATTTATATACTGCCCTTCTCCCGAAGGACTCAGGGCGGTGTACAGGGCAATAATACCAAAAGTACAAGATACAAAAATTAAAAACAAATTAAACAATTGTGCCCGATACAATAAATTAGTTAAAATCAATAATTAAAACCCCAAACCCATCAGACCAGGCCGGCTTGTTCGAATAAATAAGTTTTTAGATCACGTCGGAAGGAGCGAAGGTCGGGAGCCATCCGGAGCTCAACTGGTAGATGGTTCCAAAGGTCTGGTGCGCCCACAGAGAACGCCCTCCCCTTGGGGGTCACCAGTCGACATTCTCTGACCGGTGGCACCCTGAGGAGGCCCTCTCTGTGGGAGCGCACTGGACGGAGGGAAGTTGACGCCGGCCGCAGGTGCTTCTGTAGGTAATCCAGACCCATGCCATGTAGGGCTTTATAGGTCATCACCTATAAAGTCCATAAGTGGATCTCATAAAATTTCCAGATAACATTAAGCTGGCAGGAATAGCCAACACCCCAGAAGACAAGCTCAGTATCCAAAAACATCTTGACAGACTTGAACAATAGGCCCTATGCAACAACATGAACAGTTTTGGTGACCACATTACAAAAAAGATGTTGAGCCTTTGGAAAAAGTGCAGAGAAGAGCAACTAGGATGATTAAAGGAATGGAGACAAAAACATATGAAGAACAGTTGTGGGATTTGGGTTTGGCTAGTCTACAGAACTGAGCTTGTCAATCAGAAGGTCGGCAGTTTGGCAGGTCAAATCCCGAGTGCCGTGTAACAGAGTGAGTGCCTGTTACTCGTCCCAGCTTCTGCCAACCTAGCAGTTCGAAAGCACGTAAAAATGCAAGTAGAAAAATAGGGACCACTACAGTGGGAAGGTAACAGTGTTCCGTGCGCCTTTGGCGTCTAGTCATGCCGGCCACATGACCACGGAGACATCCTCGGACAAGCACTGGCTCTTTGGCTTTGAAATGGAGATGAGCACTGGCCCCTAGAGTTGGAAACGATTAGCATGCATGTGCGGGGGAACCTTTACCTTTACCTTTAATCTAGAGAAAAGAAAGACTAAGGGTGACATCATAGCAGTATTCTAGTATTTGAAAGCTTTTGACAAAGAGGAGGGGGATCAACCTGTTTACCAAAACAGCTGTAGGAAGGACAAGAAACAGTGCATGGAAACTAATCAAGAAGAGAAGCAACCTGGAACTAAGGAGAAACTTCCTAACAGTTAATTAACCAGTGGAACAACTCAGAATTTGTGGATGCTTCATCACTGGAGGTTTTTAAGAAGAGACTGGACAGTCACTTGTCTGAAATGGTATAGGGTCTTTTGCTTTAGCAGGGGGTTGGATTATAAGACCTCCAAGATCCCTTCTAGCTCTATTCTGATTGATTGATTAAAATTTTCCATTTCAGTTGTAGTTCATGTGCACCATTGCAATGCATAACAGATGTGGTTAGCCTTTGGAAATTCACTGATACATTTTTGTAATTTTTAGCATGTTTTGATTAATTTTGTGAGAGTACCAAGGGCTTCATTGTTCTGATAAAATTTTCAAAACCTTCATATTTTATACAGAAAAAAATGGCATCAAAACTTACTTCCAGAATGACTGTATAAATTGAGTTTCAATTCAGATTAATTTTTATCTGGTTTCACCATATTTTAGTATAATTTAATATGAGAAGTAGCTGTCATAAAAATGTAAAATAAAAAATATCCTTCCTATAAATGTTGAACTTTGGTCATATGTTTTATTATATGATACAGCATATAATTGGACTGTAGTTGAAAAATAGTAGCACGACTAACATAGTTTAAAATACACTTTATTTATTTTCTGATACTTTCTCTTCCATATGTCAGCTACACAGTGACATATTGAAAATGTTTCCTTAATATTTTGAAAACCAGAAACTATATCATTTCATGTTTAATCATATTACTTCAATGAGATCATAGTACGATTATATAATCACATTTCTATGCCCTTGTTCTACAAGGTTAAGACACAGTATTCTTTTCTTGTACTTACTGCATTGCATTTATTGGTAATTGCCAGAGTATGTGATGGAATTATAGAACAAATCAGAACAAAATTTGTTCATTATATCAATTAGCATAAATTTTCATGACCAGTGAATCATATTCAATCAGTAAATTATTCAAATATTCTTTCTCCCTGATTGATATCCTTTATCACACTTTTGGCAATTGTGTACCACAACTAAAAGTGTATTATAAGTTTAAGTTTATAAAAATCAGAAGAGTCAAAATAACAACAACAATATCCGTGATATTATTCTTATAAAGTATTAGTTTTTTACATTTCTTTTTTACAGCGTTTCTTGCCTAATTTCTTAGGAATTCATATCTTACAGACATAATTTATAATGTACTTAACATGCTCCTCAGAATCACAATTATAAAAAATGTATGATTTTATGCAATTGTATGCATTATGAAATATTTGTCATGTATTTCTTCATATTACATTTCTATGTTTGCAGACAGTACTTTATAGTACTGTTTAAAATTTACAATAATTTACAGTGTATAGTAGAGTGTATTTTGTATGCTGTATAATGACGCTTAAATTCAAAGAAAAAAAATATTGTATGGAGAAGTGCTGCCAATTGCAATTAAAAATATAGTATTACACAATGCAATACAACAAACATACTTGTTTATACAAGTATGCTCCCAACAAGGCTATGACTAACAATCTTTCAATTTATTAAATCACATATTGGTCAACCGTAGTAGTTTATTTTAAATATTGTGCAAATCCATCATGTGGTTTCTTTATGGTTTAGTGTTTTCTAAAATTGCTGACTGATAGATCAATAAAATGTAAATTTTGAAGCAGAGAAAACCATAAAGAGTAAAGGTTACTGAGTGATGATCCTCTTACTGTATATAAAATATTAGAATCATTGAATAGAAGGGACCTTGGGGTTCTTCTATGCCAACCCCCTGTCTTTACATAATCACTTTTTACTTTACCTACTTTCCACTTATAAATTAAACAAAGCAAACCATGTGAAGCTCAATATACTTTTGTTCAGAAATATAGCCATCTTCTTAGAATAGGTATGGGCATATTTTCATCCAGTATTGTTTTGACTCTAGGAATCTAATTTCCAGAAGGAAAAATTACTCTCCTTGGAAAGACTTTAAATTTACTGAATCTAAAATACTTCAGAAATTTTGGTCAACAATTTAGTGTAAAAGTTACATTTCACTCTGAAAGAATAGTTTATTTCTTTTTGAAAGCATTTTTAGCAGTTATATATATTTTTAAAGGGAGAAAAGAATAACTTCTCATCATCATCATCATCATTATTAATTAGAATTAAATCTGAATTAGCAAATTTAGTATATTTAGGATGTATTTAAGTGGCATACAGCAGTATAAAATACTACTTTTTCATGAAAAATTGTATTTATATTAACATTAATTATTGTAATAGAAATGTGAAACTTTATTTTTAAGATAAATTTAGAAAACTTGACGAGAATCATTATGTTATTCCCATTAATACAGCTACAAAAAGATAAATCTGTTATTTCCTTGAAGTGAAGGAAAAAACAGATGTGATCAGTAAGGGGTAAGATTTACAAACAACAAAAATAATCCACTTAACGTATTTTCCGGCCGTATAAGACGACCTTTTAACCCATGAAAATCTTCTCAAAAGTCAGGGGTCGTCTTATACGCTGGGTGCTGAAACTTTAGGGACAGGGCTGGCTGGAAAACCTGGAGCAGATCTCCCATTTAGTCTGCACAGGGAAAGCGGGACCAATTGGAGTAGAAGCTGCAGTCTGTGATTTTTTACAGGCTGGGGTCTGGGCGTCTTTCCTTCTAAAGTTGAAGAGCAGCTGTAGTCTATCCCAACTTGAAAGGCAGGTGGGGAATGCCGCAGCCAGAGCAGCTGCTTAGCTCTAAGGACACATTTGACCCAGGAACTGGGCGGGCT
This sequence comes from Vipera berus, assembly GCF_964194415.1. Taxonomy (NCBI): domain Eukaryota; kingdom Metazoa; phylum Chordata; class Lepidosauria; order Squamata; family Viperidae; genus Vipera; species Vipera berus. The sequence continues at coordinate 63,635,609 of NC_138206.1, forward strand.
GGCTGGAAAACCTGGAGCGGATCTCCCATTTGGTCTTTTTTTTTAAATCCCATTTATATCCCGCCCTTCTCCGAAGACTCAGGGCGGCTTACAATTTAAAGCACAAATCAATGTGCTTAGCAATAGCCTTCATTCTATGTATATGCCTGCTTATTAGAGCTTTCACCCCCCCCACAAGCAGCATTATTACAAAGTAAGCTTATTGCTCCCAACAATCTGGGTCCTCATTTTACCTACCTCGGAAGGATGGAAGGCTGAGTCAACCTTGAGCCTGGTGGGATGCGAACCTGCACTAATTGCAGGCAGCTGGTGTTACTTAAGGCTCTGCGCAGGGAAAGCTTTCGAGTGAATTAGGGAAAGTGAAAAAGTGAATTAGGAAAATAGGAAACAGTTGCTGGAATTGGGTATGTGTAGTTTAACGAAGAGAAGGGTGAGGGGTGACATGATAGCAGTGATCCAATATCTCAGGGGCTGCCACAAAGAAGAGGGAGCCAAGCTATTCTCCAAGGCACCTGAAAGCAGGACAAGAAGCAATGGATGGAAACTAGTCAAGGAGAAAAGTAACCTAGAACTAAGGAGAAACTTCCTGACAGTTAGAACAATTAACCAGTGGAACAACCTGGTTAATGCTCCAACACTGGAAGTTTTTAAGAAGAGACTGGACAGCCATTTGTCTGAAATGGTATAGGGTTTCCTGCCTTAGCAGGGGGTTGGACTAGATGACCTCCAAGGTACCTTCCAACTTCTTCTTCTTCTTCTTCTTCTTCTTCTTCTTCTTCTTCTTCTTCTTCTTCTTCTTCTTCTTCTTCTTCTTCTTCTTCTTCTTCTTCTTCTCCTTCTCCTTCTCCTTCTCCTTCTCCTTCTCCTTCTCCTTCTCATCATCATCATTATCATTATCATTATTATTATTATTATTATTATTATTATTATTATTATTATTATTATTATTATTATTATTAAGTTTAATCCACTTGCACTGTTTTATGTTTACATGTTTGATGACAAACAGCCTTATGTTTATAAGTGACAGTTTTCCTACTAAGTACCTGCATGTCATAAGCATTTGAATTAAAATTATCATATTAAAATCAAATCTGATGTTTTTTTAATTTTTATTTGGTGTGCATTGGAAGAGGGGTAGTCTTATATGGCGAGTATAGCCCAAACCCTATAATTTAACAGGAAATGTAGGGGGTCGTCTTATACGCCCATTCGTCTTATACGCCGGAAAATATGGTAGTCTTGAGCTGACAGAATCATTACGAATGTTAATCTAATAATACTGAACTTTTAATTTGTTGATGCAGGTAATTAAAGCAACATAGCCTGTTCTAAATCTTTTCAACAGATGCAGAATTTAGAATAGCAGTACACAAGTTCTAAGTGATATTTTATAACATCTGTGAACATCATAATAGAAAAGATGTCTCCCCAATGGAGGTTTCCCAGTAGCTTGGGTTTTAAAAGCTAATTTGACAAATCAAAATAAGATGAAAACAACTGCACACAGTAACACTACTTGGCTAAAATGTTGGTTCAAGACATCCTATCAGTTTAATTGACTTTTATTTTTAGATAGTTAAGAGACTCTTAAATCAATAATATAATAACATTTAAAGATAACCTTAACAATCAGATAGAGCCAATTATTAATGTCCAGAGCAAATATATGCATTTCTAAATACTGAGTCATATTCCAAAGATAGCAAGGCAAATATGTTGTTTATGATCCTAATAGTTGTCCTATAGGCTCATGAAACTCTTGAGATTTCACAGTTCAACCCAGATAAAATCGTTTAGCATTGCCTTCTTTCTAAGTGTCCAAAGTTAGCAAGTTGGAGTTATTTATTTTTTATTAGATTTTTATCCTGCCTTTACCAGTATTACTTGATAAACAAAGTCGCAAACGTTCCTAATATTCCTTCTTCCTTCTCTTTTCCCCACAATAACCCTGTGAGGTCAGTTGAGCTGAGACAAGAGTGAGCAGCCAGCCAGCTTTCATGCCTAAAATGGGACTAGAACTGACAAGTTTCATGGTTTATAAGCCAGTATCTTAATCATTACACCAAACTGACTCAGCCTAAAATAGAATATATGGTTCTATACCAGGGGTAGGCAACCTTGGCTTTTTTATGACTCGTGGACTTCAACTCACATGGCTGGCTCAGGAATTCTGGGAGTTGAAGTCCACAAGTCATAAAAGAGCCAAGGTTGCCTACTCCTGTTCTATACCATATTTTCCTCCTATTAACTTGAGATCTGCCAATATCATGACTATAAATATTCCTCTTTTTGGTTGGCAAGTCAATGTAGATAATAGGTGAAAAAAATACCTGACTGAAAATTATATATCTGTTAGCTTTGCCAAATAAATTATTCTGTCCCTTTCTGCAAACAGCAAATACACATAATTATTTTTAATTCTTTAATTGCACTGATAATTTTCTCAGTTCATGATTGGAAAAAATGTGTAATAGGATTATGTAAAAACATATACTTTGAAAACCTTTTTATTTCTTTTCTGACTTTTTCACACTATTTCTTTTTTGTTTTGTGCTACGGCATCCATAGAAGGTATCAGAAGACAAACACCCTGATTATTCTAATTTCATTTTACCAATAAGCATGATCCTACGTTACCATTTTTTTTTCAAATAGTTCAGTTAAAATATAAATGCTATTGTCTGGATAAAGTTCAACACCAGATGCTCTATTTATCAAACTGCTTTTAATTAGAAGATTTACAAAAGAAGTGAGTAAAAAATGGATTTCACACCAATTGCTCCTTTTGGCAGTCTTGACCTGATTTAGTGGTGTCCTAATTGTTGAAAAATAGTGCTTTTCAAGCACACAACTTTATGCCACATATTTTTATTGCCTTGCTCATTAAAAAGAGAATCCTGCCACAGTTAGGAACAGCAGTGACCAGTCTTGACATGTTGAGAGCTATCTTGCCATCAATTATCTCCTCAGAGTGAGATACTGTGGGCATGGCGACCCCAAGTAATGCATGTGGATATGACACTTGATTGAAAATGTTGTTTAACACATAATTCAGCAGCTCTAAGGGGCTGACTCACAATGTGTTGTGATTGCTTTCAGCCATTTTTTAAAAAATAATAAAATAATTTATGATACACATCAGTAATAATAATAGTGTATCATAAATTATTTTATTATTTAGTATTAATAGAATTATATACCTAGAATTATATGACTGAAGCATTGGTAAAAAATCTTATCAGCCAAATTTACAAGAATGATCACTTCTTTTCTGGGGTCTGAGTTTGCTAAAATAATTACAAATATTTATCAATATTTCAATGCTAAATTAAAAAAAATTGCAAATGGATAATCAGGAGGAATTTTAAAATCTCATTTTCATTCAGAAACGTTTGTTTAGTCATATTTGTTTAGTCATAAATGGTGTCATAGTTCGATACTTGATAAAGATAAGATAACATAAGATAACCTTTATTGTCATTTTTTACTGTGGGCACAATGGCACACATCAACGCTCTCAAAATGGACAACATACATGACACACACCTAACTATACTATATATACATATGTATAGACCCACACCCCTATATTTTATATATATTTATATATAGGAAGTATGTAGTGGGGTGCCCCAGGGCTCTGTTCTGGGCCCAGTGCACTTTAACATCTTCATCAACGATTTGGACGAAGGGATAAATGGGGAACTCATCAAATTTGCAGACGACACCATGCTGGCTGGAATAGCCAACACTCCAGAAGACAGGCTTAAGATACAGGAGGATCTGGACAGACTTGAACACTGGACGCTATCTAACAAAATGAAATTCAATTGTGAAAAAAGTAAGGTTCTACATTTAGGCAAGAAAAACCAAATGTACAGGTATAGTATAGGGGGTACCTTGCTCAATAGTAGTAACTGTGAGAGGGATCTTGGAGTCCTAGTGGACAATCACTTAAATATGAGCCAGCAGTGTGCTGTAGCTGCCAAAAAAGCCAACACAGTGCTAGGCTGCATTAACAGAGGAATAGAATCAAGATCACGTGAAGTATTAATACCACTTTACAATGCCTTGGTAAGGCCACACTTGGAATACTGCATCCAGGTTTGGTCACCACGATGTAAAAAATATGTTGAGACTCTAGAAAGAGTACAGAGAAGAGCAACAAAGATGATTAGGGGACTGGAGACTAAAACATATAAGGAACGGCTGCTGGAATTGGATATGTCTAGTTTAATGAAGAGAAGGACAAGTGGGGACATGATAGCAGTGTTCCAATATCTCAGGGGCTGCCACAAAGAGGATGGACTCAAGTTACGTATTCTCCAAAGCGCCCAAAGGCAGGACAAGAAGCAATGGATGGAAACTAGTCAAGGAGAGAAGCAACCTAGAACTAAGGAGAAACTTCCTGACAGTTAGAACAATTCATCAGTGGAACAACCTGCCTCCAGAAGCTGTGAATGCTCCAACACTGGAAGTTTTTAAGAAGGGACTGGACAGCCATTTGTCCGAAATGGTATAGGGTTTCCTGCCTGAGCAAGGGGTTGGACTAGATGACCTCCAAGGTCCCTTCCAACTGTATTATTATTATTATTATTATTATTATTATTATTATTATTATTATTATTATTATTATTATTATTATTATTATTATTATTATTATTATTATATTTTCTATAGCTGGCTTCCTTCTAAATTAATTTTACCTGCTCTTTATGACAACATTAAGTAGACAAATGACTGCCTGTTTAATATCATAACTATATCAAGAAGATCACCAGAGTGTTCTTAGGCCAGATTAAAAGAAATGAGTTTAATGCCCATCTACCACCCAGGTATTGCTACCATTACTTGCTGCAGCATTGCTGACCTGCAGCATATGCTGTCTATTGGAGAGCTTTGGAGTTCTATTGACAACTGCGGGGCTATAGCAATTTTTATAAATTAGCATTATTTTTTAGAAAAAATGGCTGAAAGCAATCACAACACATTGTGAGTCAGCCCCTTAGAGCTACTGAATTATGTGTTAAACAACATTTTCAATCAAGTGTCATATGCATTCTAACCCTAACCCTAACCCTATCTTATGTAAAGGTAAAAGGGACATATTTCAAATGAAAATGAGAGAAAAAGCAATGTGATTTGTTTTATTGTTTTCTGCTTATAAGAATATTATGGCATGAAAATTTAAGAAGAAAATCACATTTTTTCTGTTTTGTTGTAGAATAATGTTTATTTTTTAAAAAACTTAAATTGAAAATATAATGAATAGTGGAGGGCATAAAGTTCTCAATATGAAGTTTACCTGAAACATTTGGGATAAATGCATGACATATATGAAAACAGCTTTTAGTGCTGAAAACTGTTCTTGATAAACAAGAGGGAGGATTCTGATCTCTTTGTTGTTTCATTCATAATTGTTCTTAATTGAATTTTCACTTTTTTGTCACATTCACTAAAAAAATAATTTTGGTTCTGTAGGGAATCTCACTCCTGAATAGATACAGCAGAAGTCTGGGCAGTTTACAATGTCAGCATATTTTCCCTAACAACCTGGGTCCTCATTTTACCAATGTCAGAAGGATGGAAGACTGAGTCAACCTTGAATCTGTCAGGATCGAACTCCAGGCAGTGGGCAATGGGCAGAATTAGCCTACAATATTGCATTCCAACCACTGCACCAACATATTAAGACAGAATCAAAATAAAAATTAAGAGAAAAGAAAAGAAAAAGGTTATAGGATAGAACAATTCAGTGCACAGTGATTCTATTGCTGAATATTATTGGAAAGTTTAGAACTTAGGCAAAATGTTTGTGTCTGTAAATAAGTGATATTTTGATGAATGTTCTGTCTATTTCAACGAAATATTTATTTATTTAAATTAAATAAAACAATGTGTTATGTATCACATGAAATATTTCAGATTTCATGTCACAACAATTCAGAGCTGGGATGACCCATACGAGACTATAGTTTGCATTTCTATAGCACTTCCTATTTCTCTCATCTTCACAGTGATAGGCAAAGTTACATAAATCAATCAGATTTTTATTTTTACATACCAGTAACCTCATTAGTAACTAAAACACGAAAACCTCTATAAAATCTGAATGCAGAAGGAATACCTTTTTACAAAAAGCATCATAAAATCAGGAAAAAAATATTTTGATGGAATATTTAAGAACTGTCATACCATTTTATGTACTTCAGGGCCAATAAACATGTCAGGTAATGGTTAATGTTTCACAATATTGTGAGCTTTAACTGATCCATCTGCTCAATGTCTAAAGGTACATATTACAAATGTAATTTTCATTAACTATTCCCTGAATTTTATTTGTGAATCAATGCACTTATAACTGTTTTGCATATTACATTTCTAAAATTATTGCATTAAAAATAATTTGAATATATCTGTAAGATTTCCATACATTTAAAATGAAGGGGAAAATGAGAAGGATACTGTTTACACATTCTTATCTTCCCCATCACAGCAACTCTGTTTGACATAATGACAAACCATGTACAGGTTTAAGTTTTTTAAGTAAATTGTAATGCAAGAATTTGAAAAATAATAATAAATTCAAGTAAATTCTAAACCAGAGGTCTCCAACCTTTTGGGCACCAGGTACCAGTTCTACGGAGAAAGGTTTTTCTGTGGACCAGAGAGTGTGTGGTTTTGTGTGCTGCCTGCATCCCATGGGTGGGGCTTTGCTTATTTGTGCGGACCGGTTGCTGGTATGCCATGGCCCACTACTGGTACTGGTCCATGGACCGGGGATTAGGGACCCCTGTTCTAAATTAATTACTTGTTTTTCTAAACTTCCTTGGTACTTCTAATGGTATCAAAATCTGATATTTTTCACTAACATTGATTACAGTTCTTGCCTGCCATGTCTTTGCAATCTGGTACACTTTATTTTTAGAGTGTTTGAATACACAGTTTGAATACACTTTTCTGACTTCCTAAACTGTGAGAAGCTGCATTTTTCCAAGTTACTTTATAGTTATCTATTATATGTTGCAATCAAAACAAAAGTACATTGTATCATAATTACAATTTTAAACACAACAAATCATCACTGATGTAGTTCAATGTTAGAACAATATATTGAAAAGGTAACCACTCTGTTTCTTATATCTTATTAGAATATTATCCTTTATACAATAGATGAATTTCATAGTCTGTATAATTATTCATTGAATGTGACTTTTTAAGAGGTTTTAGGGCATGATGATAATCAGCGATCACAATAAAAAATAGCAGTGGTTTCAATTATCTGGGAAGTTTTCAGGAATAGAAATAAGATATGACCCACCACCATCACCTATCTAGTTCAACATAATATTTCATAATTAAGATACTTGATTAAAACTATTCATTTTTAGTATGGTGTCTATTTCTAATTTTGAAATATGTAGGCAACATGAATAAAAAGTTTTCCGTTCTTAAAAAAGAAGTAGAAATTAGGTTTCCTCAATGAATGAATAATTTAGAAGAAATGCCTTTTCACATAATCTTATTCTGTTACACTTCTTAATATTATTAATTATCCAAAATTAATTTTTAAGTACAATTGTGGATGAATGGTATCAAAGAGATTACATGTCTATCTTGGACAAACTACAGGATAGGCAAGGAGTCCTACCTAAGAATAAACTGAGAATATATGTACTTGTTAAAATGATATGGGAAAGCAACCTCAATCTGTTTCTTTCTTAGAAGTCAGTCCCTCTTTTTTCAGTCCACTTTTACTTAACACCTACAGTTCTTGATTGTCTTTCTCTTTTCTACATATACTGTATAAGTAAGCTTTTCTTAACATGTTCAACCTTTGACATCTCAGACTCATTTTCCCTTCTTTTATAAAATATTCAACTTTGCAATAAATTATACTATCCGCTATTTGAATTTTTTCTTATGCAATTTAATCCTTATTATTTTGCTATTGGTGCATGTGCATGCACACATGAACACACACACACACACACACACAATATAATGTACATAAAGTTTTCATAGTGCTATGAAATTTAATTGTATATGAAAATTTATTATTGTGATTTACGATTGAAGGAGTGTCAGGCACAAGCAACCAGAGCAACTTGTGAAAAGCTTTAGTCAGTAATTTTATTGCTTATTGCCTACATTATCAGAATCCCACCAGACTGTTTGTCTTCTCCTGGGAGCAACCAGATAAGACTTCATGGATTTTGGAGTGGGAAAGGTCAAGCTTATCCCATTTGCAGCTGCACAGTGGATCCAAGCTAGGTCCTCACTTGACCCTCTCACTGCAGCCTCGCTAGCAATTCTGCAACAAAAAATGATTCTATACTTCATTTATTCAAAAGGGAAAAACAGCAAGAGAGAATGCAAAATAATATAAGAGAATTTTATTTCAAATGGCACAATAATGTGATAATGAGCACAATTAGTGCAAAATTAATACATCTTTAATGGTGACAGGTGTGCACAGACTAGACTATTGTTTTTTTTTAGCAACATTTAGAAATATGTGAAAATAAGAAATAAAGTAAGCTTAATGCAAATTTATAGATTTAACACAGAAATATGATAAGCTAAAATATTTGAGTTACTTATTTTTGACAAAAATATGAAGGTTGTTCTCTGAATGGAATGTGATGAAAGGAAAACCCTTGGAAATAAATGGACTGATGTGCCTTGGTTGCATAACTGTATTTATTTTATGAAATTAGAAATGTATTATTTGGTACACATGAATCTGTGTACTTCTTTTAATGCAAACAATGCTATGCTGTTCTCTAATATGCTAAGTCAGGGGTGTCAAACTCAATTTCATTGAGGGCTGCATCAGCATTGCAGTTGCCCTCAGGGGGCCAGGTGGGCATGGCCTGGGTGGGCATGGCCTACTGGGTGGGCGTGGCTAGAGTGCATATGGCCTACTGGGTGGGCATGGCCAGCTCTACATCGTTCGCATCAAGGGTGCCTATGGGGGCCTGGGCAGGAGTGGGACAGATCTGAGGGTCTCTGGCAGAAGGAGGGTCTCTGGGCCAGGGCCAAGGCAGTGGGGGCCGTTCACTCACTGTTTCCAGGATGGCTTCGCGGGCCGCATGAAACCAATTCACGGGCCGGATCTGGCCCTCGGGCCTTGTGTTTGACATTCCTGTGCTAAGTGATTTGTGGAGAAGGTTAGATTGCATAATAAGGATAAATCTTGAAACTGAGGAAAATTGAGCAATGATTTATAAGATATACATACATGGAAAAAGAGGAGGAGAGGTTAATAAAATCATGGATGGTGGTGAGTTTAAAAAACAAAGCATTAAATAAACCAGTGAATAGATGTGGTCAGTTTAAGGATGGCTTCCAAGCCTGGAACATTCCAAAAAGCTACTTACATAATGAATAGTGTTTATATAATTTAGACTTCCCTTTTTCCCCCTCTTATCTCCTGCTTTTAATTTCCTTAGGTCAGTACTTATTGCTCTTTTTCTATTCTTTGCATGATTATGTTTAGCTAGTTGCATTAACAAAAGATCCAAAAGGACAGTTTTGATATCATGCCATTATATATAAGGTTTTTTTATTTGTTTGATGAGGTTTTCTTTAAAAAATGAATTTAAGAATTTTTTTTGCTGCCTATGTAGGGTTTATTCCATATATTTTCTAAGTAATTATATAGTTACACAGAAGACAGGGATTTCTTATAAATATGTAATGCTTGTTGAGTTTTTATGGCAACAGTACATCTGGGGGAAAAAAGGTTGCCATATAATAGACTGGATTATAAAGGCTGAGACTGGTGATACCAGAGGATTTCTAGGAATGATGCCTCAAGAAAAAACAAATACCTTTCAGAAGGAAATATTCTCCATGCTACAGCTAATTCATCAAACAATTGTTGCACACAAAGAGGACATAAAAAGAAACCATAATGAGACTAAAAATAATCTAGATCATATAAATGACCAAATCTCCAAATTGAAGCTACAGTTGGAAAGTTCCAGATAACGACTACAAAGTATGAACAAATAAACCAGAAACCAGAGGATGAAGCAGAAGAAATGGACCTAGAGATGGAGGAGATAGGAGGAGGGAAATATGGGCTGCCATATACAAATAAAATACTGCAAGACCTATCTATAACAATGAAAATACAAAATACCCTTTAGTCCTTTTTCCAAAATACACCTGACGACAAGGAAGAAGATTCTAGAAAATGGAACATAGAGCGGGCAGGAGAAATGTTTAGGGAATGTGGATGGGCAGAGTCCCCCCACCCCCCCAAAAAAGTCTACCTAAATTGTCTTCCTCAAGGCCAAGCAGCTTTCACAAAAATAAAAAGAAAATTTTGGGGAGATTTAATTGCCTTGATCTGGAAAGCTACTTGGCAAAGAAAGAAAGTGAGAGTTAGATTTTAAAAACAGAGGATTTGACTTATCAGAGGGGGCTTTCTCTGTTTAATATGCCTGTTTGAATATGATTAAAAGAATGGATGACCCTTAGATATAACTAGATTTTTATAATGAAAGATATGATTTAGAATTAAAATAGCCTTTTTCTTTGTTCTTTGTTCTTTTTTCTTTGTTCTTCTTTTGATATGGGAAATTTGAAATTCTCAATCATCCAGGTCATGGTTGTCCTAAAGTGTTTTTTTCAAAAGGCAACCAGACTTTCTTATCAAAGAGGGAAAAGTTTTACTTGACAAGACTTGAAAGTGGATCTACACACAACAAACTACAAGACTGACATGGAAAAAGATATTACACTGGACATACAAAACTCAACTGCTAATTTTTTAATAATTAAAATAAACATACAAACAATAAACTAAGACAGGGAGCTGAATAATTTTTTCTGTATTGGATTTGTAAAAGAGACTTATTAAAGCTGTGAAGTATTTTGAATAAGGGCCCAAGAAGAAATGAAAAGTAATCAAGTTCTCTGACATTATTTGAATGGAATAAAAATTAAAATAGTTAGAAATAAAATGAAGGAATTTGAAGTTGTTTTATTGGGTCAAGATTAAAATAGACATGTTGTTATTTCTTTGTTGATGCCAGGACTGAAATAGCAATGCTTATAAATTTGTTTATACATAAGGGGTAGGATATGGGAAGAATAGCTCATTTGTTGAATTTTAAGAGAACGTGATAATTTACTGAAATTCTTTGTAGGGGGCATGAAGGTGAGAAGTAATTTCTTTATATGCTTTTTTCCTTTACTATATTATATAAATTTTATATCATCTATTTTATAAATTTTATTAAAAGGTTTAATGAATTTTATTATAATTTTAATACAGAATAAATACTAACTAATATTTAGAATGGAAAAAGAAGGAAAGAAAAAAGGTAAAACAGAAAAAGGTGCAAAACAGAACAAAGAAAAGAAAAAAGAATTAGAAGTGATTTCCATTTTTCTTTCACAGCAATTATAACTATGAATATAAAATAGCCATTTACTCTGTGTTTATAGCATTCTTTACTTTTTCTCTATAATCTATTATTTTTATTCTAATCTTCAAAACCATATGTCATAAATTCATTTTTTTCTGCTTCCCACAATAGTCAATAAGCGGTTTTTCAATCATTAGGTTTAGACAATGTTGTCTCTCTAAATAAAGCAGTCAATTTGACTATCTCTACATAACCACCCTGTAAGGTAAGCTGGGCCGAGAGACAGAGTGACTGGAACAAAGTCATGTAGCCAATTTGCATGTCTAAGGCGGGATTAGAACTCACAGTCTCCTGATTTGTAGCCTGATAACCACTAGATCAAACTAATTCATGCTCTCTGGTTCTCTCAAATCTTCCCATTCATCTACCATGATGTTTCTTTCAAATTTTGCATTCATTTCATCATGCAATTTTTTATTTGTCTGTTCCATATCATATTTTTGGTAACTGTTTATACATACAAACTAATGAATGAACTTAGTATTATATGAGTGTTTCAGATTTAATCATCTCAAAATAGACATCTTCCTTTTCAAAGATTGGCTGTTTTTTTTAATCTTTCCAGTTACTAGCAAATACTTCCATGATAAATTCTTTCCTTCATGAAACAATTGTGTCTTTATTTTCTTTCTCAAATCTGAAGCTATTTTGTTAGTATATATCTCTATATCTTTCTTACTATAATTGTTGTTAAAGTAAAAAAAAACATTTAACAATGATGCTAATGGTGACATTGTAATCTTCATCTTTGCTTTTAAAATATTGCAGATTTTTAATAAAATTTGTCTTGTAACATTTCCCTTCACATTCTTTTTTTCTTTTGTTTTATATGTCATAGGTATTCATGAAGTTCATTAGCTGGGCCTTCTCCTTATATAATTGATGTTACATTATGTAGAGCTTTTATTCATTCTGTTATCAGTAATAGAGAAATTGCTCTATAATAATGCACTTTAATTTTTAGGCAGGAGTCCAAGATGTTAGTGTATTAAACAGACTGAAGAGGTCCAAGTTACATAATAAAGTAATCAGAATTCAGAACATGCAAATAAAGTTAAATACTTAGAGGGCCTGGAGGCTAGCTATAATAATCTCTGCCTAAACTGTTCCGAATGATAAATGAAGCAAATGATTAATATATAGATAATGTTTTATCTCATTTAATGATTAACATTTATTGTTGCAAAGAAGTTTATTATCTGCCTCATTTCAAAAGGAATACATTTTCTTGCACATATGATTTTTTTAGAATTACTTTTTTTCTTTTAGAGTCTTCATTTTATGCAATAAAAATACTAATCTATCTACTTTAGCCAAACTGTATTTCTGAGCTTGACTGACCTTTTAACTTTCCCAACTATAGTTTTCTTATCTTTAACAATTGGCTGAATTGAGTCTCCTTTTGAAAAGTTGCTGTCAATATTTTGATTATGCTCAACATTTTTTCTTCAGAATTACTTTGCAAATTTTAGTTCAGGAAATATTGACAGTACAACATTATTTTGTGCTATAAGCAGCATATATTATAAAATGCCTAATTGATATTAGAATTAAAATATTGTATAGTTAACATTAGCAATTATTTAAACCAAGGACTATTAAAAGGGATCCATAATTTGTTTTAAATTGCTTTCTTTATCATTAAGAATCAAAAAGAAAAAGAAATGGATTCATTTGAATCGGAAAATAAAAGATTAGGATAATTAATTATGTGTGAGATTAATAGGTTAGGACAAGTGTTGATGTAAAAAGGACAATGTAATAAAACATGGTTAGAGTTTCAATGACTACTTCACTACATAGATTTAATGGGTTGTCTTTCTAATTCCCCTCTAAAACTGCTGATGTAAGTACATTGAGCCATGCCAAGGTTTAAGGCCCTCCTTAATTCATGAACAAGGTATCTGACTGGTCTAATGACTGCTTAGAAATAACATCTTTGAGGGGAGACAAAGACTATTAGTAGATCAAAGTAGTTGAAATATTGATTGATTAGTGTATATTTCTGCCTTAGAGGACACTTGAGTTAGGGAAAAGCCACAAATTCCATTTTTTAATAGAATCTTGATTCAAAATATGAAACAAATGTATTAGAAAAGTCCTAGAGAGATTTTAGATAGGTATTGTCATTTGTTTTGTGGGTGTGGGGTGTGGGTGTCTGTATAAAGAATTTTTACATAGATTAAAAAACCAAATAAAACAACAAATGCACAAATATAAAAAAGGGGAAAAGAAAAAACTGCAGAAACAGCTAAAGAAAGAAAAAATAAAATAAAATAAAATAATTTTAAAAAATGACTTCCATCCTTCCTAACTACAATTACAGGCAAACTCATTATGCCTCTTCTATTTTTAATAGTAGCTATTGTCACTTTGAATTAGAAAAGTCAGTGATACTTAAATATAAAACAATCTTTTTAAAAAGCATTAACCAAAATTTCACATAAACTTCATTTGAAATAAGTGTGAGAAGGATTATAATTCAAAGTATACATTCATACATCATGTGAATTTACTATAATGCAAACATTTAATAACATTGAAATCATTTAAAAAATAAACTGTTCTAGGTACTATGAGAATAAGCTTTCAATTCTAAAGTCTCTCTTTCAAAAAAAAATTCTATGAACTCACACCATGAGCTTAGACAAGCGATTACTTTGTTTTTTTACAGTGAAGATTACTACCAACTCAAGTGCAATAATTTATTTTCCTTGCTCCCTCCCTTCCTCTTTGACTTGGTAATAAGTAGTTTTTGTCCAGTTCAGGTTGAAAAAAAATTGTCTTAGTTCCTTTCCTAAACGTGAGTAGAAAATAAATCTACTCTCAAAAGAATGCATTCCAGACATTGGGAGAAACACAAGATCCTGCATCTCAAACTGGAATGAGAAGGCATGAGTACCTAATATTATATATTATGAACGTTGTGATTAGTTCCACTTTACATACATTGATGCAGTAGAATATAAAATAAGGTCACTCTCTCCACACATACATACACACGGAGCCTCCTCTTGAGGCTCATTAACCTCTGTGACTTCTCTTATAATTCCTTATAGTACTTACAACCGTGGTGGCGAACCTATGGCAGGTGTGCCACAGGTGGCACGCAGAGCCCTTTCTGTGGGAATGCGCACCGTTATCCCAGTCCTAGGCCTTTAGCTGGGTTTTATAAAACCTTTTCGCTTTAGGCCTCCGCCACTGTGTGCAAAAAAAAGGCTCAATCAATTAATCAATTTCAACTTCTCGCGGGGAAAAAAAGATCTCGCAAAGTTGGAATTGATTGATTGAGCTTTTTAGTCCCACTCAGTCTGCCATTACCATCGCAGCCTCACCCACACAACTGGCCACACCCACTCAATGGGCCACACCCACCTGGCACCTGACGATACATAAGTGGGTTTTGGGTTGCAGTTCGGGCACTCAGTCTCTAAAAGGTTCGCCATCACTGACTTACAACTTGCATTTTTTACTAATCTAAATTGCATCATACAAAAAGGATGGACCCCTAGAAATACAGCACAATCTCACAGTTGCATCATATCAGATGAGCATTTTTTTTCTCATTTTGGCAGCCTCCCATGTAGATCAGATAAGAAACATTACAAGAACTAATTCTACTTTATTGTAATGCTATGTTAATTTTGCAGATCTGAAAGTACAAATCTCTCACTGTCTCTTTTTACCATCTAATAAATTAGGGCAGGCCATTTCTAACTTTTTTTCTCTATAAATTGGTCAGTAGCAGGATCTTCCCACTTTTATCTGCTCAATCCCTTGGCTGCATCTATAACTTCTCCTTCCAAGATTATTCTCACATTCATTACATTTTTAATTTGAATCTCTTAAGTTATTTCTTACTTACATACAGCACAGGATGCTGGATGATGCTCTATCATGTGTGAATATTTTATATCTCACTTCTATTCCTGGAAAAAATTGCTTCCCACTTCTTAAACCTGCTTTACCCTGCTTTAACATTTTCAGAACTCTCCATTGCCTTCTTCCTAAAACTCAGAGAGAGTGACTTACCCAAACCCAGCCAGCTGACTTCAAGCCTAAGGCAGGATAAGAACTCAATAGCCTGATATCTTTAACCACCCACCAAATTGTTTCTTGATTTAATAATTAGTTTGATTTCGTATCACCCAAGGGTTAGAATCACTGTCACTGGACCAGTGGGTTATTGTTGAGCTTAAGCATCAAAAATTTTATTTGTTCTTTAATTAATTAAAGAGAAGTTATGCAAATAATTATATTCAAAAACCATATCTTATCTGGACTGTAGATTTTCAGAATTTCTACATATTAATTTTTAAGCTACTTTATTATCTTAATTAGGTATAATGACATTTAGAAAATGCAAAGCAAGGGTTTCAAAATTAATTTTCTGCAAACAAGTACATCTGACAGTCATTAAATGTTTATTTTCATTATCACTCATATGGTAACAGCAATTTTCAATATAAGTACATTACAATTAAGCATGCCTGACTATTACCATAACAAGATAATGATAAAGTTGATTGATAGTAAAACTGTTTTTCATTATACTTAACCATAAAATATTGTAACATTCCGTGATAATGGAAAATGAGTTTCATGAAACGATATAAAACTCTACATTGAATTAACTATAAAGCAAAAAAAACCCACCACTCTTAAGAGATTATCTATTACTATGAATATTCTTGAATTTTGTTGACATGCTTTGTAACATTTTTTTACAATAATATCTACTGTAATATTTTTAAGAATAAATCTGAAAGAAAGTCAGAGTGTTATTTTGATATGAAAATAACATTCTTGGTATGTCAACAAAATATAAACATGTCAATTTAAAAATTGAATAATTTGATTACAAAATGGTTTTAATCAAATAGTGTGTTAATTTTAGCTGAAAAAAAATTAGATTCTGATAACCAAGTTATATTGGACAACTCAATGTTCCCAAATTATTTTAAAGCAATTTTCTAAAATGTGTGTGTGTGTGTGCACGCGCACATTTATATCATATATAAAAATACTGTGTTAAACTATACTGGGGCCATAGTTCATTTCTTTTGAATTTTTAATGTTGGTTAAATAATGATGACTTCATGAGCTGAACATAATTACAACAAAGACTTATTTCAAACAATAAGCTTAGTTCAACCAATGGCTAAACTACAGTTTCCCTGCTTTAATGAACAGATAGACATTGTTATTAAAAATATTGTTAGATATATCAGAATTCTCTAACCTGGTGTCTTTTAGTTGTATTGGGACTGTAGCTTCCTGTATGTGGGCTGGAATTTCTGAATTACACTTCCATCTGGATTGCAAAAACACATGGAGAACACCTGGTCAGAGTAGAAAGAAAAAAACAAAATAATAATAATTCATTATTTATATGCTTTTATAGATTTAGATATGATACAACAGCAGTCCCCAGGTCTTCCAGCTTTGTGGACTGGCGCAGGCGATGGCGGGGGAGAGAGGGGATGGTTGTGTGCAAGCAGAGAGCAAGCACACTCACGTGCAAAGCTCCATTTACGCCCACCACTCCCTCCTCTTGCATGGCGCACTACCGGGCCATGGCCCGGGGTTCGGGACCCCTGTGATACAGAATCTATAAAGTTCTGTAAGTCACTTCAGCATGTTTTACATTGGTGAATATATCTGTCAATTAATAGTGAAATACTTCTTCAGTATCTTTACTCACAACAGAGAATGCTATCATCCCTGTAAATTTAAATCCCAATGGTCAGAATCCACAATAAAAATTCTACAACTCATAAAAGTCATAAAAATCACATAATGGTTTAGTAGTACAATTTTCCATATCTGAAAATCTTCCTCAATTATTTATGGTTTTCATTGCAATTGTTATTATAATGACAAAAGTTTAATTAATGTTACCATGATTTTTGGAATTGTTGGCAGGTAAAAATCAGTGCACGTGGAAGTTACATATATTTCTATCAACTGCCTTTTTTTACAAATAAAAAATGCACAGAGTAATTTCAAAACTGTGGATCTTCATTAATGAATTCTATATTTATAAGAATAAGAATATGATCTACAATTACAATATACTTTTAAAAATAAAATAAGGACTATCAATCTTGTTCCTACTATGATCTGATTTCCCTGAGATTCAGAACAAAAGCTTTCCTCACTACTTCTACCAAGCATTTGTATATAATTAAGTGGTTTAAGGAAGATTTATGTCCCTATCAATCAAAAAGTCATATTTATTTTCACTATCTACTAACATTGATAAATATTCTTTTTTGAATTTTTTAAATTTTTTTCCATTCAAAGTTGCAGTTGTGACTATTTTAAGTTCTAAGTAATTTGAAAATAAAAATGTGCAATCCTGTCGACAGCTCAGTTCAAAAAATTGACTACTGTGTATTTTATTACCTAAATGTATTTTAAAGCTATAATTTGTTCAATGTACTCAAATATAACAGTAACTAATGCTTACTATCAATTGAGTTACATAGCAGCACTTTTCCTCTGTATTTTATCCAACAGATTGGTAATTATTCTCTTTCTGATATACTTATGTCACCATATCGTCAATATTATTATATTATTCTTCTGTTGGAATTTTTTGAACTGAGATACTCTTCCAAACGTGAGATTTTTTTGTGGCAGCTAGAATCTAACAGCATTGTCTAATGTAATATTTCTTTACTATCAATTAATTAAATATGAAATAACATTATTATTGACATAGTGTTGATATTGAGGGGTATGCTGTTTTTAAGGCATTTATATTTTATTTAATTTATGAAATTTATTAGCTGCCCATCTCATTTCAAAGCAACTATTAGCAGCTTACAGCATTAAAAGCATTAAAATCATAAAAGAGAAGCCCTGATTTCACAGTGATTAGAATGCAGTTTTGCAGGCTAACTCTGCCCAAACCCATGAGTTTGATCCTGACTGGCTCAAGGTTGACTCAGCCTTCCGTCCTTCCAAGGTCAGTAAAACGAGAACCCAGATTGTTGAGGTCAATATGCTGATGTTGTAAATTGCTCAGAGAGTGCTGTAAAGCACTATGGGGTGGTATATAAGTCTACCTGCTGTTGCTATTGTTACAAACATTTTTAAAACAATAAAAAGGGAAATTACAATGAAAAACAGTATTATAATTAAAAAATGGGGAGGGGAAGAGGTGGATTGCCTCATTAGCATCTCTAGTGTGATTCTTCCCCATTGGAGCTCCAAGCCATCTGACAAAAGCCAGGTCTTCAATCCTATATGGAAAGTAAGAAGGGTGGGAGCCAATTTCACCAGAGGGGATAAGATGTTCCAAAAGAGATACCATGGCAGAGAAGGCCCTTCTCCTGGACCTCCATTTAACACAGGTTTTCAGATGAGGACAAGGTTTCTCAGAACTACCCATCTTTAGACTACAGCACTATCAATACCTAGTTGTCATTGCATTCCTAATTGGAGTTAGCTCTACTTGGAAGCTACACCATATTTATTTATTTATTTCCATTTCTCATAGTAATTATGTCTTCTGTAGAGATCAAAGGTTTTGTTTTCCCATTTCTGTTTCAACATAGTTGTTATTATTTTCGTAGTCTAAGATTCCTCATGCTTTAGTGACTTAGGTCTTTTAGAGACAGCATTTATTTCTCTTTTTTTGGGCAGTACAGTGTGCTTTCAGAAGTGTCAGTTCAGCAAGGCAAAGGACTAATGAACTAGCATCAGCAAAGATTAAACTGCAATGAAGATATTTTGAAAACTGCAAACACTTCTGTAGACGTAATATAACAAAGGCATTCAAGCAATTATAGGACTTTTGCTCTTGCCCCATGCTGATATAAGTGAAAAGAAGGACATTATTTCCATGCACAAAAGAGCTATTGGTTAATGTACTCTGCAGCACTCTGCAAGCTGATATACCACAGTGATGAAGAGGCTAAGGTAAAAATTATAAGCCTCCTAGTTTGAGTTTTATCTCTATGATGAATTCAATAGGTGACTGTAAGTAATGGTATTCTCTTTTGCCATTAGCGCTCTACAAAAGCAACTTATTACTGTTTGTAGGTAAAGTGATATAAAAAGCAAAAAGAATCTATCTATCTATCTATCTATCTATCTATCTATCTATCTATCTATCTATCTATCTATCATCTATCTATCTAATATTAAAGCTTCCTAATATATATATATATTAAAAGTATTACATTCTAAAAATCTTTTTAATGAAAAATTTATGCCTAAATCATTAAGTATTGCAAAGAAATAAAGCAAAAAAATGACACTTTTTAAAACAAAAT
The DNA here is from genome assembly GCF_964194415.1 of Vipera berus. NCBI lineage: Eukaryota > Metazoa > Chordata > Lepidosauria > Squamata > Viperidae > Vipera > Vipera berus. The sequence goes on from NC_138206.1 coordinate 63,655,341, forward strand.
ATATTAAGAAATTTATATCTTCACAACCTCAAAAACTGAAATCAATAATATGCTAATAAAATGTAATAATATAATAATGTCATAGCACAATAAAATTTTATAGTACGGTATCCTTATTTTAGCAGATTATTCCCAACAATAACATAAGGACAATTTCTAACCATAACAAAACATTCTATTAATTCTAATCATCATGCTAATGTTTAGCATGACTAATCCCATCCATAATTCTAACTTCAACCTAACACCCCTTAAAGTATTTTAAATAAATGTTGCTAAGCAATTCATTCATAAACATAAAATGATGAAATGTTGAGATGGCTCCTGGGTAATTAACACCTCCTTTTTTTCTAATCCCTTTTTAATCTGTTTTTGTGCCTTTTATTGTGCCTTGTTGTATGCTGTTGTACGATTGTGAGATGAGCAACTATATAAATATAATGTATATACTTAATTTGTCATAATTACAAAACCTGAGAGAGAGGGAGGGAGGGAGAGAGAGAGAGTTGGGAGATCTATAATGAAGAACTTCTCTTTTTGATGGAATGACTGTAGAGCTGTTCTGTTAGCAGTATATTTAAAATCTTGGTGAATATTCACAGAATGTGATAGTGTTAAATTATTGGTAGGAGTTTGTGATTGGGCATTGTTTATACATAGGCTTTTTCCAGAAATAGAATCAAGTTAGTTAAAAAAATTAGGTCAAAATTCCTTAAGGTCTAAATTAAAAATCAGCATAAGGATTACAATCTGGATTAATTTTCATAGATAATAATAGCATTATGCTTTGCCATTGAGTGTTGAGTAAGAGTATTGTGCTATATTTTTATGTATATTAGCTTGGGTAAAATTAGTTTTCAGCTTTGTTGAACTCTAAGCTAAGGGTGAGTTTGGAAATCTTATGGTTTCACACCAGCATGAATGAAAACCTACCACTTTTATATATGGATCAGTACTGTGTATATGAAAAAAGAAGTGTGGCTTCAATTACATTGCTGCTACCACCATCCACCCACAAATGCTACTATCCCCTTCAAAATATTTTCTATAACTAGTATATCATTGATCAGTATAATGATTGGTAAGATAATTTATAACTACAGTAATATCAGAGAAGAGTACGGTATCTTAGCGCAGGTTACAGTTAGAGCTGATCTTATAATCAATAAAATTTAGCAACTTGTGTTGAAATTAAATTAAATTAAATTAGTTTAGCTGTTCTCTATATACTTTGGCCACCTAATGAGGAGGAAGGACTCACTGGAGAAGAGCCTAATGCTTGGAAAGATTGAGGGCAATAGAAGAAGGGGACGACAGAGAATGAGGTGGCTGGATGGAGTTACTGAAGCAGTAGGCGTGAGCTTAAAAGGACTCCAGAAGATGGTAGAGGACAGGAAAGCCTGGAGGAACATTGTCCATAGGGTCGCGATGGGTCGGACACGACTTCGCAACTAACAACCACAACAACAACATATGTTCTCTATATGTAAAAGAGCAATATGTGGGCTTATAAGGTCATAAAGCAACAGTGGAACAAAAAATAGTTACATGTACAAATGATCTATAGTTACAGTTTAAAAATACTGATTTCTGTACTGACCAATAAGTGTATTCTATCAGCATGTCAGAAGAAGGTATGTATGAATATAAATCACTTTCAAATTCCCAACAGATTAAGTGATGATTTATATTTGGTACATATTTTTAAATCTTTTCTATGTACTCTTCTATAGAGTACTAAAAATCATAAGGGAATCATATCTGAAAATAATTCATACTTGTAAAAATAAAAAACCATCCCTACTGATAAATTTGGTATTTAAAGATCAAAAAGAGATTATATCATGTATATTTTCTGTTACTACATCTGTCACAGCATTCTTAATCTGTATAATAAAGCAGAAGAGGGTTGCCTTCTAATTTAATTAAATTATTTGGTACCTTGCAGGATCTTCAGGATGACATTGGGAGGCAGCAAGCTGTTGTCAGAACTTTGAACCTAGATGGGGATGAGATTATTGAGCAATCATCAGCAACAGATGCCAGCAATTTAAGAGAAAAATTGGACAGCTTGAATTTCCGATGGAAGGAAGTCTGCAGGCAGTTGGCAGAGAGAAAAAAGAGGTAGGATAATAACAGATAATAACAGTTTTATTTTATTTTTGGTATTTCATAATGTATTCCAATAATGGTTACTGTAAAGGAGGTCTAATTTTATGTGTGTAGATGGATGACACACTCCTAAGGAGACAATTGAAAGTATTAAGAAGTGGCTTTAGGACTTCACATTATATTATATTAGAGTTTTTGTTTTTAGTAGCATACGTTAAGTTGATTCCTGTCTGAATTCACTTTCTGGAGAAGAGACACCCTAGTCTCTCTTCCACAAGTAAAAGGAGTTCAAAGTAAACAGATACCAATTTTAGCAGACATTTAATGCTTGAATAAATTTAATGCTTGAATAAGGTTTCTGTCATGGTTCTGATAGATGAGACCAACTAAAACAGAACTCCGAGACTTGAGTTTTCCTCTAAGAACATGTTTATTGGCTGCAAAGTATTGGCATGGTCAAAAGGTTGTTTTATATATATGATAACTGCTGTAGGATTATTATATGCACAAAAATGGAAAGACACTGAAATTCCCACAATGGAGGAAAGGTTGGTTAAAATGACAGCATTAGCAGAGCTAACAAATTGACTTAGAAAAGGGCCTTTATTGCTGTGATTAGAAACCCTTATGGAGTTTTTTTCTGGATTTTTCTGGATTTTATTATTAGAAAGTGTAGACTATAGAAATAATGAAATTATGTTGTATCATTAGACAGAGAGGATGAAATATAAGTGTACTCAATGTGCTTACTTCTGTTAAGAAGACCAGAAACTGTTTATAACTTTCCTTCTTCTCCTCTCCCCTTCCATTCCTCCTCCCCCTTCCCATCCTTTTCCTCATTCCCCTCCCTTTCCACCTCTCCTTTTTTCTCTTTTCTAATTATGTTGTATCATTAGAGGATGAAATACAAGTGGGCTTGGCATGTCAAAATACCTAACTTGATTCTGCTGATGTGTCACCTTCCAAACAAAAGAGAAACAATTTTTACATATTCATTTATTTATTTTTTAAAAAATAAAGTACAGTCTGATCACGTGATCCCCAGCACCCGCTGATCACCTTCAGACAATGTTCTCTTTCTGTTGACAGTCTCTGTGGCCTACTTAAGGAATTTCAATGCCTCATGAAGCTTTTGTTCTTGAAGTGGCTTCAGAGAATAGTCTTTTACACCCTCTGCAACTTTCTAAAGCTACAAAAAAGCATGCCCCATTGTCACATGATTTTTGAAGGGTTCAGATGCCAAATGAGGGCACAGCTCTCTTGTGCAACTTCCAGAGGGTCTGGAGGCCACATGACAACACACCCATTCTCACACGGCCTTCATAGCATCTGAAAATCGTAGAAGAAGGGGTGTGCTTTCGAGAATAGTTATTGTCAGTTGTTGGTGAACAATAGGTGTCATGAGGCTTTTTTCACGAGGCAACTGGACTTTCTTGCTTTTCTTTGAAGATGTTTCGCTTCCCATCCAAGAAGCTTCTTCAGCTATGACTGGATGGTGGGAAATGGCAGCATTTATACTCCTTGCAGACAGTTGGTCATTTGCATTCTTTTAGTGACTCGCTGAAGCCCCTGGACGCTTATCTGTGTCGTCAGAGTCACTGAGTAGTGCAAATGTGTGTGGAGCCTTCTTGGAACTGTTGAAAGGACTGTGTTATAGACTGGAGATAGATGATGTTGTATCCTTCCACCTCTGTTGAGAAACAACCATTCAGTTTTGACATAGATGGCCTCTTTGAACAATCTTTCAAACCAGTGGTCCTCTCTGTCTAGAATGTGGACTTTGCTGTCTTCAGAAGGGTGGCCTTTGTCTTTTAAATGCAGAGGGACCGCTGCATCTTGTTCTGATGAGTTTGTTCTCCTGTGTTGTGCCATGCATTTATGAAATAGTTGTTTTGTTTCCCCAATGTACAGATCTGCACATGGCTCACTGCACTATACTGCATATACCACATTGTTCAGTTTGTGTCTGGGTATTTTATCCTTGAGGTGGACAATACACTGCCTTAGTGTATTCTTGGGTTTGAAGTGTGCAAATAATGAAATTGTCTCATAGTTTAAGCAAGAACAAGACTTGCCTTTGGTAACTTCAACTCACTTTACTCTTGATGTTGTCTAACTATTCCTTATCCTCAAAACACTGAAGCTAGATCTACATCTTCTTTCAGTTGTAGAGAGCTTTTTTATTTTTAAGTACACAAACATTATTAAAATCTGACTATTTAATGTACATAACTGTTCTTCTTTGCACTTACTTTTAAATTATATGTCAATTCTTCACCAGGCTCTCTTTATTATTCCATTTACTAAAAATATTAGAAGTATTTATAATGCAAGCAGATTCTCATCCAATATTTCAAACAGACCACAGCTTTCTTTTTTTTGGTCCAGTAAATGCATTTAAATTACTCTTGTAATAAAATATTCAGCACTTAATTGCAGATGGAGAGTTTTAAATGGACCATTTATAACTGTTACTACCACATACTGAAATAAATCCTAGCAATCGTTATACTTGTAAGTAAACAAAGAAATAACAGTTGAGATATTGAAGGCCTGAATAAAGCATTTTTAAACATTGCTATTAAGATAGGAATCCTTTTTTTTTTAAAAAAAGGATTACTTTAATGTTCCAATAAAAGAGAATATCTGTAGATCAGGGTTGAACTATAGAGTTCTCAAGGGTTTCTGAGCTTGGTTGTTTGCTTGCAGATGTTTCATTACTCAACTAGGCAACATCATCAGTTCAAGTATAGGTTGGCATCCTGTTTATTTTCTGTAGCTTGATTTTGGCATGGGGGAGATGATTTCTTCCTTGGTAGTTCTTTGATTATTGTTTTCTGTCTGATTGTATGACTAGTGTTGATTCCTGCTTATCTGTCGATTGCTGGAGAATTGTGTTCTAGTCTTTTTGTTTCCTTCCTAGTTTTTTTTTTTTTTAAATTGTCTCTTTCAAATGGCATGGAAATATAATCTATCTCTATATGTCAATGGATGTCTGATTTGCCCAAATGTCAAGCTTCCAGGACATCACTGGCATTTTGGGATTTGGTTTGGTCTAAGATGACAACAGTTTCTGGTTGGAAAAGTGGTTGATTGTGTCCCGGTGTTCTGAATTTAAGAAGGTCTCACCATGTCTTTAGATTTGTATTTTTGGATGTGCTTGACTAGTTTTCTGCCTACTGTATCTGTTTTCCATACTGGCTCTTGTAGTCCTTGCACTATTTATTGTAGGTGTTTCTTCTCAAGCAGTTGTCTTTTGGTTTGCTTAAGATGTTTTGGAGTTCGTTTGTGTACTACACTGATGACATGTGGTTGTAGCAATCTGTTTGTTGAAAGAAATGTACCAGGAAAGTATAAAAATGGAATCTGCTGTTTCATTTTCTTTTTTAGCAAAATAAGATGAAATTGCCAAGAATGATAGACTCATTGCAAGTTATTGCTAGATATTGCTGCATAGGTCTAAATACACAGCCCTTAAAATTCATTGGATACATAGAGCAAAAAACAGGAACAGCTTATGAAGCCTGGATAAATGTGTAGTTGTTTTAATTATTTGAAAGTGGTATTTTATACATGATCTGTCTTTTACAAACCACTTTTTCAAATATTTTCACACTTTTATTACTGTTATATAATGGAGCAACATTTGAGTGAGGGTGTCTTCGTCCTGTCTCCAACCTTCACTTTTTGGTGAAGGTTGTTGAGAGTGTGGTGGCGCATCAGCTTCCTCTGTTCCTGGAGGAAACTGATTATCTGGACCCATACCAATCGGGTTTCAGGCCCGGGTACAGCATGGAGACGGCATTGGTTGCACTGGTGAATGATCTCTGGCGGGCTCGGGACAGGGGTTGCTCCTCTGTCCTAGTTCTATTAGATCTGTCAGCGGCTTTTGATACCATCGACCATGGTATCCTATTGTGATGTCTCAGGGGGTTGGGAGTGGGAGGCACTGTCTTGCAGTGGTTCTCCTCCTATCTCCTGGGCCGCTTGCAATCGGTGTTGACGGGAGGGCAGAGGTCTGCCCCGAGGCATCTCGTTTGTGGAGTTCCTCAGGGGTCGGTTCTCTCTCCCCTCCTGTTCAACATCTATATTTATTTATTTATTTATTTATTTTAATTCCATTTATATCCCGCCCTTCTCCGAAGACTCAGGGCGGCTTACAAGCTTAGCCGCTGGGCGAGATCATTCATGGTTTCAGGGTGGGGTATCATCAGTACGTTGATGATACCCAACTTTTTTTCTCCACCCCGAACCAACCCAGTGATGCCCTCACCGTGATGTCCCATTGCCTGGAGGCGGTCCAGGTCTGGATGGGGAGAAACAGGCTTCATCTCAATCCTGCCAAGACTGAGTGGCTGTGCATACCGGCATCTCGGATTAACCAGTCCATTCCATTTTTAATGATGGGGGGTGAGGTGTTACCCCCCGTTGATAGGGCTCACAACTTGGGCATCCTCCTGGATTCGCGGCTCAGTTTTGAAGACCATATAGGAGCCGTGACCAGGGGGGCCTTTGCCCAGGTTCGCCTGGTACACCAGTTGCGGTCCTACCTGGACCAGGATGCCCTGCGCACAGTCACTCATGCACTCGTGACCTCCCGATTGGACTACTGCAATGCTCTCTACATGGGGCTGCCCTTGAGGACCACTCGGAGGCTTCAGCTGGTGCAGAATGCAGCCACGCGGGTTGTGATGGGAGTTTCCTGATACTCCCATGTAACACCTCTACTCCGCGAGCTGCATTGGCTTCCGGTTGCCCTCCGGGTGAGATTTAAGGTGCTGGTGATGACCTATAAAGCCCTAAATGGCTTGGGTCCGGGATATCTGAGGGAACACCTGCTGCCGGCATCAAGCTCCCTTCGTCCTGTGCGCTCCCACAGGGAGGGTCTTCTCAGGGTACCGCTGGTAAAATATTGCCGGCAGACAATACCCAGGGGGAGGGCCTTCTCTGTGGGTGCGCCGGCCCTGTGGAACCAGCTGCCTGTAGAGCTTAGGACTGCCCCTGACCTTCGCTCGTTCCGCCGGGACCTGAAGACCTGGCTCTTCGAGCTTTCTGGCCTGGACTGAGGGTATTAACCGGGATTTTAATTGTATTTTAATTGTAATTGGGGTTTTAGTTCAAGGTTAGTGTAATCATTTTAATTGTTTTTAATTTTTGTAATTTGTTTTATTGTTTTTAAAAAACCTTGTGAACCTCCCTGAGTCCTACGGGAGAAGGGCGGTATATAAGTCTAATAAAATCAAATCAAAATCAAATCAGAGTCACAAATGAATAAGAGAAAACAAAGACAGACAGGTAACATAAAAAAGAATGATATTCAAAATATGTTTTGGAAGTCTTCTAAGAATGGGCAGCTGGGCAAGAAAGTCAATGAGTTAGGTGTACAAGTAGTTTTTTCATCTGTACTGCCAAGGTCAACATCCAGTAAGAGAACAAAGGATTCTAGAAGTGAGTCACTGGCTAAAAGATTGGTGTCACCAAAAGAACTTTGGATTCCTGGGCCATGGTCTGCACTACCTCCATATTGGACTTTTGGCAAGGAATGGACTGCACCTCACAAAAACTGGGAAGAATGTTTTTTTTTGGAAAATGACTGACCCAACTTAACAGTAGGGCTTTAAACTAAAATTGAGGTGGAAGGGTGACAAACCTTTAGGATCTCCAGGATCTAATACCAAGCAAAAACCCATAGAAAACAAGTCAAATAATGAGGTAAGGAGGGATGGAAATAAAGACAAACTCAAACACCAAATAGGATACATAGGAAGCATTTCCAGAGCCAGACATAAAGATCTCAAATGCCTATATTCAAATGCCCAGAGTTTGGCAGTTATGAGCTAACGATGGCAGTTAGAACTGCCACAATTGCCATCATAAATCATCATGATCATTTGAGGTTGCACATAATTTAGCAATGGAGTTCTCAGTCCCAATTAGCATTATTAAGTGAGGACTACCTGTAGTAAATATGCAGCTTTTGGGGGACTATTTTAAAAAAGAAGAAACAATACAAGTTCTCATTGCATTTTTCTTCATGAGTTTATTTAAGTATAGGCAATTAATTAAACATTGATGTTTTTTTCTAGAAGTTATAATTCTAGAACAGGGGTCAGTAGAACTTAAATTATGTCAGTAGTTTTTATTTGGTCACTTCATTTGCCTTCTGGAACCATTTCTAATTCGGTTTAAAGAAATGTATTTTGTTCTTATACTTGTGGATTTTTCACCAGTCTCTTTTTAATCAGACTGATATTCAAAGCTTTGTTAGACAAAGCCAATGAGTACAATATGAGCATATTAATATCACATTAGTCCTTCAATTAACATTTACAAATACATGGCAAATTGGCCATTATTTGCATATTGCAAGGTGTTGTTTTATTTTCCACTGCTTTAACATTACCATCTCATGATTCTGGAGCTATATACACACATGTTTTGATCAGAAGCCCAGAGTCACATTTGGAAAGATGGGTGGCTACATCAATATGATTATTAAATAATATGTATCAATTTAAATTTGTATTTTATTGCTCAGAAATGCAACCATATTCAATATATAGAGAGGCATTACAGCATTACTATTTACGTTTCAAATATAGTCTTAAAATAATACTAGAATAATTGAAAAAGATGATTTTATATTAAAGTTTGTTGTGCAATATATGTATGTGTCATCTTTGTCTAAATTTTAATTAAGCTGTTTTATTCTAATTCAGTTTAAAAATAACAGTGAAGAAACAGTGCAGTAAAGTTGCCATATGCTAACAATTATTTGTCTAAGTAAATAAATACATAAATACTAATTCTGAAAATAATGGCTCGTATTGTTCAACATCATATTAATACTTCAGCAAATCACCAGAACATGAAAATAAATTGCTTGGATAAATTGTATCAAAATTATTATAAATGATTTATTTTAAATGATCTAATTAACATAATCTGTTTTTATTTTGCTCAATGAGCAGGAAATATATCAAATTATACCATGCTCAGAAAAAGAGTAGATTTCTTGTTTCAATACTCTGTAAAACAATTCTATCATCCTTTAATTAGAGATTAGAATATAGGTGGGAAATATTAAAGTCTTAACAGCTTTGTATAGCATATGTCCTATAGATTTCAAAGGAAATTCATTTAGGATTAATATTTTAAAAATGGATCCCTTCAGGCAAGGGATTAATCATTTCGTAATATTTTCATTTTAGACCTCTGGAAGTATACTGTTAGAAATTATTACAGTTAGAATGGCCTTATCAGGAAGTTGCTGGACTGGGTTCCTATATTTTATACAGGCATCTCAACCAGCATCTGTAAAGGTATCTAGGGAAAGTTGATGTGATGGCTATAAATTACCGGTATGCATTTACACTTACTGTTTTATTGCAATAATAAAAGTATCCAGGCTCTCATGTGAGGGAAAAAAAAACCCTAAGAAAATGTTTTAATAAAATCAACAGGTAATTATCAATACTTTGCCTCAACTGTTTGCTTGCTTGTTTGTTTGTTTCATTGGAAAGTATTGAAGTATATTTTAAGTCTGGTAATGTATTTCATTTGCATTCAGAAACATTAGAAGGTTTAAAAAATATTCATGGTTGAACATTTTGTGCTGTCAAATATTATACTAATTAAATACTGTAAATAGTACTTTAAGATTATTTCTACTGAGACTGGTATATTAGTATGGATCTTATATTTCACCCATTTGGATGGAACTTCTTATATGTCAGAGCTGTTCTTCTAGTGGAGAGAAGTCTATGACATTTTGATTTTCTTGATTTCAAAGGTGATGTCTCTTAAAGGAGACAATCCTCCATGTAAAATTTCATTTTCATTGTCATGCTTTTCTACATATTTATTCTTTCAAGACCATAAAAGATCCTTTATCAATCTAGTATTCCTTTACAGGGAATCATAAAAGTTTGGAAAGGGGCATTTGGGCCATCAAGTCCAATTCCCATTTAGTGAAGCACACTGAATTAAAAGATCCCAAACAGGAGGCTGCCTTGGCTCTGGTTGAACACATTCAGTAAAAAGGCTTTGGAGATTCTCAGTCATCCAAGTCATTGTTGTCCTAAAGGTACTCTTTCAAAGGCAACTAGCTTTCTCCTTGAAGACATTTCACTTTTCATCCAAGAAGCTTCTTCAAAGTCCAGTTTCCTTTGAAATAGTACCTTTGGGATTCAATAAAAAGGATTTCACCACCACTCTTACTACTAATAAGTTTTTTTCTACAACTGAATTTCCCATTCTATAGTTTGATTATTGTGTGTCATACATTTTGGAATAAGAGAAGTACTGACTTTCTTCCAAGTAACATTCTTTCAGGAATCCGAAGAATGTTGTCATCTTCATCATCATCACTTTCTCTCAGTTGTCTTTTCTTGAGCTTAAATTCTCTTCACAGGGTTTAATTTCTAGTCTCCTGATCATTGTTATTCTTCTCTGAATTTATTCAAAATTCCCTGAATGCTTCACTTCTAGTTTTGTGCCCAGAGGTGCACAAAATATTCAATGTATTGTCTCATCAAAGCAGAACCAAGTCAATGCAATCTAAAATTTATTTACTTTACTTATTTTTATTTATTTACTTATTTTTGCATCACACTACAAGCTCATATTCAGGTTGCATTCAGTTACTCTTTCATCATTTTCTTGCAAATGAAATTAGCAAGCCAAGAATTCTTATTTTTAGATATGTGCATGTCCCCTTTGTTTTTATACAGCAACTGTTGAACTTGGCACTTCTCTATATATTTCATTCTGTTTCTTTCAGCTCATTTCTAGAACATATCAAAGCTATCTATCAATCTTATTTCTCTTTTCTATTCCAGTAAAATTTGTAACATCTTTAACCCTTGTAAAAATTCCCTTCATTTTTTTAATTTAACTCATTAATGAACATATTGAAGAATAGAAAATCCCTAACTATCCTTAGATTTTCCCATTTGATATATGTCCCCAATTTAATTAGGGATCATTAATTTTTCAGGAAGACAAATCAGTAATTTCACAGAAGCATCATACTTAACAAAGTTTGTAATTTTAACTGGTTTGCAATGATTAAAATCACTATAATGCATCTTTGGAAAAAAAATATCCTTGCTTTTGGAAGCATCAACATTATCTCTTTGTTTGTCATAAATGCCACAAAATGTACTGCTTTTATTTCTTCACCAATATATTAATTCAGGCATTGTCTACAGCAGTGGTTCTCAACCTGTGGTCCGTGGACCCCTGGGGGGGTTCGTGATGTTACCCCAGGAGTTCCACAAATGCTAGAAGAAAGGTTATGAGTTAAGTCTTGGCGATCCGTTGCCATGTTCCATTGCCACAAAAGGTACTTAAAGGGGGGCCATGGTGAAGAAAAGGTTGAGAAGCACTGGTCTACAGCATTAACTTGGTTCGTTTGGATTTCTAAGCAGGAATTGATGTTTTAAGCATATAAATGCAAGTCCTCTTTTCTTATACTTTTGTTTCTTTGATTAGCACAGTAGGTTCCAAACATGGGAATCATTTTTTACCAGATTGCCATATTAAATAAGGATATTCATATTTTAAGATTTAAAACCCTAAGATTGCTTTAGAGAAGGCATGGCTTTACCACTTCCATTAACTTAAAGAAGGTGTGCTTTTTCCTAAGTTCACATAGTAGCTATGTAGTCCCAGAAAACTGGGTATTTAAAATAAAGAGGCATCAGAAGCACCAGTTTCAGAATAGCACAAATATACCACAGATTAACTCAAACATTTGTTGATGACTGACTACTATGCAATCTTCCCCAAAGACTCAACTTCTTTAGGATAGTACTGATAAATGCAGTGTGCTTGTCCATGACAATTCTGAATCACATATGGTTTCAGATCCATCTGCATATTTAAAATTTTTCATTCCATCCTTCAAAGATGTGTTATAGGGTAACTTCAGTTGTTAAAATTTCCCACAATAAAAATTTGAACTTGAACTTAGCAATGTATGCCATTTCTTATATCCTGCCTGTGTTTCATAGAGTTGATTGCACACAACCAGTCACTAAATACTATGTATAAAGCAATTCAATTTCAGATATTCTTGGAATTACTAACAGCAAAACTAGCACTGTCTCACAAAATATTACACAGAAGTGAATTAACTAACAAATAACAGCCATGGAAATCTTCAATCTCTTTTGAACTGGTTTGTTTTTATGTGTAGACAATTTAAAAAGCACTGAATTAATTGATGGATTATTTGAAAGAATGCCACTTAAATTTTGAACACTTTATTTGAATTAAGAAATATAAGTTGCTGGGCATCTATTAAAATATTTTGCAGCTATAGCTATGTTAGCCACTATCGTGAAATTAATACACATTTTAATATGAATATACAATCTATTTAGTCTTAATTATATTTTTCTTTTGTTACTACAGATTTGATGAGGAGCAGCATCTTCTGGCAGAATTACAGCATAACTTCAATAAATTTATTTTATGGTTAAACGAAGCCAGCAATGTTGTCACCATTCCAGTTGAGCCAGGAAATGAATATCAGTTAAAAGACACCCTTCAAAAAGTAAAGGTAATATAATAAGGAAACAGTTGTTTCCATTTTTTTCTTTTTTCTTTCCTTTCCCCTGTCCCCTGTGAAATTTAAACACTAAACATCTTGAGAAGCTTTCCCCAATATGATGAATTACTGATGTGTTAGATTATAAGGTAAAGGTAAAGGTTCCCCCGCACATGCATGCTAGTCGTTTCCGACTCTAGGGGCCGGTGCTCATCTCCGTTTCAAAGCCGAAGAGCCAGTGCTTGTCCGAGGACGTCTCCGTGGTCATGTGGCTGGCATGACTAGACGCCAAAGGCGCACGGAACGCTGTTACCTTCCCACCGCAGTGGTCCCTATTTTTCTACTTGCATTTTTACGTGCTTTCGAACTGCTAGGTTGGCAGAAGCTGGGACGAGTAACAGGTGCTCACTCTGCTACGCGGCACTCGGGATTCGACCCGCCAAACTGCCGACCTTCCGATCGACAAGCTCAGCGTCCTAACCCACTGAGCCACTGCGTCCCTTTTATTAGATTATAACTTACCTTTATAACATTTGTAAGGTTTTCAAATAGGAAAACTTCAGTAATATTTTTTGGAATCATGTGAAATATAGCAATAGCAATAGCACTCAGACTTTACAGGACTCTCTAAGCAGTTTACAGAGTCACATATTGCCCCCAATAATCTGGGTCCTCATTTTACCAACTTCAGAAGGATGGAAGTCCATCTTGAGCCAGTCAGGATCAAACACCTGCTATACTGCATTCTAACTACTGTGCCACCAGTTATTATGTGAGACAATGAAGTCTTGCTATTTGTGATAGATATGGATTGAATATATGGCATTAAGTTGTCATCAGATCCTAGCAACCAAAATATTTTTAGTATTTACTTTTTGAAAAAGAGTTTTGAAATGACAGGTGGTTTTTAGTCAAAGTACAGTTCTGAAAGAACTATTTTCTGCAGACAGTTTCAAAGAAAAATATTAGGCTGTGTTTAACATTACTGTTTTTGATTCAAACTCTAGGGAAATAAAATAAGAGAAAGACTCACTTGAGTTAAACCTAACTACTGGTGATTTCATGTATATACACAATCTTTGCTGTTCTGCTGTCATCTCTACTCATTAGGTGCATGGACAGCGAGGTCTTACATCCTCTGACTTTTCTAGCTACTCTGGTGTTGCCTGTGATTGAAAAGCCTTGTGTGGTTTCTGACTTGCCCATCCTGAGGCTGATATTCCACAGGTTCAGCTAGAGCAGTTTCTTCAGCATCAGATTCAGACTCTGAGCCCAGGCCATGACAATTATAATCTATATGAAAATTATAATCATATGTATGTATGTATGTATGTATGTATGTATTATGTTTATATACATTTAAATTGATTTTGTGATTGTTCATCACTCAGAGTCACTTTTTTGAGATGGGCAGCTATAGAAATTGAATCAAATAAATAAATAAATTTCTGACTTGCAATGCTTCTATCACTTCTAGAATGTCCATCCACAGCTTGTAGCTTCTGTAAAGTCCAAAAGATTACAGCAATACTACAATTTTCCCCCAGTGTCTCAGGTGAAAAAAAAATCCTGTCATTCCAAAGCATTTTTTAAAATAATTTTCAACCATGCACATTTCTACTATTTAACGTATCTAAATTCTGGAGCTCATTAGAAATTAGAGATCTCCTTTTTTGGCCCAGGCTTTTAAATATTCTGTCAAATTATTTTATTTCATAGAAGCTCTTACAATAGTTGGGAATATTTATTTTGAAGAAAAAAGAACCCTACATGCAGAAGTCGGATTATTCTTGAACCTGAAGCGTATGAACCTTGAATAAACGTTGTGGATATTTTATTTATTTATTTATTTTATTTTAATTCCATTTATATCCCGCCCTTCTCCGAAGACTCAGGGCGGCTTACAAGCTTAGCAGTAGCCTTCATTCTATGTATATGCCTGCTTATTAGGGCTTTCACACACACCCCCAAGCGGCATTATTACAAAGTCAGCTTAATTGCCCCCAACAATCTGGGTTTTTTTTTTGTTCTGAATAGAGCTCTTGAATCTATTTGCTTCAGCTGATAAATCAATAGAAGTGAAGATAAGGAACTTGAAAATTCTGCTACTCATTTTAAATGTTGCATTTCTCTTTTCCAGTTAAAAGTGGAAGAATTGCCTCCACACAAGGGAATACTGAACCAGTTAAATGAAGCTGGAGGAAAAGCACTCAGTACTGCATCACTGAGCCCTGAAGTAAAACATAAGCTTGACAGTAGACTCAAAGAGGCTAACCATCGCTGGATCAAGGTTAGACAGTAATAAAGTTGTACTTTGTATGTGTAATTGGGAACATGTGCTTACAACATGCTTCAGTCTCCTCCTCTGCCCTCAGCACACATGCTTAAATGTAATGATGTTGAGAAATCTTTTTTACAGACAAGCTCCCATTTCTTGGACAATATTGTTAAAGTGAGATAAAATTGGTCATGATGGAATTAGCCAGTGAATGAGGATCTATTGTCTTTGCCTGGATGCAGGAAATAATTTTCAAAATAATTTCCATCAATTGCCCTATTGTTTATTGTTGTAATTAAAGTTACAACTTTAAAATTAAAGATAGATTAACTTAGTGTCCTAAGCAATGTATAATAAAGTTTTGCTTTGCTTTTCAAGTCCTTAAGGATGAATACTCAGTTTTCTTATAGAGACCAGATACTTAATAATAGTTTTCTCTAGTAGTAAAGAAATAAAATGACTTTCTCAAGCTAAGTATAAAAAAGTTTACCTATGCACTCATAGGTAAACTTTTACATTCCTATTTTTTCTTAATCAAGATTTCTGATAACTTTATTTTCCTTGCTAGAAATTATTAAAATTATTATTATTAAATTAATTATTAAAATGTTTACATTAATAAAATATTTTTAAAGATCCCCCAAACTGTATACATTTATTTAATGACAATTGTAAATTAAAAATTGAATCTTTTTTCCATTTTAAAAATGTAAATTGGCATGTCCTATTACAATTAAACTCAAGTTTTCAAATTACCCATCTAAAAGACATCAATATTTCTTTGCAAGAAATGGCAAAAATATGTATAAGAATTTGAGAATATAAGTGCCATAGTGAGTGAGACCAGAGGTTTATTTCAGTATTTTCCAAACTTGTCAACTTCTATTTCCGTGGAGTTCTTATCAAATTATATTTCTCCAGTCAGCATGGCTATTGGTAAGAATTCCAGGAGTGGAAACCCATTTGTCTGGAAGCTGACAAGATTTAGAAACACTGGTTTACCTGGTATATTTTCTTTACTGTGGCCAACCAGATGCCTCTAGTGTGAGATTAAAGAAGACATGATTGCAATTGCAATTTTATTAATTGGTACTAAAGAGGTACATTTCCTCTGAAGTTTGTGTTATAGAGCTGTCATGTTTAGTAGTCTTGATAATATTTACTATGAAATTATATAACCAAGCTATAACATTCCTCATTCATCTACCTACAGTTGAAGGAATATGATTGTTCTTTTTCTAATATTGAAATGTGAACGGTCAACTAAAATTCAACTTGGAGATTTAAAAAGTATCTGCTTACATAAGAATCGTGCTTTGTGACTGTAGAAAATTTTGACTCTGAAATAAAATTTTGTCTCATATTTTCAGTATTTGTACACTATCACTTATTTTTTTAAAAAGCCTTTTTAAAGTGTAGAAATGCTTTATATATCAAAATAATATGTTTACCTTTGATTTCTATGCATGTTGCTTTGAGGGCTGGGAACAATATTTACAGCGCATACAACATGCATTGGCAATAGTTATTCAAAACATTAGTGTCTATATGAAACAGTCTGCATAAATCCCTGTTTGTAACACTTGGAAAAGTAATAATGAAAATCTGTACTCATATGTAGTTTGTTTGTTTTCATTTAAAGTAGACTACTTTGAGCAGTAAGTAAACTGAGGGAGGGGGGTAAATTAAACACTTTCCTCCCAGAGTATTGCCCAGGTAAAATCCCCTCAATATTAATTCCATAAGGATAGATGCAAGACTTAAGTCAGAATGTGTAGAGTTTCAGCTTTAGACAATAAAGGGCAATAGAGCTCTTACAAAATAGATTTTGTTCTACAGCAGTTATTAAAGGATCAAGTCAGTAGCCTTCAAATTGCAATTAACTTGATTAAAGTAATTTAGGCAGGCATAACCATTTTTAGTGGTGAAGCCTAGAAAAAAAAGCATACCTATAAAGAGCATAATTTTGTTCAGAAAAAAATAACACTTATAATTTTATAATTATAAAATAATGCACTTTTTAATGTCTTGCTTGTTTTGACTTTCCTTTTGCTTGTTTTCTATTTATTTTTTTACAGTTTTGTATTTTAATCTTTATTGAATAAAAGTTGGTAAATCCAGGGGGGGGGGAGAAAAATTCTGCTTGAGAAAATATTAATCATTCTGAGGATTGCCTAGTTCAGCTGCTATTACTATTTTTCCCCCATCAACCCAGAAAATGTAATGAATAACTTATCTGAAATTTGGTTGTATGCCATGGACATGCACCATATGCCAGGATATCTCAGGAGAAAAAGTGACTTCTGTTTAGGAAATGTTCTAATCAACTTGAAAACAAAAATCTTCCCACTTGCAGAATAGTAATTTTATGTACCACACTGTATTTGTCATTATATCTTACGCAGTTAGAGAGAATCCTATTTTGTCATGTTATATAACTGATCTTTCAGAATGTTTAAGTTGGAGTTCATTTGAATTTGAATTTTTGAATTTTGAATTTTATTGAATTTATATACCGCCCTTTTCCGTAGGACTCAGGGTGGTTTACAGGGTATATAAAACATCAATACAAAAATTAAGAGCAATTTAAAAAGATTAAACTAAATCCCTGAAAAAATATAAAACCCCAGTTAAAACCCCAATTAAAACTCAGCCTGGGCTGGAAAGCTCGAAGAGCCAGGTCTTCAGATCTCAGCGAAGTGATTGAAGGTCGGGGGCAGTCCTAAGCTCCACGGGCAGCTGGTTCCAAAGGGCAGGTGCCCCCACAGAGAAGGCCCTCCCCCTGGGTGTTATCCGCCGGCATTCTTTTACCGGCGGCACCCTGAGAAGGCCCTCCCTGTGGGAGCGCACAGGACGAAGGGAACTTGATGCCGGCAGCAGGTGTTCCCTCAGATATCCTGGACCCAAGCCATTTAGGGCTTTATAGGTCATCACCAGCACCTTGAATCTCACCCGGAGGGCAACCGGAAACCAATGCAGCTCACGGAGCAGAGGTGTTACATGGGAGTAATGGGAAACCCCCATCACAACTCATTGGAGGG
Source organism: Vipera berus (assembly GCF_964194415.1). Lineage (NCBI taxonomy): Eukaryota > Metazoa > Chordata > Lepidosauria > Squamata > Viperidae > Vipera > Vipera berus. The sequence goes on from NC_138206.1 coordinate 63,673,327, forward strand.
ACAAACTTTCAAGGACCTAAAATACTGAGTCTTATTGGATTGGTAAGAAAAAAAAGAATATTATGTTTACATTAGATATTTAATGAATTGTTAGCAACAATGTACGCTGAAGGGAACATTCTTTCTTCTTGATGGAAAAGTAATAAAGTTTCATGTTCTATAAAAAAGGTAGAAATATTTGATAGAACAAAAAATGCAAAATAAATTATATCAGATTTCTGTGTTTAGCATCTACATTCATTATTGCTAAGCAATGGATATGTTTTAAAGATATATCAATATAGTATGATAGGGTCTGTCTATATCACAGGTCTGCAACCCGTGGCTCCGGAGCCACATGCGGCTCTTTCAGCCATCTCTTGCGGCTCCCAGTCCTCTGCCATGTGCAGTTCAAAAAAAAAAAAGTGGGACTAAAAAAGTTCAACCAATCAATTCAAATATGCAGGGTAAGTGCATATCTTGCCTTGGCTCTTCAGTCAAGCCCTGTTTTGCGCATGCGCGCATGTATGCGCATGTGCACACATTTTTTTGCGGCTCCCAGTTTTTCCTTTTGTGAGGGAACTGGTTCCGAGTGGCTCTTTCACTCTTTCAGGTTGCTGACCCCTGGTCTATATCATTGCTGAAGAAAGTTTTGCCAAAATCCATTACTTGACAATAAAAATTAAAAGTTAAAATGTATCAACATTATGTAAATTTTAATTTTATTTATGTTTTTAAATGGCTAAGACATTTAAATGAAAGGCATCATGCGAATAAAATTGAATTATGCTTCCACTTTAAAAATATGAGAGGCATATGTATACATTCACATTGTCTGACATTAGTGATCTGTAACATGATTTGTATTAAATCTATAACATGATTTATAATAAAGTCTATATTGGAAACTATGGGTTTATGGCAGAAAGCTCAATGACAGTCCCTTGAATTATCAGGGAAATTGATGTTGATTGAAAAGATAGTCTGATATTAGCTGTTATTCTTCATGGAAATTCTTCCTGCAGGCAAGCTTGGACATTTGTAAAGCCAAAAAGCAGCATTTTTCTATACTGTTGTCAATAGTAATGATAGATAAATTCATATTTACATGACTAAATCATAAGAGTTACTTTTAGGTAGAAATGTGCATGTACAGTATGTACACAAACATGTACTGTATGTATGCCTACATATACAAGTATATATGTTTAAGTTAGATATTCTAAAGTGGTTTTTTCCATTGGAACAAAACATAAAATATTTTAAGTCTTCCAATCATATAAAACAATGGGAACTCAAACCAAGCAGTAACTTTCTGCTTTTCAGCCTAAGAACGACAAGATTGCTTCAAAAATCTGTAATAAGAGTAACAAGGGAATTGTTTATTATTTAAAATTTCATTATAAGTCTTCATTTAACATGGAATGTTTCTATGTTAGGGAAGTTTTAATGAAATTTATCAGCCTCCCTGTCGCACAGGAGCAAGCTAATTAGTAAGTTATGTGCCTGTGGGTGTGGTAATGAAATAAAAAAGATGCTACTTTTGTCTGATCTAAACATATCACTATGCAGCAGCACCAATACATATTTTCATTTCTCTTCTCCCTTTCACCTTTATTTACCTGGCATATCTCCCATGAACTCTAAAGCCATGACTTATCTACCAGACAGGAAGGCAAATATATGATTCCAACCAATACTCTTCTCTTTGTTCCAAAGAAACAGCAAAAATATCTAGATTTTTTTAAAGACCTAGCCAAGTGTTTAATAATTTCTATGCCTAATCCCTCTCCCCATCCATATCCAATATTTACATACTACTTAAAACCTTGTGATCATGTCCTTCAACTGGGCACCCCAAGGCAACAATTTTTGAACCAAAGTACTTTAAATGGGCTAATGTGTCCAATGGGACTTATGAATTCTGGGGGAATGAAATTTGGGAACGTTGTGCTTCTTCAGTTCTACTGACTGCTGCTGCGCTTCTGGGCAGCAACATGGCCTTCATTTTCAACATTCTGGAACAGTTTCCCAGCCAGTCTTGCAATCCCTCACTCTCTTTCCTACTAGGAAGGAAGGAAGGAAAGATTCCAATGCTCCCTGCCAGATTCCAACAATGAAATTCAATAGCAATGTCAGCAGGAAACCAGAAGTTGCTCTTGCTCCCATTGTTTTTAGCCCACCCTTGGTCATTCTGTTTCTCTGTTTAGGTCAGGAAACCTAAATCTCTCTTTTTAATTTCTACTTGTTATTTTATTCAAAAGGAAGTTAAAATACAAAACTCCAAAAACTTTTTTTAAAAAATCCACAAAATAATCAAGACTTTAAAAAAGTGCATAGAAAAAAAAAACAGTAACATATATACATGTTATCCCCTACTTGCATACTGATTAATGCATTACTACAATATTGGTTCCCACTCCTTGTGAAACAGCCCCTCCCCAAAATTTTTAAATTAATAAATCATTTACAAATTATTGACCTTTCATTCTATATACCATATTAATGACAAAATAGTTAACAGGAAGAACTATAATTTGCCATGGCATCTTAACTATCCCAAATAATCTCAAAAGTTAAGAGCAATTCATCCTGGATCAAATATCCATAGTCTTTTTTAAATGGCATTTCTTATCTATTGTTGTCTAATTAAATATAATAAATTCAGTCTCCACAGTGCGTCTATCTTCCCAACAAAGTCCAAAGAGAAGTGTAATAAATTCTTTCTCCAATCTCCTCTCAGTTTGTCGCTTCTCCCTTCAGTCAGCCTTCTGGTACAGTAAAAGAATACAGACTTGAAATTCAAAGAGACATATGTGATTGGTTAAGTTAGTTCTGTGAACTCTTCAACTTTCATATTAGAGTCCTTTTGTGAATCTAACTTACCCAAAGCTACATGCTTCTGCATGTTTTCCACAGCCATTATCTCATCAAACGTAGTTTGTTTTTTTAAAAAAACAAAACTTTCAGCTAAAAATTGCATGTTACCAGAAAGCCTTCTCTCAGATTTCAGCTACCATTGTGGTTGTCTGTATATTGTCTGTAATGTGATACATTGTTGTGCTGTGTAACATGTTCAAAGGACAAAGAACATTGAAACAGGAGGAAACAGGAAAGATATTTTCTGGATATTTTGATCCAAGATTAAAAGAAAAATTCAAAAGAAATAAACTCCAAATATTTTGCAAATACAAAAAATGCAAAAATCCTGAGGTGACGGTCCAATATTAATGTAAATGAAATGAAAGCATTTCACCATCCAAAAGCACAGGGAAAGCAAAAGTTATTTGATAACATAACATAATAACAAAACAAAGGGGGGGGGGAGAACAACAAGAGTCCAGCAAGGGGTTGAAATAAATCAGCATTCAACAGCCAGTCAACCTTTGAAGACAAAAAGCAAAGTGAAAAAATAAATTCAAAAAGTGAAAGTGAAAACCCAGGCTTGTTTAGAAAACAAAGTGCTGAAAGGAAGATGGATTTGCCCAGTAACTTTATAACCACTCACACAGGGAACTGGAATTCTTCAAAACTCCCCTTCCCAGGTGAGTCCACAGCCATCCAAAAGTTGTCTTGGTCATTCCTAAGCATTCCCATTCAAATCCAGGGAGCAACACTGCCAGTGAACCAGCTTTGACAGCAAAACATTGAATCATCAACAAGAGGGAAAGAAAGCTCTTACCATAGTGCAGTCTGCTTGGGGAGGACAGGAAATATCTCTAAAATAATGACTCATTTTACTGGGTGAACAATCAGAGAGGGGTAGTCTCCACTTTCTTTTTCTCATACTTAATGTCTCCACTGAATTACCTCATCCGCCTCTGGAATGCCCCTCAATTCAGAGCCCATTTGGTACAGAATGGTACCATTAATTTTGGTCTTGCCTTAGATATGAAACTAGCTGGGTGAACTTGGCCCTGTCACTTTCTATCAGCTCTAGGAAACAGGATAGAGCAAGCTGTTTCTGAAATCTTGCCAAGAAAACCATAGAGATGAGTCCAAGCAGTTGTCAGGAGTCAACACAGACTTGAAGGCACTGTCCTCCCCTTAAAAGGAAAATCTTCATAAAGGCATTTTTTTTAACTTAAGAAGCCTTCATGAAGACTTACAAACAAGAGTCCGTTTTGGAAAAGAAGATGGAAATGAGATCAGTTAGCTAATTTTCAGATAGATAATGGAGATACATTATAGGGATTTAAGCTTTGCATTCATAATTACAATAACACATTTGATTGTGTAGGTCATGCTAAATATATTAAGGCTAATGGGTATCTCAAACTACCTGATTATTTTTCTGCTGTATTGGAAGAGATGGCACTTTACATGATGGTTGCAGGCTGAAACATTAGTAATATGAGATATGCAAATAAAGTAATTATATTTGCTCAAAGTAATGAAAAATTAAAAGACCAGAATAATTTAAGCAATTGTTAGTAGAATTGTATGGTAATGAGAATTGTATGGTAATATTGGAAGGAATAAGAGAGATTAGACTTGCCTTTAGAAATACTTAACAATTGTTGTTGTTAGCTGCAAAGTCATGTCTGACCCATCATGACCCCATGGACAACGTTCCTCCAGGCCTTCCTGTCCTCTACCATCTTCTGGAGTCCATTTAAGCTCACGCCTACTGCTTCAGTGACTCCATCCAGCCACCTCATTCTCTGTCGTCCCCTTCTTCTATTGCCTTCAATCTTTCCCAGAATTAGGCTCTTCTCCAGTGAGTCCTTCCTTCTCATTAGGTGGCCAAAGTATTTGAGTTTCAACTTAAGGATCTGGCCTTCTAAAGAGCAGTCAAAGTTGATCTCCTCTAGGACTGACCAATTTGATCTAATTCCTTAAATCTATTTGTCACCTCTACTGTATATTCACCAGGGATATGATTTAGTTCATACCTGAGTGGCCTAGTGCTTTTCCCTACTTTCTTCAGTTTAAGCCTAAATTTTGCAATGAGAAGCTCATGGTCTGAGCCACAGTCAGCTCCTAGTCTTGTTTTTACTGACTGTATAGAACTTCTCCATCTTTGGCTGCAGAGCACATACTCAATCTGATTTCTGTGTTGACCATATGGTCATGTCCAAGTGTAGAGCCGTCTCTGGGGTTGTTGGAAAAGAGTGTTTGCTATGACCATCATATTCTCTTGACAAAATTCTGTCAGCCTGTGCCCTGCTTCATTTTGTACTCCAAGCCCAAATTTGCCTGTTATTCCAGTTATCTTTTGGCTTCCTACATTAGCATTCCAATCCCCCATGATGAAAAGGACATCATTTTTGGTGTTAGTTCTATAAGGTGCTATAGGGCTTCATAGAACCGGTCAATTTCATCCTCTTCAGCACTGGTGGTTGGGGCATAGACCTGGACTATTGTGATATTGAATGGTTTGCCTTGAATTTGAACTGAGATCATTCTGTCATTTTGGGGATTGTATCCCAGTATTGCTTTTCCTACTCTTTTATTGACTATGAAGGCTACTTCATTTCTTCTGAGGGATTCTTGCCCGCAGTAGTAAAGCTGATGGTTATCTGAATTAAATTCACCCATTCCTGTCCATTTTAACTCGCTGATTCCTAAGATGTCGATGTTCAGTCTTGTCATCTCTTGTTTGACCACGTCCAGCTTGCCTTGATTCATGGATCTTACATTCCAGGTTCCTATGGAAAAAAATCTTTACAGCATCGGACTTTCCTTTCATCACCAGATACATCCAGTCACTTCATTCTTTCTGGCGCTACTAGTACTAGCCCTCTGCTCTTCCCTAGTAGCATATTGGATGCCTTCTGACCTGAGGGGCTCATCTTCCAGCATCATATCTTTTTGCCTTTTGGTACTGTCCATCGGGTTTTCATGGCAAAGATACTGGAGTGGGTTTCCATTTCCTTCTCCAGTGGATCACGTTTTGTCAGAACTCTCTTCTATGACCTGTCCATCTTGGGTGGCCCTGTATGGCATAGCTCATAGCTTCATTGAATTACGCAAGCCCCTTCGCCACGACAAGGTAGTAATCCATGAAGGGGATACTCAACAATATTAGTACTCAAAATGTTAAAATGTTAACCATTTGTTCATCAAAAATTAAACACAATGTGATGACACCTTAACTAATGCAGCAAAGCAGACACTTGTGCATATAATAAGAAATATTTATAATAAAATTATAGTCATTAATTAACCTACTGTCTGCTTATGTACTTTTATATTTTTGTATTTGTTGTTTAATTTTTTGTATTTGCTGTTAAATGGTATTCATTCTGCCTGTATGTAACAATAATCACCATTATTGTTACATAGAGGCAGAATGAATACCTTTACCTTTGCCATTACTAAAAGGAATTACAGCAAGGAAGTTTTCTTTTACATTTTCCATTTAGACTCATTATCAGAACATATTCACTGGCATACTTTCAGTATGAATCCATATCCATTATATTGTATAATGTGGTGTGATTTCCCATTTTTTGTTGTTTTTTCATCATCTTAAAAGACTGCAAACTGCAACTAAAATAATAAATCTTTAGGCTTTTTTCTGTGTTGATTGGAGAGGTATATGAGCACTAATAATAAATAGATAATAATGACTTATCCAACCACAGCTGCACTTGTCATATCTAGTATCCTGCATTTTAGAAATATAGCATTTTCAAAATCCTTTTGAAATTATTTGTGTAAATTTGGCATTGGCTTTGTATCTTCTTCATTCAATGAGTATTAACGAACTGAAAAGTTAATAAATTTATACAGTAAAGAAAGTGATTAAGTAATTAAATGAGAAATTTAAAAAATGAATGTAAAAACTATCTGAAATGTTTATCTTGTAAAACCTAAGATAAAAAACAATGTTAGTCCAGTCTCCCATTTTTCCATTTTAGGGTAGGTGATAGAAAAGATGGTTGTTTAACAGTTTCAGAGGGTTCTAGATGAAACAGATTATCTGGACCCCTTTCAGTTAGGAGTCAAGCTCAGTTATGGGACAAAAACAGCATTTCTCAGCAGCCTTTAATATAATTGGCTATGGTTTCCTTTTGGACCAGCTGTGAGGGTCAGCTTCAAGAGCTGGCCATAAGTGCCCATATTCAATGCTATCATAATTTCAAATGATCATTGAATAAATGGTCATTAACCAAGGATTACCTGTAAACCTCTCCTCCCAGTCACTTATGGTATCTCAGTTATTACATCATCTAAAATAGATGGATTAGAATCTATTTGTTTATGTAAATAATAATAAAGTGCATACTCCTAATTAAAATATATAAGAATAGAATAGAATAGAATAGAATAGAATAGAATAGAATAGAATAGAATAGAATAGAATAGAATAGAATAGAATAGAATAGAATAGAATAGAATAGAATAGAATAGAATAGAATAGAATAGAATAGAATAGAATAGAATAGAATAGAATATGTAGTGTAGTATAATATATTTACAAAAATATAATGTTGTAATACTAAATATATATAGTAAAAGATTTTTACAATGTTGTTGTACTGTATGGCCGAGTTACAATTTTATCTTACAAATGAATTTCTGATATTTTAAAGGTATCCAAAGATCTGCCTGAGAAAGAGAAAGAAATTGAATGTATGTTAAATAACCTGAATCAGTTTGAACAACAGTTAAGTCGGTTCAAATTGTGGCTTACTCCAATCAAGGACCAATTGGTACTATACAATCAAGTGGATCAATCTGGAACTTTTGACATTAAGGTAATGTTTAATTTGGATGCTTTTCTAAATGTCTATAGATTGTGAAACCCATTTAAAACTCAATTATTTTCTTTATAGAAAAGTAGTCCAAGGCACAATGATGCAGTCATAAACAGTTGTTCAGTTATTTCAATTTGTATTATTTTGTTATTTCATTTTGAAACATACATTTTAACCATGTTCCACTTCTATTAAGTATAACTAAATACTTTGGGCAGGTGAGTATTTGAAAGGAAAAACTGCTTTTGTGACATACATAAACTTATTGTGGTACGTTGATAAGTTAATAGAGTACCATTTTGATGCCGTTGACTCTCTGGAACCAGAACCTTTCAGAGTGTTTTATATGGAAAATAACATGAATACTATATATATTTGTTTGCAGATTAGCCAAAACTTTTAGGAGCCAAAATTGGATTCACCTTATTTCACCTTATCCAGTTAGGCTAACCCACAAGTATATATGGTAAAACTTTTTAAAAGTATTAAAAATATCCATACATCCAATATGAGCTTTGGATTTGTAAGCTGAATATCATGAAAAATGGATAATCCGTGAATTAGCCACAGATAAACTAATTGTGAAACTTGAAACATATGAAAATGTAGAGGGTGAACTAATCTTCAGGTGTCTCATTTCACATGATATTTTGATTAAAAAATTGACAATTGGCTTACTCATGGATGGGTTTATAAGTGAGTATATATGGTATATACACAAAGATTTTCTTGGCATATGCAAACATACTGAAAGCACAGAATGGTCATATTTTTTGGAGGGCCAAACTTTTTATTATTATTATTTTTCCATAAAACTTTAATTATTTAACTCTTCTCAAATTTATTCCCCTTGTTGTTTTCCATTATATTTTTGTCTCTTTTTTGAGCCTTAGAGCTCATTTTTGAAATTCCAAAATAAAAAGTCAAATTTCCTCAAAAAATTGTAAACTTTATCTTTCTGGTCATGTAAAACATCTTGCAGAAGAGTCTTGTAAGGACTTTCAGGCACTTAGCAAACAAGCTTACTGAGCTGATTGCCTTGTTTGCATGTGTCTTTTGAAAGTGAATCCTTAGGTCAGTGGACTCCAAAACTATTTTAACTCTTTTATTTTCCTCCAAGGCAGCTACTGTGCTAAAATATACTCTTAACAACCCTGTTGCATCTTCCTGGATGTTTTTTTCCCCATTCCTTCTTTTTTTTTAATACTGTTGAACCACTTACTGGAGTTTGTCAATGATTATGATATGGTCCCTCTCAGTAATTTTTTCTCCTCTTTTTATATCATTGCCCAGTAATCAGCTTGGGAATACTTCAACCTGTTCTCTTTCTGAGGATCTCATTTCTATAGCAAACAGGTCATGTGATAGTGGACTCTCTGGACCTGGAAATTCAACAATATTTTCAAATTGTAAATGACCCAGTTTACCTTCTGATACAAAATGCCACCGTTTTTGCCAGTCCTTCTGTTTTCATTATTGCTTCTAGGCCAAACTATTATGCCTTAATCTCTCTTTGTGAACTGAAATATCATTTCTTATGACAACTATCTCTTGATTATCTTACAGCTGAGATGTCCTAATAATGACCCTATTGTCCATAATTTTAGGTATCTACAGGTTGTTGTTGTTAGTTGCGAAGTCGTGTCCGACCCATCGCGACCCTATGGACAATGTTCCTCCAGGCTTCCCTGTCCTCTACCATCTTCTGGAGTCCATTTAAGCTCACGCCTACTGCTTCAGTAACTCCATCCAGCCACCTCATTCTCTGTCGTCCCCTTCTTCTATTGCCCTCAATCTTTCCCAGCATTAGGCTCTTCTCCATTGAGTCCTTCCTCCTCATTAGGTGGCCAAAGTATTTGAGTTTTAGCTTCAGGATCTGGCCTTCTAAAGAGCAGTCAGGGTTGATCTCCTCTAGGACTGACCGGTTTGATCGCCTTGCAGTCCAAGGGACTTGCAGGAGTCTTCTCCAGCACCAGAGTTCAAAAGCCTCAATTCTTTTGCGCTCAGCCTTTCTTATGGTCCAACTTTCACTGCCATACATTGCAACTGGGAAGACCATAGCCTTGACTATACGCACTTTTGTTGACAGGGTGATGTCTCTGCTTTTTAGTGTGCTGTCTAGATTTGCCATGGCTTTCCTCCCGAGGAGCAAGCGTCTTTTAATTTCTTGACTACAGTCCCCATCTGCAGTGATCTTGGAGCCCAGGGAAATAAAATCTGTCACTACCTCCATTTCTTCCCCATCTATTTGCCAGGAATTGAGAGGGCCGGATGCCATGATCTTGGTTTTCTTAATGTTTAGTTTCAACCCAACTTTTGCACTCTCCTTCTTCACTCGCAACAAGAGACTCTTCAGTTCCTCTTCACTTTCTGCCATTAGAGTGGTATCATCTGCATATCTTAGGTTGTTGATATTTCTTCCAGCAATCTTAATTCCAACTTTTGATTCATCTAGCCCTGCCTTTCTCATGATGTGCTCTGCATATAAGTTAAATAGGCAAGGCGACAGTATACAGCCTTGCCGGACTCCTTTCCCAATTTTGAACCAATCAGTGGTTCCGTGTCCAGTTCTCACTGTTGCATCTACAGGTAAGGAAGGCAAAAAATCAGATAAGTCTTGGCTGAAAACTAGGCCCTCCTCCATCAAGCATTTATAGCAGAACAATGGTGTCATTTTTTGTATGAAGAGGTGTCCTTATTCTTACTTTATTTTAGTGCTTGATTGATAACTATTTTAGCACTTTTTATGATATTCACTTGTAAATATAAAATTAAGTTTACATTGGTGAGTTACAGAAATTAGTATGGGGACGCTTCTGTCTTGTTAATGTGCTTATCTCTATGTACACAATATTTCTCAGAATACATTTAATTATAATAAGATTGGTTTTATAGAAAAGGTGTTAACTGAATAAAAACAAATTAAAACAAATCTTCAAATGAACACAAATAATGACAAACTAATTGATTAAACTACTGCCTGTAATTTGAGTAACCAACAGGAGAGAAATTCTTTTTCCTTTTTCAAACATAATAATGACAAATAAAAATAAAGATTTTTTTTCTTTATAGGGAAATACACTTGTAAAGATCATGACAGGTACAATTGAACACAATACAGAATTAATTTCGCTTATTTTGTTAATATCTGAAAAAACAATTATCTTTTTGTTTAGTTCAGCATAGGTCTAAATTTTGAATAAATAGAAGAGATGCCGCATGGTATATATTCCAGCTAAGACAGAGTCACAGATGATAAAATTCTACTTGCCCCAACTATTTAAGTCCAAATGAATGGGGGAGGAAGAGAGGAAGCCTGTGTGCAGCTGGGCCTAGCCAGCTGAGGCCTTCTAGGTATGGTGGTGCTGGGAGAAGACTGGGCCTCTTGGGAGTAAGTGGGGGAAGGAAAGATGCCTTGTCCATGGCAGGTTTCCACATGCTGGAGGGAATCAGGCCTCCCAAGCCCTCCACATCCTTTGAGGTACCTTTGGTCACTTAATGACTATAATAAGAAGAGCTGGGATTGTGGTCATTGTGCAAGGCAGTCTCTGAAAATTGGACATAATTGAATGGAATAAGAAAATATATTTTTCATAGTTTAAGAATGAAGTTTTCAGTCTCTGTGAAAATGAAAGAAAATGAAAACTGTTTTGTTTAAGAATGAATATCTTGGGTTTGTGGCTTCTTTAGGAATTACTTACATTTTGTGATCCTATAAAAACCAGAAGACTTTCACACATCCGTGTAGCTTCAAGCATGAGGGTGTTCTGGAAGTCTTTAAAAATCTGTTATGGTAGTGTGTGTATGTTAGAGCCCGTGAATGATTGTTTTATATATAGTTTGTCTGGATAGTTAGGGTTTGTTGTTTTTTTACTGTTTTTCACTGTAACAGAACATATTTCTGTTTCCAATCACTTAAGATGTCTGCCCATACCACCTTCTAACAACTAGCTTTGAAACCTTATTAAGATGACTGTTCTTTATTTGCATGTTTAATAGATGGGAGTTGGTGTTTTGATATATGGCAGTTGTTAGATTATTTAACTAACTGTACTCTGGAGAACTATTAAGCTGTCATTTTAAAAAAAGGAATAGAAGGAAAAATAAATTAAGAACAGGATCGGAAACTTCCCCAGAAAATTTACACTGTCATTTCAACATGAAAATTACATCAAATAAATGACACAGTATAGAACTAAAACTTGAAATGACAGAACAATATAAATGTGAAAGATTATTTTACTGTTCTTTAATAATCTCTCATTTTTTTTCTAAAAAAATGCTAAAAAAGTCAATCTTTTGCAAATAATCAAATAAATTATTGAAATAACCTTAAAAAAATTGCTTTTCATATCCTCACCAATGGTAATTGTAATGTATTGGACTTGCTTTGTTAACACCATGTGGTAATGGCTGGTAGGCTGCTTGAGCAGGGAGCTAGCTAACGGCTCCCAGCATCTCAGACATCCCGTTTCCAGCGCTGCTATTGGTTGCCCCTAGGGCGCCAATAGGTTGCTTCAAACCTATTGGCCGCCACCTAGGGGCCAGGGTATAAATTGCTGCATCTGCAGCCCAGTTCTCTAGTTCAGATCCTGCAAGCAATAAACCATGATCTTTGCTGAACTCACTCGCCTCGTCTTCATTCCTGTGCAACAAACCCAGTACACAACAGTAATATCCTCAAATTCTGTAAAATGAACACTTGCTGATCTACTATCAACCAAGAATCACTGAGACTGATCTAAAACATATTTATGCATTAGCTAGTGAACAAATCTTTGAAAAAACAGAAATTGAACTAAGAAAGCAGAAAATGTAAACTTTGTTAACATAAATGATTAATACCATTGTTATACCTTGCAGATAAGCTCAATCGTTTAAAGTATGAAAATTTGAATCCAAATAAAGAAACATTGAATGTTCAGATAAATTCAGGAACCTTGCTAGCATATGCCAAGGTGAATGACTATAGTCATTGCTACTGCAGCCTTCATGATATCATTCTGAGGACAGATTATCTAGAAGTCTTCAACTGGATGCTGATGGAAATCTAGATAGGAAGTTGTTTCCCAGCTATAGCTTTTGTAGCAGAGAGACAGCGGATTACCAGATAGCAGAAACCAGTAAACCTGAGCAATTAATTGTCCATGGAGTCCAGATGCTGCTTTTGATATTACATACTGCAGCAATAAAACATTAGCTGCTAAAAAAGACTGTCAAACACTCTTAAGTGTCTATTAACATTTATTATCAGCCTAAGTTGCTAAAACCTGGCTGGAATCTTATGCTACGAGCTATCTAGTCACCAAAATATCCCAATTTCCTGAATTAATTTAAGCATAATTAACCAAATAGCCAAAATGTGCTTCCCCTCCACACCCAAATTTACTTGAGTTTAAAGTAACCTAGCTTATCCAGTTTTAACTAAACAATTTTAACTAAAACTAGTCAAGATACAATGGAAATCCAGTTGTTGTTTATCTCATTCATGCAAAGCCTTTTTTTCCCTGCAACTGTTAGCGGGTTTTTTTTTTCTTTTTTGGGAAGTCAGAAAGAAGTTGCTGCAGAGATACTGAGATACGTTCTAAGGGAATGGGAGTAGAGATAATACAATACTTCAGACATGAAGAAAACACAGATTAAAAAAAAACCTCCTAAAGAAAACAGGGAATACAGGGAATAGCAGGCTCTAAGGCCAGCCAATGAATCGTAGCTCAAGACTGAAGCTGATCTAAGGGTTTCTGCTCAATCTAATTTATTGAATTCATTCCCTCTTTGTTTTGGATAGCAATGGAGCAACTCAGATGCTCTATTCCTTAGTCATCAAAGTCAGCTGGGTGACTTTGAACCAGTCCATCTCTCTCAGCCCTATTCTGGGAAATCAAAACAAAATATATTGACCAGCAGTGGTAAATTATAATGTATAAGCTTGAGTAAAGAGGCTTTTATCCTGCAGTGGAATGATTTGTGCTGAGTAGGAGTAGGAGGATAAGGAGCTCTAATGCTTCTCTGTAATTGTTTAACTGAAAATCTAATCCAAACTTGTTTCTGAATAGTTTATTATGAAAAAGAGAGGAAGAAAACTGATGCTTATCTTATAATATAGAGGTTTCATAACTATTTTAAAGTAAGTTTTATAATGTGTTTGGACCTTAAATGTCTGTGTCTCAGTTGACTGATTCAATGAAGAATATACCATAATTCTACACTGAGCACATTTTAGATAAGCTTAGCCACAGAAGGCTTATCTTCTCTTCCACCAAAGCATTGATAGGACTCAAAGTGCTTGTCCTGATCACAGAAAAACAGTTTTATACTTTTGAGCTTAACAATAGCATTCCAGGCTCTTGTAATTATCTTGGCAGAACTATTCTGTTCTTAGTCTGATTTTAAGGTCATTGTTTGATGACATGGGACAATTGTACTGTTTTGCTCCATCCTATCTTTGTAAGCTTTGTTCATTCCATTCAGCTTTCTAAAAGGATCTTGCAGTTAAGCCATATCCTAAATACTGTAGGTGACCCTTACTATGAATTCATTCGTTCATTTCTGCTTCTTATTTTATTTAAGATGAGATAAGATAAGATAACCTGCATTATTACTTTTTCTGTGTACATATTAAAAATGAAATTCTGATGCCTGATTTCAAAATAAAATATGTGTGTGTGTTTGTATGTGTATATATATTAATCACATCAATTTTGAACATATAGCCAAAAAAAAAGTCTTGAGAGTTAACATGATTGATACTACAGTAGTGGCCAAAATTGTGGAAACCTTTTGGGAAAAGTGTACAGTAGAAATGCCACCTTTGGTTAAATTTCCACCATTTTTTCTTGTAATTGTAGCCTTGTTCACTTAATAATACTATTTTACATTGCTTTCTGGGCAACCAGTCAACTATTAGTACCATTACTTTAATTTTATTACATTTTACAAGCTCACTAAATGAAAGAACAAAAAAAAACCCAACCAACTTGATAGCGATCACATAACACATTGGCAAATGACCTCCCCTCAGCTTCAATACATGACATCAGTAACTGAATCCTACTGTGATCTGATTGGCTCATTGCCAAAACAAGATGACACCTGATTGGCTCTCTAAACACTCATGCTCTTTGGCTACAATCAGATGAAGGAAAGCTACCTGATATCAACCTAAGCAAGTTATGCTTCCTTTTTCTGGTTATTTGGCTATAATTTTTCATAGAATAAAGTACAGATAATTGAACAAACCTTATTGCATTACATTCTTGATTAAATTATCTTTCCATTGATATATAATTTTATGGTACTACCCCCACCAAAAAAAGTGGTGTTATTAGCCATTAAACCTCAAAAATACACTTTTCTCAAAATGTTTCCACAATTTTGGCCACTACTGTATATGGTATATTACAGAATCTAGTTGTTCTGCTTCAGATAAAATGAAGCCTCCTCCTACAAGCAGTGGTAGGATTCAATCGGTTCACACCACTTCGGCAGAACCGGTAGCTAATTTTTTGTTGCCCAGGCCCAGAATGGACTTCCGAAAGCGGCATCCACACAGAGAACTAGTTATTCACATATTTGAATCCCACCACTGTTGCGATGAGCAACCGGTCAGGGTTCTGGCTTCAACTCTTAGAGCCCCTTAACAGGGGTGGGAATTTAGAGAGACCCTCGTAAAGGTGGACACCTTGAGTAAGGAAGGATCTTGCCTTTTACCACCGACCCAGTATGCCGGAAGTTCCGACGGTCATACTTGGGAACTGCGATGATTAGGCAGAGTTAGAGACAGAGTAAGACAAACTGAGGCACCTAATACAAGAAAGTGAGGGAGCATGGAGTGCTCGGGGTGGATGATGTGTCCCTCTCTAACAGCTCCACAAACCCTCCTTTTATTAAGCTGTTTCATTTGGGAGGGGTGAAGTACACATGAGGAATTAACATAAAGGAAAAACATAACTCATTGCATACATCTGCTAATGAACATATGTGAGGTCAAAGGAAACAATAAAACATAGTTTATGCTAACAGAGAACTGATAATGAAGAGGGTAAAGGTCATTACAGGAAACAATAAAGCATAGCTTATCATATTACAGAGAATACAAGGGTTGTCATAACTTGAAACATAACTAGAAACATAACTTGAAACATAAAAGACAAGTCTTTGTTATAAATGAAGCAAGGAGCAAAGGTTTATCACAGGAAGGCAGAGGCCCTATCTTGAAGCAAGGACAACTTCAGGAAAACTATATACTGGGCAATTTAAATGAAACAAGTCTTTGTTGTATACACATGTGAATCAGAGACAGGAATGTGGTTGTAAATAAGAAAAGAGTTTTATCACCAGAGGCAGAGATGGAATGTAGGAATGTGGCCTTACAATTGCAGATTTGGAGAGAAGGCAGAAGTGTTAACTTTGCAAATGGGGGGGAAGGCAGAAGTGTTCAAAGAAGGTCTTTTGCAGGCAGAGGAAAGCAGATTAATATAGGAATTAAAAAAGGTCTTTTGTAGGTCTGGGTTCTCTACAACTCCTCTTTTTCTGTTTTTTAAAGCCAATTACTGAGAAGGCCCCTCAATGTCCAAGAACTTTCTCTTCTAGGATACTTACGCTGGAAAAAGAGAAATCCTCCGATACCTCCTGAGCCTGCGTCAATGTTCCTTTCAAAGAGTGTTGGTGTGAGGGTGCATCAGTCTCTGGGTCAGAAGTGAATTCTAAAAGAGGGTGTTTGTATTCACTGTCAACAGTGTGTTTCATCAACAGAATGTCATCGCTAATGTTGCTCAGCCTACGTTGTAGAAAATTTAAAAGTTTACCCATAACACATGGGCCAATTGCACATGCAAGTAATAATAAAATTAAAGGACCAGCTATAGCTGAGAAAAGGGTGGTCAGCCAGGGAGAAAAGTTAAACATTCCTTGATACCAAGTATAATGCTGGGAGCGTTCCCTTTCTCTGTCTTTCAATCGTTTGTCTAATTTTGCCATGGAGTCAAGCACAATGCCTGAGCTATCAGTGTAAAAGCAACATTCTTCTTTCAAAGCTACACATAGACCTCCATTTTTTAAGAAAAGCAAATCCAAACCTCTTCTATTCTGTAAAACAACTTCTGATAGTGAGGTGAGAGAATTTTGGAGAGCAACCATAGACTGTTCAATTCGTTTGAGGTCTGCATCAATTTCGATACTTAACTTGCGGATGCTTTGGTCACCTAGGACCATACCTGTAATACCTGTTGCTGTACCAGTGGCTCCCAGGCCTAAGAGAATGGCTAAGGTCACAGTGCTGATTACCTCGCGTTTAGCTCGAAGAGAATATTGGGGTGGTTCCATACGGGAGATAAAGTCATTATCAGAAAAGACAGACATTTTTGGGAGAAGGTAGACTTGAATACAAAAAGCTTTTTGTGTGTGTAATATGTCTCCACTGACACATGCAGTGGCACCAGTGGAGCAAGCCCAAGTGGATCCATTAGAAGGAATGAAGAACTGACCCTTAAGTCGTTTGGAAAGATCTGCTGTTGTAGAGTGAGTATACGTTATAGACCATCCCTCAGCTCCATAGGGAAAACCTGTCCTTTCGTTTGATATAGATATCATACAAGATATATAAGCATCAGATGAGGCATTAATACAATAGTGGGAGTAATTAGAAGGTACATATCCAAGACAGCATCCTTGGCCTTCAATGGAAAATATAGTTATAGAAGAATTGGACCACCTGCAAGTGGCATCAGAGGTGCTATTTGCAAATGGGGAGGGGGAGCCAATAGCTTCATAAAAAGGGGGTTGAGAAGATAAGCACAACCAACATTTAGTATCATTGTCAGGGAAAGCATGAACTGCTACTAGGGCGTCGTGTGTGGAGGAAACAAGAGTTATTAATGGATTAGTTTTCCTTGAAAAGGGTTGTAAAAAAGGAGAGTTATTTCGCTTGTTTGGACCCACAGGTGGGGATGCTTCTAGGGACATGGTGAGTCGAATTATAAAAATATTACCAGGATGACTGTGTCTGGAATTATCCTTGGATCTGCCCCCCCACTTTTTCCCTGCTAACCAAGCAGCAAGCGGGAGCCTTTTTCCATGTGATGTGAAGGTAACGTACATTGGATTGAGGCGAACACCACAGCAGGCCCAATTGCTGCATGAGGACCAAGGCAAGTTGGAGTCCGGCCCCAGTCCTACCTCGATGTAATCAGTAGTGTAAGGTGCAGTCCACCAAATTTTTCCTGTGGACACACATTGCCAGGATTTGCAATACCAATCAGAGGCGGTTCCACATTCATCTATATGGGATAGGTCTGTAATATAGCCCGGGCAAATGTACAGTCCTGGGCCCTTGTTCCAGACCTCCCGAGGGGAAGGATCGCACTTTGTTTTGTGCTTAAACCCATGGGCTCCTACGAGCATTTCAGCAAAGTCAAAGTAGAGCGTGGGAAACCAGGGCCACAGGGTATGGTTGGAGATGGAGTATAGGGTGTTTCCTTGAAAGTCAATGATAGTCCAGGTGTAGTTTGCAGGGCGGTGCTGGTTGTTAGGGACGGAGAGCAAAGAGCGTCGTGATCGAGGAAAATGTCGTCGTGGTGATGAGGCTTGTAGAATGTTTCTTGGAGTGGTTGGTGCAGCAGGCTGTGCATCGGTCCAAGCAATGTTACGCGGCCGGCGGGGAGGTGACAAAGGACGTTGGTCGTGTCCTCGCTGGCCGTGACTTGGCGAAGCCCGTTGATGAATGTGATGATGAGGCGGCGGGGAAATTTTTCTTCCTCCTTCACAGTGGCCGACGAGGCGATCAAAAGACCAGAGGCACTTTAGCGTGTTGACAGGAGAGGGGTGTCTGCAGCGGACGTAGCGTACAGCACAGGGATCCTTTGAATAGGGTGGGTATCTGGAGAGCCAAGAAGCAAGCAGAGAAGGAATAGGAAGGTAGGAGGCAGAATATGAAGAGAAAAGATACACGGTTTGATTGAAACGAGTGCCATTGGCTAGAAATCCAAGGCAGGAGTAGGAGCCAATAGTGGAGGGGGTGACTGTTACACGAAGGAAGATAGTACATGGAAAATAAGTGTGTTTAATATGTGCCGGAAAAGGAGAAGCAAGATAACGACCGCGGTGTTGCAATACATAATTACAGTGAGGCAAAGAGTCATCTCGAAAAGTGAAAGTGACAGATGTGAAGGGGGGTGCAAGTATAATATGCGGGTCAGCCCTCAATTGAGCTGTCGCTAAAGAGTAAAGGCAAAGACATAGAGTCAGCAGCAGGGGAAGGCTTTGTGATAGCATGATAAGGCCGTACGCAACGTGCAGGGACCCACAATATGCGATCTGGAAGTTGGACTGCAGCGTAGCCTTTTCCCCAGGTGATCAGGGGTACCGGTCCTTTCCAAGCAGGATCTGGTAGTTGCCTATAATAAACAGAAGGTCTGGAGGTTAAACCATTTCAAGTTTGGACAGGAACATGAGCTACAGAGTTCACATAGATGATGATGGTAGACTCGTTGTTAACAACAGGTTGTTCCCTCTGGGTCCATGAGATGGGCAAAAACAGTGTGAAAAGAGTCATTTTTGACTGGAACCAATGTCAAAGGTGTAAAGAACAGGATGGGATAGCTGGTGAACTGGAGTTGACGTCTGGGGTAAGCTTTCAGATGGAATTGTGTTTTAGTGGCATCAGTCAGTGGTGTAAGAACAAAGCTGAAAAAAGTCACAAACCATGCTGTCATAATGGGTTCTGCAGTTGTGTTTGTGGAGGCATGATACGGATGAATGTGGCGACCTGGGATCCACAGCACTTTGTCTGGCAGTTGAGCAACTGCGTAGCCTCTTCCCCAAGTGAGAAGGTCTGCAGGGCCTTTCCAAGTTAGGTCTGGAAGTTGTCGATACCAAACCTGTGGCTTAGGGAGATCTGAAGAAGAAGAAGAAGAAAAATGCTGCTCTGCAGCTGTGGTTAAGAGATAGCCAGTCAAGTTAGAAAAGTTTAGAGTGTAGAGGCAAAGATTAAGACTTTCATGCATTGCTGGGAGGTTGGGGTTTCGTTTTCCCCTGTTCTGATTTTTTTAGTGATCTAAAGCATGTTTCAAGGTTTGGTTAGGCAGGGCCATAATCTGTTTTGAGTTCTTTTGGACATCCCAGCACTGCAAAGGTCCGAATACAATGATTGATTACATGTTTGGTGGCTTCACCCCTTAGGGGGGTGGCCATGATGAATCCTGAAAAGGTATAAATTGAAACATGCAAATAAACTGCTTCTGCAAAGCTTTGGAATTTTGATGAAAATATGAATGACTTTCCCAGGGGGTGAGGGGTTGCAAGGAACAGGCTGAAGGTCCGGAGGCAGCCTGATCTGCAACATTGTTTCCCACTTGCAAAAAACCTGGAAAAGGCTGATGACTAAGAATGTGAGCAAAAAACAATAAGATGTTGGCGTTCAAAAAGCAAATTTTGCAAGGTTAAAAAAAGTTGTAACAAATCTGGTTGAATGAAGGGAGATAAATAAGATCCATAAATCACTTGAATTGTGTGATAAACATAGGTTGAAAGGAAAAAAATTTGACAAGCAAAAATTGAAGCAGCCAGTTCAGCTTTTTGAGCTGACCGCTGGGGTGTTGTTTGCTTGGTTAGTGCGAACAATTTGCATTGCAAACGATAATCGGGTGGTGGGTGGCAAGAAACCTTGCCATGCCAATCAGCTAAGGAAAATTGCAATTCACTTGAGGTTTGAAAAAATGATTCCCAAATTTGCAAAGACATAAAAATAATTGTGCTTCTCTGGTTAAAACAGAAACTTTGGGCGTGTGGGATAAATGAATCCATTCCAAAATTTTCAATTGGTTAAACAATAGCAACATTCGACTCCCATCATGCAACATCTACCTCTCACTTTCTGCTACTTCCCATGTTTCTCCCTATCTATAGTACATTCTTGTTCCTTCAGCATTCTAAGGCTTGTGTTCACAAATCCGTGCAAACCAACTTAAAAACCACTTTTCTGTTTCTCCCTTCTCTTTTCCATTCATTCACTGCCCGTCTGCCATTCTGGCCTAACTTCTGACTTTTCTGCTTCCAGCTTCTATCAACTTTTGCATGAGCCAACTGTTTCTCTTAGCTATTAATCAATCCTCTACATTTCTCTTCTCCAAAAGTATTGAAGTTTCCATAATCATATTTAGATTCAGTGTATCTTTATTAACAATCTCAGAGCCTGTTGTAAGGCATAAAATAGTGCAGATTAAGGGAGGAAAATTCTCCCAGATATCACCTTCTATCAATGTGTCCTGCACACAGACACAAAAACATCAAAAACAAGAAAACAAAAACAAAAAACAAAAAACAATTCCACAAAAAGATCAGAGTAATTTCTTTTGGGTGATGTTTAACTAAAACTCAAAGAAATTCCAAAAACTTCTCCAACAAAGAATCTCTCCTCTTTCGAGTAAAAAAATTGCAAGCTGAAACTGCAAGAGTGGGCATCAAGTTTCACATCCACCTCCCTTTCTCAGACTGGAATTCTAAGCAGAGAAAAAAAATGGTTAAAAGAACCAGCCACCCCCCCTTCTTCTGGCTGTCTCTCCCTTTCTGACTCTTAAAGTAACACAGCAGGGTTGGGGGGGAGTAAAAGAAACTTTACAAAAATCTCACCACCAAAAAAAAATAAATAAATAAAAATAGTTTGCTCTCCTTTACATGCATTTACTCTCACACATCATCCATGGCTTTTACAACAATAAAATCTGCAGTTTTCTGTTCCTTTCACACACACTCACATTTACATATCAGCAAATTAACTCATTCACTGCCATTCTGACTGCTTGCATAAACAATTTCACATACAAAAATTTCATGTCATACTGTCTTCAGACAAACCATACATTACAAAAATTCCATTTCATACTTTCTCCAGACAAACCATACATTATTAAATAAGGCCTTTGTGTTTGGTGTTATCAGAGAGGATTTTGACCCTCTTCCAAGTCTTGGAAATAACACAGAACAACACAGACAGACATATATACACAGATACTATTAAAACAACATTTATTTAGACATATGGCTTGTCCTACGAGAGGTGAGAAAAATCATGAGTTGATTCCAACCGAACATGGTTTCTATAGGGCCCTTTAACCATCTCCTATTTTTCTCACCATTCCAAGTCCAAGCTTAATGTTCCAAATGTCCATATATATACATATATATATATACATACACATAAAACAAAACAAAACACACATATCAATTTGGGGTTTTAGGCCAAAACAATAATCCAAAGAGCTAGCTAGATCTCAGGCAGGTCCAGGCAGTTGAAATCAACAGGCATGCCCCTGGATTTTACTGAGAACAGCTCGCCCCAAGAGGCTCTTTCAAGCCCCACATAAGCCAATTTTAACAGGAGTTATCCACAAAGTCTGAATAAGCCTGATTGGGATCTTGATAAACCTTTGCAAAACCTTCCTGTATCAATTTAAAAGCCTCCCTTGGGCTTTGAGCCTGTTGGTCATTAGTAATGAATTGTCCCGTGCCAAACAATTGATCCCTATTTATTCCTTGAGGTAATACAGCAGAAATTTTTCTCTATTTCTTTTTTATTTATATTCAGATTCCCAAACAAGATATTGTGATAGTCAAAATCATGTTAGCTTACCTATACTTATTAAAAATCCTTACACATAGTTGATGAAGTCATGATGCAAGGGTGGATTGGTTAACCTTCGGCTGCTGGTGGCGGCAAAAAATTAACAAGATAACAAGATGACAAACTGAAAAAGGCTTAATGAAAAAGAGAATCCGTGAGAAGTTCAGATGGGTTAGAAGCATTAAGAGGAGAAAAGAATAAAAAAAATGTCCCGGGGGGCATGAGCTACAGGCATAGAGTGAACAAAAGGTGCCTCTTGAGTGAGGAGAGAGATTTGGAGAAGGAGGAGGAGGGAAGGGGGGAGGGGGGGGTTTTGAAATAGCAACAAGCTCAGAGGCTTTTTCCTCTTTGCCGAGAGCAGAAAGAGAGACAGGCACAGCAGGGCAAAAATAAAAGGCAGAAGGAAGATTCTCCGGAGGCAGAGCAGAGGGGGGGACATGCACAGCAATAGGAGGAAGTTTCTCTGATTTTTCATAGGGTGGGGGTGGCACGGATGAAGGCAGAAGATCAGAAGAGTGATCAAGAGGTTTAGAGATAGAAGATGTTAGATCTAAAGGAGATGGCAAGAGTTTTAATGCTGCCATCACTGCTTGCCATGCAGACAAAATATCAGCAGGCGCCCTGGGATGATTGTGAAGATATTTACGTAGCTTTTCCCAGGTTGTAACAGACAAAGTGCCTGATTCTGGATAAGCCAGACAATTTTTGTTAATATATCGTAAAAGTTTTGTTAAAAGTCTCCTTCCTACAAGATGGACCATGGTGCCATTGTGTTTTTGAACAAAATTAGCCTTCTGCATTATATTAAAAAGTTCGTCCCTATGCCCTGACGAAACTTTGAAAGGTGATGAGCCCATTTACTCATGAGTAAAGCCTTCTCCGAGGTGCGTGGAAACAGGAATGCAGGTAGCACACCCCTAGACAGGAGTCGTACTATGGAGTTGAAGCTGAGCGATCCAACGGACGAGCCCCCAGTTGTTGCGATGAGCAACCGGTCAGGGTTCTGGCTTCAACTCTTAGAGCCCCTTAACAGGGGTGGGAATTTAGAGAGACCCTCGTAAAGGTGGACACCTTGAGTAAGGAAGGATCTTGCCTTTTACCACCGACCCAGTATGCCGGAAGTTCCGACGGTCATACTTGGGAACTGCGATGATTAGGCAGAGTTAGAGACAGAGTAAGACAAACTGAGGCACCTAATACAAGAAAGTGAGGGAGCATGGAGTGCTCGGGGTGGATGATGTGTCCCTCTCTAACAGCTCCACAAACCCTCCTTTTATTAAGCTGTTTCATTTGGGAGGGGTGAAGTACACATGAGGAATTAACATAAAGGAAAAACATAACTCATTGCATACATCTGCTAATGAACATATGTGAGGTCAAAGGAAACAATAAAACATAGTTTATGCTAACAGAGAACTGATAATGAAGAGGGTAAAGGTCATTACAGGAAACAATAAAGCATAGCTTATCATATTACAGAGAATACAAGGGTTGTCATAACTTGAAACATAACTAGAAACATAACTTGAAACATAAAAGACAAGTCTTTGTTATAAATGAAGCAAGGAGCAAAGGTTTATCACAGGAAGGCAGAGGCCCTATCTTGAAGCAAGGACAACTTCAGGAAAACTATATACTGGGCAATTTAAATGAAACAAGTCTTTGTTGTATACACATGTGAATCAGAGACAGGAATGTGGTTGTAAATAAGAAAAGAGTTTTATCACCAGAGGCAGAGATGGAATGTAGGAATGTGGCCTTACAATTGCAGATTTGGAGAGAAGGCAGAAGTGTTAACTTTGCAAATGGGGGGGAAGGCAGAAGTGTTCAAAGAAGGTCTTTTGCAGGCAGAGGAAAGCAGATTAATATAGGAATTAAAAAAGGTCTTTTGTAGGTCTGGGTTCTCTACACACCACTGCCCAAAAGGTAACAAAGAAAACTGGTCATGGAGAGGATGTATAGCATCCCAAACAATACTGCATACCCTGGTCAAGCAGCGCTTATATGCAACCTCTTGGATAGAAGGAAGTGAACTTCCAAAAATCTTTTCTACTGTCCTCAACACTCTCTGCACAGCCTTACTTAGTAAGCTAGGAAAAGGTGGGATAAACAACATCACCACCAGATGGATTTGTAACTGGATGACAAGCCATATTCAACAAGTAGTCTTCAATGGTACTACATCCACATGGAGAGAAGTAAGCAGTGGGGTACCACAGGGCTCTGTCTTAGGGCCAGTACTCTTTAATATCTTCATAAATGACTTAGATGAGAGAATAGAAGGGGAACTCATCAAATTTGCATATGACACTAAACTGGCAGGAATAGCCAACACCCCAGAAAACAAGCTCAGAATCTGAAAAGATATTGACAAACTTGAACAATGGGCCCTATCCAACAGAATGAATTTTAATGTGGAGAAAAGCAAAGTCTTACATTTATGCAGGAAAACTCAAAGGTATAAGTACAGATTAGGGGAGACCTGGCTCAAAAACAGTAACTGTGAGAGGGATGTTGGAGTCCTACTGGATAATCACTTGACTATGAGCCAGCAGTGTGCAGCAGCCACCAAAAAAGCTAATACAATCCTGGGTTGTATAAACACAGACATAGAATCAAGATCACATGAAGTATTATTACTGCTTTATAAAACCCTAGTGAGACCACACCTGGAATATTGCAACCAATTTTGGTCACTATATTACAAAAAAGATGTTGAGACTTTGGAAAAAGTTCAGAGAAAAGCAACTAAAATCATCAAAGGCCTGGAGACTAAAATATATGAAGAATGGCTGCAGGACTTGGGCTTGGCTAGTCCAAAGAAAAGAAGAAACAGGTGACATGTTAGCAGTATTCCAGTGTTTGAGGGGCTGCCACAAAGAAGAGGGCATCAAACTATTCTCCAAAGTACCAGAGGGCAGGACAAGAAACAATGGTTGGAAACTGACCAGAAAGAGAAGCAACCTGGAAATAAGGGAAAACTTCCTGACAGTGAGGACAATTAACCAGTGGAACAGCTTGCCCTCAGAAATTGTGGGCACCCCATCACTGGAGGTTTTTAAAAAGAGACTGAACAGTCACTTGTCTGAAACCATTTCAATAATGGTTTCAGCAATAATGAAACTGATTTTCTCCTTGGATGGATCACATACTTAGAATTAAAAACAATATGTTTTTAGCTAAGAAAATATTAGTGATACGATTGGGTGGTGTAAAAGTCTCTCTTAGACCAAATAATCCAGGACCAGATGGATCATACCCCAAAGTTCTGTTGGAACTGATACTGTAAATGTGATCTCAGAACCACTGAATTATATCTTTCAAAAATCCTGCAGCATCAATGAACTACCAGAGGACTGGAAAAGAGCTAATGTAGGTCCCATCTTCAAAAAAAGGGAAAAAAATAGATCCAGGAAACTATAAGTCTGACCTCAATACCTGGGAAGATTCTGGAAAAGATAATCAAGCAACGAATCAGTGAACAAAGTCATAACCCAAAGCCAACATTTGTTTGTCAAAAACAGATCATGCCAGACAAATCTTGTTGCATTCTTTGACCTGGTGACAAAATTAGTGGACCAGAGGAATGCTGTGGATATAATTTACTTGGACTTCAGTAAGGCAATTGATAAAGTAGAACCCAATCTACTACTTGATAAGATAGGAAAATGTGGGTTAGGCAGCATCACCACCAGATGGATTTGTAGCTGGCTGACTGGCCGTACTCAGCATGTGGTCCTCAGTGGAACTGCATTTACATGGAGGGAAGTGTGCAGTGGAATGCCCCAGGGCTCTGTTTGGGCCTAGTGCTCTTCAATATCTTCATCAATAATTTGGATGAGAGGATAGATAGAGAACTCATCAAATTTGCAGTTGACACCAAACTGGCAGTAATAGTCAACATTCCAGAAGATAGGCTTAAGATATGGAAGGATCTTGACAGACCTGAACACTGAGTGCCATCTAACAAAATGAAATTCAATGGTGAAAAAAGTAAGGTTCTACATTTAGGCAAGAAAAAACAAATGCACAGATAGTGTATAGGTGGTACCTTGCTCAATAGTAGTAACTTTGGGAGGGATCTCGGATTCCTAGTGGACAATCACTTAAATTTGAGCCAGCAGTGTACTGTAGCTACCAAAAAAGCTAAAACAGTGCTAGGCTGCATTAACAGTGGGATAGAATCAAGATCACATGAGGTGTTAATACCACTTTATAAAGCCTTAGTAAGGCCACACTTGGACTACTGCATCCAATTTGGTCACCACGATGTAAAAAAATGTTGAGATTCTTGAAAAAGTACAAAGAAGAGGAACAAAGATGATCAGTCCTTACCAAGGATATGGGATAGGCAGATGTGGATGTTTAATGGTATTATAGATATCGTCGCAGGATGGAAGCTCTTCCTAGTAAGGCCACCTTTTGCAATTGACTGATGGTGAATTTGTCAATGCCAATGATGTTCAAGTGATGCTCCAGTTGTTTTGGGATTGCACCCAAAGCACTTATTACTGTTGGTACCACCCTTGCTTGCCTTTGCCACAGTTGTTCTATTTCTATTTGTAGTTCTTTGTATTTTTTTATCTTCTCCAGTTCCTCCTCTTCTATTCTGCTCTCTCCAGGCACTGCCATGTCCACTATCCAGACTTTATTGTCATTATGATTATTATTATTGTTGTTGTTGTTGTCATCATCATCATCTTCATCTCTGAAAAGTCAGATCTATGCAATATTCTTTTAAATATATCTCATTTCTTTTTCCCCCACTTTTTTTAATTAGTTTTCCAATATTACAATAGTATCTTTAAAAAGCATCGTGGTGTCTGAGTTACAATAGTTACATTTCAGACAATACATATTATTACAAATCTCCAAATTGTTGTAACCAATACTTCCTCTCTCTTATTTCCTTTAATACATACTATCTCTTATCTAAATTAACATACTTCTCATTGCTATCCATCAATCATTTAATAGTTTTCTTATATTTGTCAATACTTTAGTATATTTTATATTTTAACATTCCATCTTAAAAAAAGTGAAAACATCAAACACCTTATATATTTTTCTAGCTTTAAATTTACATTGATATTAAAATTAAACGTTTAAAATTTATCATTTTCATATTGCTAAATAACCTCTTTTCCCTTTACCCAATTTTCTCCGATACCTAGTAATTTAAATACACTTCTTATTTATCTCATTTCCATATCAATGTTAGTAGTACAATATTAGAATGGTAGTCAATCAATCAATAAGTCTTTATTTATTGATTAGCCCTTAGGCCATATCAAGTTACCAGATTCCAAAAACAAAATATCACCAAAACTTGACAAAAACAATTCAAATGGAACTGGATAAAATACAATTTAAAATAAAGCTGAAACAAAATACAATCTAAATGAAATCAGGATAAAATACAATGATTTAAGAAACAGGTTAAATATGATTAAAATTATATTATAATCTCACCCCTGCATCTGCCCCAAACAGCCTTAAAACTACTTTTAAAATTACATTGTTAAATCAAGTGATCTTTCCTACAATCTACCACACTCTGCTGCACCAACCTTGTTCTTATTTCCATCAACTTTACAGCAAATTTGGCAATCCATTTCACCAACTGTAAATTAGAACCTAACAAACAATGATGCAAGAAACGCTGTTTAGACATAGGGGTACGGTACTGGTATAAAAGATCCTGCCCAACTGGTGTTTCCTCAAATCTGAATACAGGGGACAATCAAAAATTACATGGGACATTGTTTCAACTTCACCCATCCCACATAAACAGACTCTTTCACTTACAGGAATCCGCCTATACCTGCCCCAAAGCATGTTTGTTTGAAGTTGGTCCAATCTCAGTTTGGTAAAAAATCTCCTTAAGATGGGAGATAAAGGCAAAGTTAAATATTTTTCTATTTTAAAAATTTGTTTATTAGCCGATAACCAGGGACAAACTTTTACTGCTGTCACCTGTGCAATGTCCGATTGTGCACTTATGTCCTTAAATCTCTGTGCAATCCAAGTTCGAATCTGCCTAAGATTGTACTGCTGCCAGTTTAACGGAATACCAAAGCTAGATACCTGCTTCAAAACTCTTGATAACCAATTATTTTTGTTACTTGAGATTATCTGATCCATTAGTGCTAGCTTAGGTAACCTCCCTTCCTCCATCTCAAATATTCTAAGCCAATAATAAACGGCCTTCAGCATGGCCCTAGTGCCAATCGCATGGATTCCCGTTTCTGCCCTTACTACGCAAGCTGGGGTTCCAGGGGATACTGCCAAAATTCTCCTCAGGAATTATTTTGAGGAATTTCCTGCCCAGGCAGCTTAACTAATCCCCATATTTCTGCCACATAGGTAAGTACTGGTTCAATTTTCGCCTGAAAGACCTTTAGCACTGGGGTTAATGAAGATGGAGTTTTCTCTAAAATAAGTTTGTTTGATTGGGCCATCCGAGCCACGGCCTTCTGAGCTCCAGCTTTTACATGCTTGTTCCATTTACCATTTGTTTGGAATACTAGCCCTAAATAGGTAAATGACTGAACTTGTTCTATTCTTCTGCCATTTAAAACCCATCTCCTCATCTTTTGTTGCCTGCTAAATATCATTACCTTTGATTTTTCTACATTAATTGTCAAACGATTTTATACAATATGCTGCCAACCTCCCTAGTGACCTTCGTAGCCCCACCTGTGAGGCCAACAGCAAAATTATATCATCGGCATATAACAGGCAATTTACCTGTCTTGTTCCTATACTAGGCCCATGAAGTGATAAGTCTTCCAGACATTTTGGAAAATCATTTAAATATAAATTAAAAAGTGTTGGGGCTATAGAATGGTAGTCATTAGGATACCAGTTGCAAGGAGGAGGAAGAGGAGGAGGAGAATATAATGTTCTTATTTCTCATTTATAGTTTCCACATATTAGATTAACCAAAATTTCTTCCGTTTCATCTCATTTATCTCATTTCTTGTCATTATGATTAGTATTAGTATTGTTGTTGTCGTCATCATCATCATCATCATCATCATCTTCATCTCTGAAAAGTCAGATCTATGCAATATTCTTTTAAATATATCTCATTTCTTGTATGAATTTTATTTTGACTTAGTTCTGTAGTGTTCAGTCACTAAGACATAGGGACTGTTGTTGCTTCAGGTTTTTTTTTTAAATGTTTTTTGTTAAACATTTTCAATTATTACTTATAATAAGAAACTAATCTATCCAGAATACAACATCCTGGGGAATTTCAAACTATGTTTTTTATTGTTCAGAATAGAGCTAATCTACACTCAGCTTTTGTTTTTGTTTTTTTCAGGAAATTGAAGCAACTGTAAAATCTAAACAGCCAGATGTGGAAGGAATTTTGTCTAAAGGGCGTCATTTATATAAAGAAAAACCAGCTACTCAACCAGTAACGGTATTGAAGCAACCTTAATAATACTCATTACTGTATAATAGATTATACTTCCACTGTTGCAAACTCGTCCTTGATGTGATCTGCTTGAAACTATTAAAAATGCAGAGCCTGAGACACTACAGAGAAATAAAAGTTATCTTTTCAATTAAAGTTATTTATTAATGTCTTAAATTAACAACTAGTTTGACTTTGGTGGGTCAAAAGTAGTTTTATCTAAAATTCTAATGCAGTTTGACACCCCTGCATTAGTTGATCAACTATTTCAACTCAGTGATTCTACCTGAACAATGAACTACTAATTACAAGTGAGTTTTGAATGCTATCTTAACAGAATAGAAATTAAAAGCAATAAATATATAGGCGAAATATTTATTTTAAAATGCTAGATTTTTCTTAAACTTTTAATAATAGGCTTAAATATTTCTATTTCTTTTAGAAAAAATTGGAGGACTTAAACACTGACTGGAAAATAGTAAATCATTTAATCCAAGCACTAAAAGAAAAGCCAGGATCTGCAGTTCCAGTTGTACCTTTTGGGGTTGGTAAGTACCTAATAACTTAAAACCTTTAAGTAAGTATTAGGTAAATACCTAATAACTTAAAACCTTTATAGGTAGTTGTCCAGTCTTTTCTTAAAAACCTCCATTGATGAAACACCTACAACTTCTGAAGGCAAGCAGTTCCAGTGGTCAATTGTTCTCACTGTTAAGAAGTTTCTCCTTAATTCCAGACTGCTTCTCCCCTTAATTAGTTTCCATCCATTGTTTCTTGTCTTGCCTTCTGGTGCTTTGGAAAATAAGTTGACCCCCTCTTTTTTGTGGCAGCCCCTCAAATACTGGAATACTGCTATCATGTCACCCCTAGTCCTTCTTTTCTCTAGATAAGCCATGGCCAAATTCTGCAACTGTTGTTCATATGTTTTTTCTCTAGGCCTTTAATCATCTTGGTTGCTCTTTGCAACTTTTTCCAAAGTCTCAACATCTTTTTGGAATGTGGTGACCAAAACTGGATGGAGTATTCCAAATGTGGTCTTACTAAGTATTCATATTTATAAATTTATAAATACTTCATGTTACTAATACTTCAGATGATTTTAATACTATGCCTCCGTTTTTACAAACAAAGATTGTATTAGCTTTTTTGGCAGCTGCCACACACTGCTGCCTCATGTTTAAGTGATCGTCCACTAGGACTCCAAGATCCCTCTCACACTTACTATTTTTTGCCAGATTTTAGCTAATGTATATTTGTACCTTTGGTTTTTCCTGCCTAGGTGTAAAACCTTGTTTTTCTCCACATTAAATTTCATGTTGCTGGATAGGGCCCATCGTTCAAGTCTGTCAAGATCTTTTTGGATCCTAACTTTTGTCTTCTAGGGTGTTGGCGATTCCTGCCAGCTTAGTGTCATCTACAAATTTGATGAGTTCCTCTCCCATTCCCTTGTCTAAGCCATTTATGAAGATATTGAAGAGTACTGGGCTTAAGAGGGAACTTTGTGGTACCTCACTGCTTACTGCCCTCTATGTAGATGTAGTACTATTAAGGACTACTTGTTGAGTACGGTTTGTTAGCTAGTTGCAATCCATCTTGTGGTAATGCTGTCTATCCCACATTTTTCTAGTTTACCAAGAAGTAGATTGTGTTCTAATTTGTCCATTTTGCTGAACTACTAATTTAGTCACTTTATCAAAGAATGAAATAAGATTGGTTTGGCATGTTCTGTTTTTAAAAACCTGTGCTGACTTTTAGTTATAACTTTATTTGTTTCTAGATGTTCACAGATCTGGTTTTTGATTATTTCTTCTAGTACCTTCCCAGGTATTAATGTTAGGCTGATTAGTCTGTAGTTTCCTGGTTCGGTTCTTTTTTTCCTTTTCTAAAGATGGAAATCACATCAGCTCTTTTCCAATCCTCTGGTAGTTCCCCAGTGCTCCATTTTTGAAAGATATGGTACAATGGGTCTGAGATAATATCTGCCAACTCCTTCAGTACTCTGGGATGTAATCCATCAGGTCCCAGTGATTTATATTTATCAAGATCAGACAGGTGTTCTCTTACCATTTTCTTGCTTAATGATTTGGGTTTTTTTTCTGGTGTTAAAAATTCATTTATTTTTTTATTTTATTTTTTTATTTTAATCCCATTTATATCCCGCCCTTCTCTGAAGACTCGGGGCAGCTTACAATCTAAGCACAAATCAAATGTGCTTAGCAATAGCCTTCATTCTATGTATATGCCTGCTTATTAGGGCTTTCACCACCACCCCAGCGGCATTATTATAAAGTCAGCTTATTGCCCCCAACAATTTGGGTTTAATTTAAGCATTACATCCCTATGTAGTAAAATATATTAAGCATTACATTCCAATGTGATAAAATATTTTGCAAGTTCATTGAGATATTATTTCTGTCATATAATCCTTTTTATAAATGGGTATCTTCACTTTGCTATGCATATTCGGAAACACTGTCAAAGAATTTGGACTTAAATGTCTAAGAATGTAATTATATTTGGTTACTGATTTCTTGAACACAGATAGACATCTGCCAGCTTTTCTAAATCTCACGCCATTGATATTTTCTTACGTGGACTAAATTTGCAACTTTTTTCATCTGATTTAGATAACTTACTATTGCTATCTCAAAAATAAAAGTACATGCCTTGCACTAATCACAAGTATTTTGTATGCAAATCTACTCCTTAATTGCTATCAGTTTCTAATAAAATAAAAATATGGTTTTTAAAATAAATCAAGTGAGAAAAGGTTTAGTAAGAGGGTGTGAATAAATTTTATACAGACTTCACCTGAGTTATGCCTGTATTTGCTTTGGTCACATATAATTTCCTTACTACCCTCAATCATATGCAAATTTCCAAAATCCATGATGGTCAGGGCTTAGCAATATTTCTGAGATAATTTATTCAGAGCAGAAAAATGAATATGCAAATGGTAAATCTGTACCAGAGCACAGGGTATCCAATCATCATAGATATAATCCTCAAACAGTTTATCATAACCAATTTGTAATAACAGTATCAGGCTTAAGGAAAAACATACCTGACAGTTTATATTCAC
This sequence comes from Vipera berus, assembly GCF_964194415.1. Classification (NCBI taxonomy): domain Eukaryota; kingdom Metazoa; phylum Chordata; class Lepidosauria; order Squamata; family Viperidae; genus Vipera; species Vipera berus. The sequence continues at coordinate 63,706,137 of NC_138206.1, forward strand.
CTGAGCCTGAGCATTTTTTTTCCTGCATAAATATCAGAAAGCTCTCTGTGTAGTCTGCAATATCTCCTGGGATTCCACAAAGTTCTATATGATCATTTGTTGTCATCAGTTTGTTGTCATCAATAATTTGTTTGTCAGAATCCTACAATAAGGATTTATGACAACTCTCCTTTCAAAACTCTTTAAATCTTGCAAGAGTGAACAAATTACCTTATGTTTATTTAGTATTTCAGACAGTTAATACACAGTAGTGGCCAAAATTGTGGAAACCTTTTGGGAAAACTGTGCATTTGAGGTTTGATGGCTAATAACACCATTTGTTTTTCAGTAGTACCATAAAATTATATATCAATGGAAAAATAATGTAATCAAGAATGTAATGCAACAAGGTTTGTTCAATTATCTATATGCTATGAAAAGTTATAGCCAAATAACCAGAAAAAGGAAGCACAACTTGCTTACGTTGATATCAGGTAGCTTTTCTTCATCTGATTGTAGCCAATGAGCATGAGTGTTTAGAGAGCCAATCAGGTGTCATCTTGTTTTGGCAATGAGCCAATCAGATCATGGTAAGATTCAGTTATTGATGTCATGTATTGAAGCTGAGGGGAGGACATTTGTCAATGTGTTATGTGATCGCCATCAAGTTGGTTGGGATTTTTTTTGTTCTTTCATTTAGTGAGCTTGTAAAATATAATAAAATTAAAGTAATGGTACAAATAGTTGACTGGTTGCCCAGAAAGCAATGTAAAATAGTATTATTAAGTGAATAAGGCTACAGTTATAAAGAAATTAGAAGAAAAATTGGTGGGAACTTAACCAAAGGTGGGATTTCTAAGTTTTTAAAGAGGTATAAGGAGACTCATTCACTACAAAACCACTGGTAAAGGCAGAAAAAGATGCACAACAGCAAGTGATGATAGAAGAATTAAGAGACTGTGCCTACATGACAGAAGAAAATCATCTGGGTGTATACAAGATGAAATGGCACAATGAAATGTGAAGTTGAGTGCAATGACTGTTCGGTGCAGACTGCAGGAATTTGGCCTAAAATCTAGAATTCCATGAAAAAAGCCACTTTTATCCCTCAAACAAAGGTTAAAAAGACTAAACTGGACTAAAACCCAGTTTTAGGAACAATGGGACAGCATTATTTGGAGTGATCAGACCAAGGTCTCCCGGTTTGGTAGTGATGGCATAAAATACATAAGGAGACGAATTGGAGAAGATTTGCATCCTGATTGCATTACATGTACTGTGAAACACCCAGTTAGTGTTATGATCTGGGGTTTTATGACATCAAAAGGTGTAGGCAGAATTTGTGTGATTAATGGGAATATAAATGACCAAAAATACATTAATGAAATACTTGAGCCCAAACTGAAGCCTTCCGCACATGATCTTTTCCAAGGCAACGAAGCATTTATATTTCAACAGGATTCAGCTTCATGCCATGTTGCTGCAGTGTGCAAAAAGTGGTTTCAAGGTAATCATATTCCACTGCTGTAATGGCCTGGGAATAGCCCAGACCTTAACCCAATTGAAAATCTATGGAGCCAACTAAAGAAACTTGTTAGTCAGCAGAGAACCAGCAATAAAACCCAGTTAAAAGAAGCAATCATTCAATCTTGGTTTCACATTATAGCAACTGCAGAACTAAAGGACTTGGTTTACTCCATGGGAAGACATTGTAAGACTGTAATTCATGCTAAAGTTTACCCAACTAAGTATTAACTGACATGGTGATAATTTTTGTATATCTTATTTTTTCTATGGTGATAATTTTTATATATCTTGTTTTTTCTATGTTTTACATTTCTTCTTTATAACTGCTATTCTAATAGCAAATCCTTCATAAAAGTTATTGCATTACATTTTGGATTAAATTATCTTTCTATTGATATATAACTTTATGGTACTACTCCAAACAAAAGTGGTGTTATTAGCCAGCAAACCTCAAATGTACACTTTTCCCAAAAGGTTTCCACAATTTTGGCCACTACTGTAGGAAATTAGCAACTAAGTACTTATAAAATATTATTTATAAATGTATATGCTTGTGTATATTTTATGATTTTTATAAAACAACAATGCTACTAGAATGTCCAGTTTTATTAATGTTTAAATATATATCCAGCATTTAAATTTCAGCTAATGTTGATAGTGCTTCCTAATGGCCCTAGTGCTAGAAAGTTTATTCTATATTTAACAGTCCTGATAATGGTTTAATTTGACTCCATCTAAGTAAATGAAAATATTAGGAGAAAGCTTTTTAGGATGTTCCATTCAAAGACTGATTTCTTATGTAAAGAAATCTACTCAATAAATAAATAAATGTAGCTTTTGAAGGTCAAAAATCACATTGCAGGAAACATTTTCAACTCAATCTCTCATCCAATAAAAAGAAAAATAATTCAAATTAATACAGCTACTCCTTTGGAATTCAGATCAGAACATTTCAGATTTAATATACTCTACATAAGAAAGCTCTATATGAGGATGCTCCGGAGGTCATTCAGAGTATGTAAAGGTAAAGGTAAATGTTCCCCCGCACATGTGTGCTAGTCGTTTCCAACTCTAGGGGCCGGTGCTCATCTCCGTTTCAAAGCCAAAGAGCCAGCGCTTGTCCGAGGACGTCTCCGTGGTCATGTGGCCGGCATGACTAGACGCCAAAGGCACACGGAACGCTGTTATCTTCCCACCATAGTGGTCCCTACTTTTCTACTTGCATTTTTACATGCTTTCGAACTGCTAGGTTGGCAGAAGCTGGGACGAGTAACAGGCGCTCAACTCTGTTACACAGCATTCGGGATTCGACCCGCCAAACTGCCGACCTTCTGATCGACAAGCTCAGCATCCTAACCCACTGAGCACCAACATTAATACTGAAAAATAATGAAGAGAGCCTGGCTAAAAACTGACAATATGTTTTAAAAGCTAGGTGAATACTAGCTTAATAAATCAGTTCAGTGATTCAATTTTCCATGATAGATTTTTGGTGTCCTGTCTATCTAGGTGGCCACAATGCTAATAGTTTGACTGCCAATTAACCAGCTGTGTTGTAGGACACCCTTGTGTGCTTCCCAAGGTGCACCACAGAAGGGCAAGCTGGCTTTGCACCAAAAAGAAAAATGAGTGGCTCTTCTTGCACCATCATCCTAGGCCCCCTCTCTTTCCCAGAGCCACAAATTGGAGGGTTCAGAAGCCGGCAGGAATCTGACTGACTGCAGGGAGTGCCAACTTGTCTCCACACTGAAATGATACCTATTTATCTACTCACATAGAACATACTTTTGAACTGTTGACAGAAGCTGAGCTGAGTGACAGGAGCTTACCCTGTCAAGCAGTGCTAGGTCTCAAACTACTAGAGCAGGAACCATCTCCAGCGTTATTAGGCCACCTTGTCTCCCATCCTGTCTGATGGTAGAATATTTTAATGCATCAGTGAAGTGAATAAAATCATAAGATCTAAAAAATTGAAAAGAAATTTAAGCCATTAAGGCCAGCCCAACCTGTTGAGTGCTTGAATCCAAAGGTTCCCTAATGTATGACAGTCTAACTGCTGTTCCTGTTAGGAAGCTTTTATTTAACACCCATGGTGCTTCCTTATGACTGCATCAACATATATCTTTACACTCTGAGTCAAGAGGGAAATTTACATGATTTGTTTACTGATACAAATTATGCTATCCCAAGATCTGAGCTTTAATTAGTCTGAGTAAGAATGCTGATCAATTAAAGGAAAATGATTGATAAATCCTCTGGCTTTATTTCCCTACCATCAAGTATCATCTATCAGGAAAAGCAATAACTAGTTTCATCATTAATGTGTTATGGAGTGATGTGGAGCAAATCTAAGTGGATGCCTGGAAAAGACGATTTAGCCATATTCCCATCTGAGAGTTACTAGTGATATTTCCTTTCAGCTCTTTCTGAACACATCTCTAGAGGTGTTCTATTTTAAAACAGAGTTGTTTGTTTAAATGCATGTCTTGTGTTCTTCTGGCAAAGCTCTATTCTCACGTACTAAAAGTTACTGAAAATATTGTGTATGGTTGAAAAAAATGAGCTGAAGTAGGAAGATATGTTCATACAATGCATTAATAGAACTCCCTTCCTGTTTACCCAGCATCTTGCTCCTAAATATACAACCTATCAGCTGTAGAAGGGACCAATCAAAAAGCTTTGCTAGGGAATGGCGCTGCTAACAAATGGCTGTACGGAGCAGCATTCTAAAGTATTTTTAACATTTTAAACTGATCAGCATCCTTATGTGAGGAAAGGGGCAATTCTAAATGTGAGATGACAGAGATAGATAGATAGATAGATAGATAGATAGATAGATAGATAGATAGATAGATAGATAGATAGATAGATAGATAGATAGATGTTAAACTTTGAATGTCATTGATAAAGCTAACTCAGCCTAAACATACTTCATCAGTCAGTATCAGTCACATCCAATGGCAGTTCATTGCTCTCCAAGCAAGCCGAGGCCAAAGAAGCCAAAATCAAAAGCCAAGGAAAGAACTGAAGTGGCTCAACAGGTCATTGAGACCTTTCCAACCTTTGGTAAAGGGGAGAGAACTCCGACCTCTGAGAAACTTAGACTGGTCTTCTATGAGAGTGATAGTGAAGGGGAGGAAGACCCTATGGTAAGTAGTCCTATTTCTCCAATGACTACCAAAGTAGAACTGTTTGTACCTTTTTCAGGAGTAAAGGAGACCCTTACCTATTGGACTCAGGCTGCACTAGGTGTGTGATCAGCTTGCCCACAGTAAAAAAAAAAATGTTGGACTGCAGCTTAGAAAGTTAAGGCAAGCCATGGAGTTCAAGCAGTTAGATGGATCTCTCATGTGGGAGGGGGGACAGAACCTGCAAATTACCCCACCGAATCAATGACTATAAAGTTGGGCAAGCATGCTGAAATGTTTGTTTTATTGTAGCCCCTGGAATGACTGAAGGGATGATTTTAGGGTTAGCCTGGCTAAAGAAAAGAAATCCCTTTAGAGATTGGAATAACAACAAGTGGCAATTAAGGAACAGAGGAGTCAATCAACAAAAGCCACAGGAGGCACCTGCTTGCAGATGGTTGAGAAAGCAAAAGTGAGAGAAGGGAATACACAAAAAGCAACACAGCAGTTACAGCACACAGTACCTGCTGAATACAGAGATTTAATGGAAGTATTTAATGAAAAGGAATTGAATATTCTCCCCCCTCTTTGGCCATTGGACTGTGCCATAGAGATAATTCCAGGGGACAAATTTCATAAACCAAAAATTTATGCTATGAGACTAAATGAAATGGAAGAGCATAGAGTATTTTTAGATAAAACCCTGGCTCAAGGTTTCATCCATAAACCAGTAAGTTTTTTCAAAAATGAAAGTAACCCTGGACTTTATTCAGATACTCAAGCTGGAGACAAAGACCAAATATCTAGCCTATTGTCAGGTTATAGCTACTGTATTTAAATAGTTTGTCAGTACAAAAAGTCAGGAAAGAAAAATGGTTAAAAGTCGGTACCAGAGACTTGTATGAGATGATAAAGCAGGCTAAAAGGACCTTATTTCCAGCAATTGTCTTTACCTCTGTCACTTCCTTTTAAATGTCAAGCTCTCTTTGGCAGGTTCTAACTTGGCCAAACTTCCCCAAAATTCGGTACTGCCTTGTCAGTTATTCCAACTTTTAAAGTCTTGGATATAATTTTATTTTTTCTCCCATCTTATTCATGGCTGTTAAGAAGCACTGTTTTATACTTCTCATAGTTTTTGATAAGAGACAGTTGTTTCTTGATTTTATCTAAATTCTTGCCTGGTCAACTGTTACTCCCAATTATCTTTTAAAATGGACAGAGGGCCGTATCGTTACCGGGAGGGCCGTCTCCGCTGCTTACAAGCGGTGAGGCACTCCGACCCTCTGTTTCTTCCCCGAGGTGCGGGGAGCGAGGATGTGCAGCCTCCTGAGCTCCGGCTGGTATACCTGAATGCCAGGTCAGTGATTAATAAGGCTCCCCTTGTGCGGGATTTGGTGGAGGGTGAGCATGCGGACCTGGCTTGTATCACCGAGACCTGGTTGGGTCCAGAGGGTGGGGTCCCTTTGGTTGATCTTTGCCCACCAGGTTTCTGAGTGCTACACCAGCCTCGGGCTCAAGGTAGGGGCGGGGGAGTGGTGGTAGTTATCAGGGAGACCTTATGTCCGCGGGAGACCACCATTCCTCAGATAGTCGGGTGTGAGTCTGTCTTTTTGAGGTTTGGTCCGGGGGCGCAGTTGGGCTTGCTGCTGGTGTACGTTTCGCCTAGTCACACAGCGGCAGTCCTGCCTGAGCTACTCGATGTCCTCTCCGGTTTGGTGATTGAGTTCCCCAAACTTCTAGTTTTGGGTGACTTCAATCTACCATCCCTGGGAGGGTCATCTGAGTTAGCTCGGGAGTTCATGGCTTCCATGACGGCCATGGACCTGACGCAGGTAATTTCTGAACCAACTCATGAGGGAGGCCACACCCTTGACCTGGTTTTTTTATCTGGACGGTGGTTGGATGATCTTGGTGGGGGCTCTCCATTTATTATGCCCCTGTCATGGACCGATCATTACCTCCTGTGGCTGGTCTTCCGTTTTGCCACCCCCCGCCGTGGGGATGCGGAACCGACTAGATGGTACCACCCCAGGCGCTTAATGGACCCTGATGGGTTCCAGGCAGCGCTGGGATCCCCACCTGCCTCCATCGCTCACAACTCGGCGGATGCCTTAGTGGAAGCCTGGGAAAGGGCAGCCACTGAGGCACTTGACCGAGTTGTACCCTTGCGGCCCCTGACCCGATGCAGATCCCAACGAGCTCCATGGTTCTCCGCGGAGCTCCGGGAGATGAAGCGTCGGAAACGGGGCCTAGAGAGCTGTTGGAGGTTCAGCCGATCCGAATCCGACCGGTTGCGGTTAAGAACCTATATTAGGTCTTATCTCGCAGCGATGAGGGCGGCGAGGTGTAATTACTTCTCTGCCCTCATCGCGTCCGCAGATAATCGCCCGGCCGCCCTGTTTAGGGTGACTCGCTCCCTCCTTAATCAGGAGGTGAGGGAGGATCCCTTGCAGGGTCGTGCCGAGGAGTTTGGTCAACATCTGTCGGATAAAATTGCTCGGATTCGGACCGGTTTGGACTCCAGCTGGGCAGAGTCTGACGATCAGGACACGGGCGGTCTTGTCAATGTTATCTGGGAGGAGTTTGATTCTGTGACCCCTGATGAAGTGGACAGGATTATGGGGAGGTTGAGCTCCACCACATGTTTATTGGGCCCGTGCCCTTCTTGGCTGGTTTATGCAGCTAGGGAGAGGACACGAGGCTGGTTCCAGGCAGTTATATCTGCTTCTTTGAGTGAGGGTAATTTCCCCGCCGTCTTGAAGGAGGCGGTGGTGAGACCTCTCCTCAAGAAGCCTGCCTTGGACCCAGCTGTGTTGAACAACTTTCGTCCAGTCTCCAACCTTCGCTTTCTTGCGAAGGTTGTTGAGAGTGTGGTGGCGCATCAGCTCCCTCTGGTCCTGGATGAAGCGGATTATTTGGACCCGTACCAATCGGGTTTCAGGCCCGGGTACAGCACGGAGACGGCATTGGTCGCTCTGGTGAATGATCTCTGGAGGGCCCGGGATAGGGGATATTCCTCTGTCCTAGTCCTATTAGACCTCTCGGCGGCTTTCGATACCATCAACCATGGTATCCTGCTGCGGCGTCTCAGGGGATTGGGAGTGGGAGGCACGGTTCTTCGGTGGTTCTCCTCCTATCTCCTGGGACGTTCGCAGTCGGTGTTGGCAGGGGGGCAGAGGTCGACCCCTAGGTCTCTCGTTTGTGGAGTTCCTTAGGGGTCGGACCTCTCGCCTCTCCTGTTCAACATCTACATGAAACCGCTGGGTGAGATCATTCGTGGTTTTGGAGTTGGGTATCATCAATACGCCAATGATACCCAACTTTTCATTTCGACCCCAAACCACCCCAGTGATGCCCTCGTTGTGATGTCCCATTGCCTGGAGGTGGTTCGGGTCTGGATGGGGAGGAACAGACTTCAGCTCAACCCTGACAAGACTGAGTGGCTGTACATTCCAGCATCCCGGGACATTCAAAATGTTCCATCGCTTTCTATGGGGGGTGAGTTTTTACCCCCCGTGGATAGGGCCTGCAACTTGGGAGTCCTCCTAGATTCACGGCTTACCTTAGAAGACCATATAGTAGCCGTGACTAGGGGGGCTTTCGCTCAGGTTTGCCTGGTGCGTCAGTTGCGGCCCTATCTGGACCGGGATGCCCTGTGTACGGTCACTCATGCGCTCGTGACCTCTCGTCTTGACTATTGCAATGCTCTCTACATGGGGCTTCCCTTGAAGACCACTCGGAGGCTCCAACTGGTACAGAATGCGGCCGCGAGAGTTGTCTTGGGAGTTTCCCGGTACTCCCATGTTACACCTTTGCTCCGCGAGCTGCATTGGTTACCAGTTGTCTTCCGGGTGAGGTTCAAGGTCTTGGTGATGGTTTTTAAGTCCTTACATGGCATGGGTCCGGAATACCTCGGGGACCACCTGCTGCCGGCGTCGACTCCCCTCCGCCCTGTGCGTTCCCACAGAGAGGGCCTCCTCAGGGTGCCTCCGGTCAGAGAATGCTGGCTGGTGGCCCCCAGGGGGAGGGCCTTCTCTGTGGGCGCCCCGGCTTTGTGGAATCAACTGCCGGTTGAGCTCCGGATGGCACCGGATCTTCGCTCCTTCCGGCGTGGGCTAAAGACCCATTTATTCGAACAAGCTGGCCTGGCCTGATGGGGAGTTAGGGTTTTAATGTTTGTATATTTTGATTGTTTTAACTTGGGCAGTAATTTAATTCTTTTTTAACTTTTGTACTTTTGTATTTTTATTCAAATGCCCTGTTTACCGCCCTGAGTCCTTCGGGAGAAGGGCGGTATAAAAATTCAATAAACTTAAACTTAAACTTAAACTTAAAATAAAGCTCTCAGAACATGCCTCTTCTTCTAAGCTAATGCTCATGTTTCTAATGCCCAAGGAAGTGCTCATATTCAGCAACTCAGCCCTATAGTCTGACACCTTCCTACAGCTCATCTTTTGCAGCACTGGAATTGTTTAGGGCACAAGGCTGTAGACTAGTGATTTTATCAAAGCTGTCTCATGAGCTGATTGTATTTTTTGACACATTATCTTTTCTTCTATAGCAAATAACACTATACAAAGGGAATACAAAACACAAGTCTGCTTGAACATCTGCCAGCATGACAAATACCATATATAAAAGGCAGGTTAAAAATTAAACGAATGAAAGCAATCTGCCTTGCTTCATTGTTTCTTTAGACAACCCCATATTTTGTAATATTTTGTTATTATGTGATATCTGAATATTCTTTTTTTTAAAAAAAACTTGTTTTTTTGGTTTTTCAGTTAAAATCTACATATTTAGAAAGCATCATGATGACTGGGTAATCAAAGATTCAGTAACAGAGTTTTCAGTACATAATTCAGGTTACATTATCAAAACATCCTTTTCAATTTCCCTTAACATTTCATACAACCAGTTTAAACTAATAAATTTCTAGAGATAGCATGGTCAATTGAAAAATTTGTCAATTCAATTTCATTGAGATATATCTATGTCCTGTTATTAAAGTTTACCTAATTTTAATTTTAATTATATTATTCAAATTTAGCCTTTAACATCCCAAATAATATTCACAACCCAAATTTCCCTTATTTCATTACAGCAAAAACTATAGCATCTAACATGTACACAGTGGCTGAGTAGCTATATTCTACCTAATAAACTGTCTGTTTCACATCCTAATACATCACACATTACTGACAGGACCACAGCCTATGTTTCCTGACAGTTAGAACAATTAACCAGTGGAACAACCTGCCTCCAGAGGTGGTGAATGCTCCAACACTGGAGGTTTTTAAGAAGAGACTGGACAGCCATTTGCCTGAAATGGTATAGGGTTTCCTGCCTGAGCAGGGGGTTGGACTAGATGACCTCCAAGGTCCCTTCCAACTTTATATATTATTATTATTATCAATCTAGAACTATTTATACACAACCAGATGGTATTTTAAATTTTAGCTAATTCTTAATTCTTGAATAGAATAATCAAACGTCTTTTAACATCAAACATGGGATCTATAAACCAAATTTCCATTATGTCGGTGCACAAATTATAATGTCTAAAATAAGCCTAATAAATACATAAACACATTCTAGTTCTATCTCATAAACATTTTCTATTTTAGATCCTGATAGATCACTGGTTACTAAAAGGATAACCTTTAATGGTTCTCTAAGAACTCACTTTTTAAATCTAACTTGGGCTTTCTTTTTTTGCCAATCAGGTTTCCAGACCAAGGCCTTTGAATTGCCAGATAGGTCTCCCTTCACTCCAATACATATTATTTGAATCGAAGGAGGCCATCTAGCCATCAGTGGTCCACAAAAACCAAACCATTTGTAATCATTGTGTTGTTGCCCTGTTAGTTCTAGTCTCTGTATTTGCTCTAAAAACTTTATCTTCAGTTTGGTCTGTTTTCCTCTTCCGTCTGGGTTCATCTGCTTTAAATAAAGTGTCTTATCCAATTTTGTAATTAATGCTTGGCTATCCAGGCTTTCAGGGAACTGTCTTTGTTGATCTTCCACATCCTCTATGTTAACATCACTATCTTGCACATTAAGTTTTCCCATAGTATGTTGTTGGTCCTTGAGGTTATTTGCCATAGTGATAGTTCCTTGTACTTTTACAGTTGTTGGTTCTTTGGATAGTTGTTGCTTATATTCCTCTGTCTCAATAGTAATATCTTGCAATTTTATTATATTCTGAAGTGTAAATTCTTTAGTTGCACTCTGGGTTTCAATTAGTGACTTAAGGTTGGCATGTAAATTATTAAATCTGGAGATAGACATCTCAGTAACTCTGTAGATTGTTTCACATATGAGGTTATAATCAAGCAAAGTTTGTGGCTGATCCTTCTCCATTTTGTAATAATTACAGTATAAATAGTCCTTGGTGGAGGCTAGTTTTCAAACAAAAATCAGTAAGAATCCACCTCCACAAGTCTAAGCCAAATTCATCTCCAGCTGTTTCAGGTTTTTATCTTAATGCCAAGGTCAGTCCAAAATGTAAGCAAGCTTGTTTTCCAATAGTATTCACTAAATATCCTCAGAGTACTTCAAAAGACAGTATCTTTTTATTTATTTCTTTTTTGTCCCCTTTTTTAGACTAATAGGTAGAATAGTCCATTTCTGTAAATATAGGAACTTTGGGCCAAAAGTAGAAAGGCAGTAAGTACAATAAACCAGTATAATTTACTAGAAGGCTGTTTCTTTTCTCTCAAAGGCTGCTCTTGAGGAGGGTGGGGAAAGAAAAAAATCCCTTCCCTCTCTCCTCACAGGGGGAAGCAAATTCAAGAAGCTTTTGACAGGGAAAGTAGACAATTAGGAAAACAAGAAGGCAATTCTCACCCAGTTTTCAAGTGCTTTGTTGTGCTTTTGGCTTTGGCAGGAAACGGCTAAATGATGGGCCATGGGACTGGCTGATCCTTTCTTCTTCGGTTCGGAGAGTAGCTCCAAGCCAACGGGAGGGCCGCCGCCCTTCTACTGCTGATGGGAGAGACCTCTCCCCTGCTCATCGCCCCTCCAGGGTGACTTTCGACCCCTTTACAGGGGCCCCCCAATGAAGAAATTCAGGCGACACGAGGAGCGAATCCCTCACATGTCTGGGAGCACTGAAATTCCGGAACCAGAAGCCTTGATATCTGAATATTTTAAACTCCTACCTATCTCAGACTTCAGCATAAATACTTTTATTGAATAGCGTCAGATACAGAATGCCTCTCCAGGCACAATTCAAATGTGCAAGTTACAGTGCATACCCTATGGGAAGAGAAGAAACATCTATCTTTTCTTTCCTCCCTATCACCATTTTATATATAGAATGGTGACTGCAGTCAATGACATAAATCAATGGAAACTGTCCAAATTATTGAAATGCTTGATTTATCATGGTCCCCAAATTGCAAAGCAATTTATTAGTGGGGAATTTATCTTGCAGCAGTCAACTTTTGTAGGTGATGAGTGACACAGGATCAGAGCTCCCATGTATATACCCTACAGAAGGGGTCCTCAACCTTGGAAACTTTAAGACTGGTGGACTTCAACTCCCAGAATTCAATTCTGGGAATTGAAGTCCACCAGCCTTAAAGTTGCCAAGGTTGGAGACCCCTGCCCTAGAGTACAAATGTTCACAATAACTAGACTGAGTTTTAAAAGCAATCGGAGCACAGCAGTTTAATGGTGCTATACTCCAAACAGACTCCCATGTATGATATGTGTGTGTGTGTGTGTGTAAATTTTTTTGGATTGCTAACAAAGAATTAAAGAGAGACTGATCTGCATTTCAAACTTATTTGTTCTCATCAGTCAGCCATACCCTTCTGAGATTCGAACCTGTTTGGATTGTTAGCAATCCAAAAAAATTACACAAATATGAGCTGTCACTGTTGTGACTACTGCCTGTTGATGGCCTTGGGTTAGGCTGAAACAGGAAATAAGATTTGTCCCATGTTTGGGGCCTAGCAAGGTAATCTAAATACTTAACAAACATTTAACATATATTCATGTGTGTTCGTCCCAGAAGGACGAAGCTGAAGTCACCAGCCTGAGGATGACGGATGAGATTTCGTCGAAACGTTGCCCTGATACCTCCAATTCTACGTGGGAAAAAACCCTGAATGACCAAAGATCTACACACACACACACACACACACACACACACACACACACACACACACACACACATATATATATATATATATATATATATATATATATATATATATATATATATATATATATATATATATATATATATATATATATATATATATATATATATATTCATAGTCCACTGTCCATATTGTATTGGTTGTCTAGCAACTTCTAAAATACAAAAAGACTAGCAAGTCTTCCAAGAACATAGCTAAAAGCTATATGGCCACTGATTTTTTTTCTTTTTTAAAAAAACATTTTATTAAATTTCAACAAAGTATAAAGTACAAGAATGCAAAAAGAAAGAGGGTTGGGAAAAAGAAATGTTAAGAAAAAAAGTCAAGAGTGCAAAGAAAATAGAAAAAGGGGGAAAAGAATAATTTCCAACATTCTTCAGTAAAGATACAAATATAAAATACATTAGCACTTTACTCTAAAATCAACAATAATGTACAGTACTTCTATCATCATAATCTAATTGTCAAATTCCAAAATTAAATGTTTTTTTTCTTTCAGTTCCTAGCAAGAAGTCCAAACAGTGGTTTCCAAGTCTTCCTTATTTAATATGTTTAAGTGACAGATTACAGACTTTTTGATTTTCTTTTCTTTAGTTGGCACCTCTTGTTTGAAAGGTACTATACCAGCAAACAAGCAAGTACATATATTGTTATTTGCTGGATCTATATGTCTCTTTTGTTTGTAGAATGAATGCATAAAAAAGGATTGCAATTCTTACATGAATCGTATTAATATTAAAACAGCAGCCTTCCTCCAAGTACATTATTTCGCTTTAAAAACAAAATCAACATTTAAATGTTACTGAAAAGTCAATAAAAGCAGTATGCAAGAGCATGCTCTGAATGTACTAATACAAGCTCAGTGCAATAAGCAATAATAATGTAAGTCTTTGCATTTCTAAATGTTCATTAAAGCTAATATCAACAAAACAAAAAACATGCATGCACGTGTACTCAAACATTCATCATCAGTTCATCAAATCAATGCAATCAACCAAGACTATGGAGGTTGGTTTGGCACTTTGAATTTTGGTGTAAATATGTAGAGTTAATTATGTAAATATATTTGTTCCATACATATTTGTTATTTTAAAATGCATCCCAAGTGTCAACACTAACTAGATACAAAAACAGGCAGTGTCCCTCCCTCTCTACACATATGTTCATGTTAAAGTGTGCACAGTCTTTATGCATGAGATAACCCAGGAGTAAACACAGTAAACAATGGTCTGTAATAAATGGTGGTTTATCTTACAATATCTACAATATCATACACCAGGAACAATATACATACATGTACTAATACAGCAAGATCCAACAAACCACAGTTACAGCAGGAAATGAAAGAGACATCAGCAGAGTCTTCCCTTTATACAAAGGCTCTTAAAGAGACACAGACCCTGCTGAGTCACAGCACAATCAAAATATGCATTGCATTGCTTAATGCTAGGTCTGGCATCCTTTGCAGCACTCTAAAACTTGCATGACCTAACCTCCTGTGTAATAAATGTACGCAATTATCATGCGTGGGAGTGTTTGTAAGTGTTCGTGCACACCCATCTTGTTCCTTTCCTAACATATATAAATTATCCAGTTTAATACTATGTGCACAAATCCTCCTACCTTTCCTGATGGTGTACTGACCCTTTGCAAAAAGTACTTCATACCCCATGTTATCCAAATACTGAGTAAATTATGGTCTAACTCTGGTACATATAATTCATTATCCAATGTTTCTCCAATACCAGGTACATAAACTTTACCTTCCCCTTTATCAGCAGACTGTTGTCCATTACCCAAGCTAACAAATGTTTGTTTAGCTGGTCTTAGGTGTGAAAAGATTTGTGGGTCATTTGCAATATGCTGACTCATCCCACTGTCAAACAGCCAAGTGGTTTTTTCAGTTAATGTTGCTGCCAGGGGAAATGTCGCTTGTATAACTCTATGACCTTATTTCACTGCTCCTCTGTTTCTCCTCTGAGGGCAGCATCTCTGGAGATGCTCTGTAGAACCATATGTGAAGCAGCATTTTACCATACAAATGTTCTTGGCTGCTCTACTGGCATCTTTGGATGTTGCAGTTTTAGGCATGGTCTCTGTGTTGTCATCCCCTCTCTGCTGCCTTTCCGGCCATTTCTGTTCCTCCTCCAGCAACTGGCCAGTCAAATAACTCATGGTTAAGTCCCTCTCTTGAATGGACTCTAAACTGATCACTAGGACATCCTATGAAGTGTCCAATGAACTGAACACTACACACACCTTGTGTGCCTCAGTAAAAGTCATTCCTCTTTCTTCTTACTCTAGGAATGTCTTTCTCATGGACTGCAAATGAGTAGACATGCTATCTCCCGGTTTCAGCTGGGCCTTATATAGCTTTCTTGTCAACATTACTTTTCTGCTTGCAGTCTCTCTCACGTATACACTGCACAAAGCTTCCCAGCACTCTTTAGCAGACTGGAGACCCCTCACGTGTATCAGCTGGCTACCCTCCAAACTCAGGATTATGCTGGCCAATACTTTCTCATTCTTTCTCCAGTCTCCATCATCCAGGGATGCAGGTGGATAAACAACTATCATCCACAAATCCTCCCATTGCAGGTACATCTCCATTTTCAGACATCAGGAGAGGTAGTTTGTCTCAATCAGATGAAATACTATGAAACCTCTTCCCATTATGCTGATGGAGTCCATGTTGTCTGCTACCATCACAAAGCACAACAAACCACAAGCTTTAACTCCTCTGGCTCTGGCTCAAGCTCTCACTGGGTTTCTCCTCTCTGGGCCCATAACCTGTCAGAGCATGCATAGTCTTACTGTGCGAGATAACCCAGGAGTAAACACAGTAAACAGTGGTATATAGTAAATGGTGGTTTATCTTACACTATCTACAATATCATACACCAGGAACAATATAAATACACGTGCTAATACAGCAGGATCCAACAAACCACAGTTACATCAGGAAACAGAAGAGAAAGAACACATCAGCAGAGCCTTCCCTTTATACAAAGACTCTTAAAGAGACACAGACCCTGCTGAGTCATTCCCATCATTACATCTTACATTACTAAGCTGGTTAGCTGTTAAATCAATACCTTGACATTTCACTTATGTAATAATAAACTACTTTTCTTCTGTAGAAAGCATAAAACAATGTACATGCAATATGCAACCAATGTGCAGTCTACTTTACATGTTGTGATAATTGTGCGGCAATTACAAAAATCAAGCACGTTAATGGGGTAATTATTTGCTTTTTGTCTGTTCCCAGCAATTATCTCAGAAATTTGGAAGCATTTTCTTCCCTGGCCATTTGCTTTACAAGCTTGCCAGGAGAGATGTAGGAAGCTCTGTGGTCTGAATCTCCAGTACCCATGGCTCTGCATCTGCTCAATTAATTTGCAACTGGATGTTCCAGATGCGGTAGGAGTTCCTTTATTTTATACAAGACCAAACCATGTAGTTAGTTGTTTAAAACAAACCACCCTCTCTTAGTTTGTAACAAAGCTTGTACTTAGCTAGATGAACATAGATATTTCTTAAGTAAACTGAAATAATTTAGATTACCATAATTTGCATTATGTGGTTCAGAATATGACTGTCTGTCCTATATTATTTGTGGGACTATCTGTCATTTCTCCTGGTTCAGTTGCACTGGCTTGTCACTGAATTATGAATCATATTTACATTGTTTATTCAAACATATACATTTTTTTAACTTTAGGAATATTTTATCCATTATGTTAGAAGGGATTTTGTGTTAATTTTCTATGGGCTTTTTGAAGTGCTGCCTAGAAGACATATCCAGGTCCAATTAGGATCTGGTTGCACCAACTCTATCCTCTACCAACCTACCCCCAAGTGTATGATTATCATCATTGTTTACTCACTGTAAGATAATCTAAGGTCCATTTGAATAAACAAGCATTTTCTCCTAATTTTGCACTTTACTTGCATATTACTGCCTTATGGCAAATTCAGTTTTTATTTGCATTATATATTTCATTTACTGTTTAATGAAGTTGAATTGAATAATTATTTCTGTCTGACATGTTTATTGAATTGTAAACAAATATTCACCAGGAGCAAGCATTTTTTTTAAAAAATGGAAATAACTATATTATTTCTGTATTCTTCTTCTCCCTGTAGCCTTAAGGGCAGTACAATAGTGCATTGGTACTCAATTGCTTTGAAACTCATCGAATTAGGTACTCAATGCATTTTGATGCAAATTTTTGTTCCGGTATTCATCATTTGTTTGGTACTCAAGATAGAACTTGTCAGTGTTGGCTGCATTGTGACTCTGTAAGGGTCCACTTCAATACCTCATCCTAAGAAAGCAGAACTTGTGGAAGCAATTTCTTCCAAAAGGAACTTTCATTGGGAGAAGCTGATAGCAGGCATAATAGACAGGATCTGAGGGTTTCCCACTCAGATCAATAGGTTAAAAGGGTCCCTAGCAAACCCCACCCCAATAGTTCATCCAGTCATTCTGAATGGGCCAATCCTCAGGTGTTAAGTCCATTGTGGGAAAGAGCTGATAACAATGGTCTTTCCCAGGCTCGTAGCGATATTGTTGGGGCTTTGCACCTTCCCTTCCAAAATGGGAGATAAGCCAAATGGCTGGAGGCACATTCCTTTCTCACACCAAGGTAACATCAAGGTAGAAACAGTTCAAAGAGACAGTTCAAAGTATGCTGAGACAGCGAAAGGGATACAATGTAGCAATAGAGAGAAACAAAGAGACAGCCTGCAGCATTTTCCCCTCTCCCCTCTAGGAGTATGACAGAACCCAGAGTAATAGAAGAAATAGAATTAGAAAGAGTCCCCATTACTAATATCATGGGATCTGACAGACTCACTACATTATTCCATATGGGGGGAAAAAGAAGAGCGCTGACACAGACATTCTTCTATTACTTTGCTAGTACATATGCCTTCATTAGGAATAGATATGTAGAGTTCTCAAAAATATTTATATTCATCAAGGTCAGACAGGTGTTCTCTTACCATTTTCTTGTTTATTTTAATTTTTATTTCTAGTCTGTCTTTTAGAGTTAGGTTTTTAGTAGGTTGGGCTATAATTTATTTTTGCGTGAAGACCGATGCAGAGAATGAGTTAAGCAGCTCTGCTTTCTCTCTACTTCCTTTCTCTCTATTGCCTTGCCATCTTCTCTCTTAAGTGGACCGACTATTTCCTTTCCTTATCTCATGTTATTTATATGTTGAAATAAACTTTTTTATTATATTTGACTTTTGTTGCAAGTATTTGTTCATTCTGAGTCTTTGTTTTCCTAACTACATCTTTCCAGAATTGGGCTGGGGCTGATATTCTGCCTTAGTTATGTGTCCCTTTTTGTACTTATCCTTTTTGCCTTTCAGTTTATCAGAGAGAGAGAGAGCTTTGTGCAATCATACTGGTTTCTTCTTGGACTTCTGTTTTTGTTTTGCAGTGGTATTAGACTGGGCTTTTATGATCATATTTTTGTGTGTTTCCCATGCTTCTTGTTTTTATCCATGGAATTTTTCTTAGTCTCTCTCTGAGTTTGTTAAAATCAGCTCTTTTAAAAGTTTAAGACACTGGTTGGATTATATTCTATTGTGATTGAATATATTATTATAATATATTGATAAGCAGTAGCAAGAATTTTTTTTTGGCATTAGCCCAATTTTTTTACAAACCACAGCTTGGAGTAGTACATTGTTGACTCAAGGGTGCATTGGTTTTATGGATAAGAGTCTATTGGAGTTCTTGTGTAAAGGTGTTTTAGTTCTCAAAGATAATGCATGTGACTCAGCTGATGTCAGTAAAAGCACTGGAGGTTATCTGAGGCCAGTAGCTCATTTATGATTTGATTTAGCCATGGGGTTCCCTTGACTCAGCAATAGGTTCTTCCTGCTGACAGTTGGATTAGGTTTAGAAATTTCACACATTTATGTTTTTTCATTCAGAAACATTCCACTGCCCAACTGAGCACTAAATGCCAATGTTTTTTTTCTACACCAACCTTTGGAGTATTTGACCTACATTATCCTCTGTGCTATAAGTGTTATTTGCAATGACATGTATGGAGTTCTTTGCATATTTCCAGACTAGATATATGTATATAGATTCCAAGTTATGTTAGTTGAAACTCTTCTGTCACTTTGTCAAGCTCTCATTCAGAATTGAGATAAGCTATTTTTTGTTTTTTTTATGCTCTGTTTAGCCATCAATTTGTTAGTAACTTTGATGAGTCTTTTTTCCCCAAATAGAAATATGCCTATAGCCATAATGTCTAAATGAAAGCATAGATAAGAAGTATGGCATTAAATGCTCAACTGAAAAAGAAATTTATTTCTTATGTCTGTTTTAAAAATAGTAGTATTAGTTTACTTGTAATGTAGACTACTAAAACTATACCTAAAACTAAGCATAGTAACAGTGTAGGATAAAGACAGCAATAATGCCATAGCCCATTATAGTCATCTTCCATAAAAGGGCCATGCGGTATAATTCCAAATTTAAGGAATGTTTACTTTTTATGTGATACTGTTGTTGTCATTGTTACTGTTTTTAGGACACCCTAATGTCCTGAGTTCCTATTTAGAAAATTATTCTTACCATAATCATGGGAAGAAATATTAGGAATAATATATAAATATGATAAATAAATGCACCTGCAGTTTGTTGGGTGTAAAGTGAAACAAAATCTTTTTATATAATGAAATAAGTCTCTGATCAATTTGAACACTGTATTTGCATTTATACTTGAAAATAAACCTGAACCTAAATAGCTACTCTTTGGGAAAGTACAGTAGTTGGGCTCTTAGTTTGTTTCCAGCCCCTCTTCAATCTGTTCATCATCATGGAAATAGTGCTAGAGGTTATTGATTATTTGTCAGTTGGAAATCAGAAGCTAGCTAATGTTTTCCATGGTGATATGGCAAAAAAATTCCACATATAAGGAGGTCAGAAGCCTAAGGAGAAATAGAATAATTGTTTCATCTGCAAATTAAGTTTTGCTTCCTTTTGCTCCAGTAAAAAGCCATTTTGAAGGGCTATCCCTATGCCCAAATGCACATAAATGGATATTAATTATTAAAACAAAACAAAAAAAACTGACTACACTGCTAATGACCGCAGTTGAAATAAATAATAATGCTAAAATAATTACCATGACAAAAACGTATTAACACACTTTCCCCTTGTCAGTAACTTCTTAACCAAACTGTTACTGTGGTTACAGAAACTCTAGTAACCAAGGAAACTACCATCTCCAAACAAGAAATGCCATCATCTTTGCTTCTAGAGGTACCAGCCCTGGCTGATTTCAATAAGGCATGGATAGATCTCAATGACTGGCTTTCTCTATTGGATCGAGTGATAAAATCCCAGATAGTTACCGTCGGTGATGTTGATGAAATCAATGACATGATCATCAAACAAAAGGTATGTAAAATATTTACACACTGCTTTTTCTATATATTAGTACAAATAGCTACAATAACATGTCTCTAAATGTAAAAAAAAATCCTTTGAATTATCTTTTTAGCAAACCTGTTTTAAATCGAAGTCTGATTTATTTGTTTTTTTCACACTAATGTTTAAATATTTGCAAAAAATATAAATAAAAAAATTATGACAGTCTATGTATTGTTTCTAGTGGAACAATTTTCCTTATGTTTGGATTCCATGCCAAATTATCTTCAGAAACTATATGTAAGTTGAATAGTAAATAAGGCATGCAAATGATTCTTTGCCTTTGTATGTTGGAATATCTTTTTTTAAAGTTACAATTGTATTATTAGAAATATTTTCAATACCCATTTTTTTAAAAAGCATACCATTAACAAGTGTTTTGTTAGCAAATAATACTACTTATCTGTGTAGAACCGAAAAAAAATATAGAATTTATATATCTCTACTGTGGCCACGCAGTGGCTCAGTGGGTTAGGATGCTGAGCTTGTCGATCAGAAGGTCGGCAGTTTGGTGGGTCGAATCCCGAGTGCCGCGTAACAGAGTGAGCGCCTGTTACTCGTCCCAGCTTCTGCCAACCTAGCAGTTCGAAAGCACGTAAAACTGCAAGTAGAAAAATAGGGGCCACTCCGGTGGGAAGGTAACAGCGTTCCGTGCGCCTTTGGCATCTAGTCATGCCGGCCACATGACCACGGAGATGTCCTCAGACAAGCGCTGGCTCTTCGGCTTTGAAACGGAGATGAGCACCGGCCCCTAGAGTTGGAAACGACTAGCACGCCATGTGCGGGGGAAACTTTACCTTTACTGTAAAATTAATGAAATAATTTATTTAATAATTTATTTTAAAATAATGTTCTTCTAAATCTAATGCTGTTCAGTATAAGAGCTACAGATTGCATAATACACAACTTCCTAACATTCTAGCATTTTTTTATTATATGGTGCTTTATTTTGTTTTTTAACTTTTTTCTTTTGTTTCATTATGCAACAATTATTTTTTCTAGTGTAAAACATTCAGTGCAAAATGTTTGAAAATGTTCTCTATTTGTATGTCTGTAGAACAAAAGAAGATTGCACACTTAAATTAGAGCTTTGAAAAAAGCAACTTTATTGAATTTCAAAAATGCAAAGAAAAAAGTTAAAAGGCGGGAAAATCGAAAGAGGGAAAAAGCAAAATTTGGTGTGCAAAACTAAAAGGGGAAAAGGTTATAGAAAAGAGTAAGTTCCCACTTTGTTTGGTACAGATGCAAGAATAAGCCTTTCAACTGGAGTATACAGTATACTGTATACAGTATACAGTATACTGTACTTCTATAATCAGACACAGTTCTAGTTATTAAATCCAAAGATTAAAATTTCAGGTTTTTTTTTCAGTTTCAAGCAAATAATTCAAAAGTAGTTTCCAAGAAGAAACGAAGTTGGTCTTTTTTCCCCCCACTAAAGTGGTCAATTTTGCCATTTCTGCCAACTGCATTACCTTAAATGTTGTGAAAATTGTGACTATTTTAGCAATATCTTACATTTGCCATAAGGATTTCAATAGTTAATTTTCTCCCAACATTATTGTGTTTCAGTTATTATCACTTCACTCCCCTTCCTGTTAAGGATAACAGTGTATGTTTGTCTGTGTGCTTCCACATGCACAAACTTAGTTTTCTAAGTGCAAATATACTTGTGAGAAACAATTAACCCTTTAATCAGGTATTCTAATAAAGACAAAACTATTTACACTCATTTATGCTTATGCATAAATGCTTATACTTAAAGATTTAAGTTTTAGGCTTATGTTTTGTAAATGATGACTTGATATTTACTCTCCCTACTTGGTTTCTGGTTGGTTTCTGGTTGAGATTAGATTGGGGGGTTTTATGTTAAAAGTTACCCCTTGTGTAAAACATATGAGAGCATATGAATTCTAAATGCAAGCTGATCTGTTGAATCTATGGCATGAAGGTTTCTTTCATCTATGGAACTAACATAATGTATTTTTTTATGTTTTTGCCAAATGGAATGGCTTTTTTTCCTCTTATACTCTCCAATTTATAGATGACAGAATACGAATATGGGTATTGCTATGACTTTTTATCTGTTAACATATTAATATTTTATTAGTTTTTGCACATTTTCCACATTGAAATATGGATATCTCTGAAGCACATGGCATTCATTATGTAAAATGAATATTTAAGTTCCTAAAATAGTACCTTCCTTGCATAAATGTATTTTAAAAAATCTAATTTACATACGAGAAAATGATGTTTGTTTTTAAAACAATATTATTTCTAAATCTCTTACTAGAAACTGATTAATAAAACTAGAGCATCTTCCCTTGTAAGGTGAAAAGACAGATGACCTAATTATTATGCTGGCAGGAAGAGAAAGCAAATACTTTATGCAGGAAAGAAGAGCTTATTTATACTTTTATAAAATGTATACAAAGTTATAAATAATCCAGTTTTGTAAAGCTTACATGTTAATCTTTCCCTGATGTCAGCTACTATGAAATTATTTTTAAAATATGTCACAAACATAATCAGAAATGCTGTTTGATATATTTTGCTGATTAATAGCTGTTCCCATTTGATAAATAATTGCATCGGGTGGAATATGTAAAACAGGAAGGATCATATCTAAAATTAATTGCTGAGAGTTGTAAATTCCTTTCTGTATCTTTGAAAACCAGCTTAGTAGCTTTCCTGATTTTTTTCTAGTTATATATAAAAGTAGATTTTTTGTATTATTGTAATTGTTATTATAAATACTATGAATTACAATAGTAGTTTCACTAACATTTTAAAGTTTTTCTTAATCCAAAGTATGACCAAGGGAAAAGCTTTAATATTCAGATTTTTTTAATCCCATTTTGAAGATTCTTTTAATTATCTTGATTTTTGTCTTTTCATGTTATTATAATCATTATATTCCACTCTCCTTTTTCTCATCTCTGCCTACTCATTCAGAGAGTAGCATATGGTGTGAATTTGGTTACAGTTATAATGTTGGTGTTTATGGTTCAAATAAGACAAGAAAGTAATGCAAGAAAGTAATGCAAGAAAAATGTGATGTCTTTAAGAGCACATGGGAGAAAAGAGAAAGGAAGCACATCTCTTACCAGTGTAATAAACCTTTTTTTGATTATTTATTTTTGTGTAACTCTATTATCATATACAAGGGACACGGTGGCTCAGTGGGTTAGGATGCTGAGCTTGTCGATCAGAAGGTCGGCAGTTTGGCGGGTCAAATTCCGAGTGCCGCGTAACAGAGTGAGCGCCTGTTACTCGTCCCAGCTTCTGCCAATCTAGCAGTTCGAAAGCACGTAAAAATGCAAGTAGAAAAATAGGGACCACTACAGTGGGAAGGTAACAGTGTTCCATGCGCCTTTGGCGTCTAGTCATGCTGGCCACATGACCACGGAGACATCCTTGGACAAGTGCTGGCTCTTCGGCTTTGAAACGGAGATGAGCACCGGCCCCTAGAGTCGGAACTGACTACAACACATGTGCAGGGGAACCTTTACCTTTACCTTTACTACCATGATGACCCAGAAAACTACATTTAGGAAAGTTTAGGAAAACTTTGCATGGCTAATAAGGTGTAACATATTTTAACAGTATTAATATGTATTTTTAATAAAACTTTATCTGAATTTTATATTTTATTCATTAAAGTGGTATGTTATTTTTTTATTTTCGTTCTAAAGCTGGGATTGAAAGCTATTGCAAAGTCTGGCTAATATTGATCATCCTTATCTGTATCCTCATTTAAGAAAGAATCTGATTTGCTACTGTATTTATGAGAAGTTCTTTGTTAAATGAACAGTACAGTAAGAGCTGACCAACTTGCTAGGATATCTAGTGAAACTTGTTTTATGTAAGTACTCTCATCCTGTATTTTTTTGCCCAAGCTTGTTACATTTGTTTGTGTAGCCCAGGGGTTCTCAATCTTTACTTCACCCATCGACCTGCTTTAAATACCTTTTGTGGCCATGGACTATGACCACAGACCACTGAGACTTAACTCAAGATTTAACTCATAACAATTCTTCAAACCTTCACAGACTCTCTGTGATGACATTGAGCCCCCCACCGGTCCGCAGACCACAGGTTGAGAGCCAGTGGTATAGGATGTTCAGAAAGATTATATAACAACAAAGTTCATATTTTGATCTCCAAACTTAAAATAAAATATTGTCAATTCATCCTACACAAATTTAATTTCTTCCATAATATATTCCTCATGGAAGAGAGTAGCCTATTTTTTTTATTATTTAAAAAGTTTTACAGTACATTTTAACTTTGTCAATCCCCCCTCCCCCACCCCTATCTAGCCCTCCCTATCCCTCTCCCCCATTCCCCCCTCCCCCCCGACTTCCCAGAGCTAAATACAGGGTATAGAAGCAAAAAACAAACATAAGCATCCATATGCTATCTACAATAAACTATTAATTCTATCACCCTCTAGCTCATGTAAAATGATTACAAACAATATTAATATTACAGATAAAAAAAAGAAGAAAACAGAAAAGGAGCTTTACTCAAATGCTAAATGAAAAACTTTCATCTAGTATTTACCTCTAATTTCTGAACAAATTCTCAATTACACGCCAAGAGCGCCTATCTCTATTAACCTTATTAATCTCCAACCAAACTGAACTATGATCAAAAATAGTTCTTGCATATATCACACCAAATGTCTCACAATTCCAGATCATCCTTAAGTTCAAATAAAAAAGAAATTTAGGCAATCTAGCATGACTCATGACAAGCTTAAAAAAAAAAAAAAGAAAAAACCCCGCTTTTTCCATCTATACGTCTAAAACACCATTCCAATCTCCAATGAAAAAAAAATAAAAATTTTTTAATTTTTTTTTAATCCAATTAAGTACCCTTTATATGTAGTAAATTAAGAAAAATCAACTTGTTGTTAATTAGGAGCTTGCGTACCCAATCTTAAATTCAATAAATACTTTTGATCCATAACCCTAATATACATTTCTTGCAACCAAATAACATCAGTCTTAAATTGTTTTGAATATTGAAGAACTTTCTTTCTCCTCTATGATGAATTTAATCCACTGACATTCTAAATTAGAAATTTAGTCACCAATCTTGACGCCCCAAAGCTTTTGGAGCACATCTGACATGGCCCCTATAACTTCTTTGGACCGCGCCCCTCCCACAGCTTCACTGTAAGTACACTTTGGAGGTTCCATGACTTTCTGCTGGTCTTGCTCTTGCTCTCGTCTCGCTCGTCTTAGGGAGGCGCGCGACATCCTCTGCTCTCCAGCAGCAGCTGATGAAACTGTAACTTGATCCCCTCCAACACCATTCTCCTCTGTCTGTCTATCTGCAACATCTTGAGGCTTTCCCTCGCCAAATCCCTTTGTAGCTTCCAGAAGTGATAGGGGGGTTGCTTTTAACACGTTGCTGTAAAAATCACGTGCCTGGGCCACAGTAACCAGACGATGTCTTTTACCTTCATGCATCACCACCAGTCCGACTGGAATCTCCCATCTAAACTTGATATCACATTTCTTAAGTTCCTGTGTAAGAAATGCAAAATCTTTCCTTCTCCTTAAAATCTTTGGAGGAATATCTTAAAACCAGGACTTCTTGCTCAGCAACTACCAATTTAGTATCATAAGCAGCTTGAATGACTTCATCTCTAATTACTCTCTTTGTAAAATAGACCACCACATCTCTGAGTAACTTCCTCTGTCTTGCAATCCATGAATTTACACGAAAAATTTTATCCATGCTTCCCTCAATTTCAGATGCTGGCTGGCCCAATACCACTTCCAAAGCCTCAGAGATCAGCTGCTTTAAATCTTCTTTAGGATTCTCTTTTAAGCCCCTAATTCTAATAGCATACTGCATCTGATGGTACTGAACAAGGCTCAATTCTCCGTCCATTTTGTCCCTTATATTTTCAATCTCTAATACCTTTACTTCTAATATAGAGTTCTTTTGACTGAGATCCTCCACTTTTTCCTCCAACTGTTGCACACATACAGCTACACTTTCAATTATAGACAACATGTCTTCCCTCATTGCTCTAAACTTCTCTTCCATCTTCTTCTCCAATTTCTCCTCCAGCTTTTTCAACTTTTCATCCATCATATCAGACATTAATTGTGAATGCTTTTCAAAGGCATCTTGTAAATCCTTAAGCGTCAATGCCGGAGGAGGTGCAGGAGGAAGCAAAGCTTGCAACGAGGTCTGCTGCACCGGGGAAGACCCCGCACTCCGAAGAGCTTTAAAAGTTTTGGCCGCCATCTTTCCCCACTTTCACTTGTTACGCACTTTCACTTTGAAGCTATAAAATCCACTGAGCTAGAGAGTAAAAATAAAAGTCCACATCACCATGACCTCCTGTACCGCTCTGCCTGCATCTTGATACTCCAGGGTATTTCCTTCTGGCAGGGGTGGTTGCTAACGCCTGGCTCTGCTCCAAAAATCACGGAGCAGAGACGCTGCGCAGCTCGGAGCAACCCAGGCTTCGGGGGGGCTCAATCCTTCAGCCGCCCAAACTTTCAGCTCAGGCGGCCCCGGAGAGCTCAACCCCTACCTGGGGCCTCACCCCCTCCTCTTCTCCCGAGGAGGGGGCTTCAAATCCATCTAAACAGCTGATCGGCGCTCTTTACGATGGATAAACACAGCTGCGGAGCGGACAGCCCGGAGACGGCTGTCTTCGGCGCCGCGTCGCCACCGGAAGCCCGAGAGTAGCCTATTTATAGTCATCTCTGACTGCATATATTTTCTATACTTTGCTTTTCCGCACTGAAAATTAAAGACCTGACTCCACCACTGTTAAGGCAAAAATGATGCGTGAATGGATATATATTCATTCTTCACAAACTGTAACATGTACACTTTTAAAAATTAAGTTTATAGTTTTATTTGAATTTCTTAATTGATTACTTTGTTAGGATTGTGTCTTAATTGGCTTTATAGTTTTAATTATTATTTATTTATTAGGTTTTTGTATTTTTGAAATATCATTGTATAATCATTTGTTATGATTGGTTATCCCTCACTTTCTATTTTTTTTACTTGGTACATTTTATGGAAAAGAATCTTAATAAAAATAGAAATAACAATAGAAATATCAACATATATTTATGATTTCAGACAACATTAAAAGATCTGGAACAAAGGCGCCCGCAGCTGGAAGAATTAATAACAGCAGCCCAGAATCTGAAAAATAAAACTAGCAATCAAGAGGCTCGAACAGTCATCACTGATCAAAGTAATGCAGTTTTTTGTATTTAATATTTTAAAAGTATAAAAATCCTGAATTGTATCTAAACATTAAGTAAGTGTTTTACTGTATATGTTATAACAACTCTTCTGCTTTCCATAAAAAAAAATTCTTATAGAAATGCTTGACCTGTGGCAATGTTCTTCATGCTGCAAATGCTTCCTGAAGGTACCCTGCTGGCCCCAAACTTTTGGGACTGAAATTGGTTTAAAATATGTGTAAATTCAATTTAATATGCTTAAAAAAACTTTTCTTCAATTTTCAGTGCTATAATAGGTTTAAAATGAATGGTACCCAAGATGCTGCATAAACAAGAACATTCTTTATGTAGGGGCTGTGAAAACCAATTGTAGTTTTGTATTAAGTTATATTGTCCCTCAGGTGCAACTAGGTACTGCTAAAGCAGTTAGGTGAATGCAAGCAACACTGTGTGGGGTGGTAGGCTTTTGGCATAATCACTTTCTTGACTCTTCTATGAAAGCACAGTAAGAACTTTTAATTAAAATAACATTATTATTATTATTATTGGGATTGCTTTTGTTGCTATTAAAAAAAAATAGATGACTCTCTCCTGAAACAGCTTGAGATTGCTATTTTTACCAATGTGCTAGAAGTTATCATGTTTCCCTGAATGTTAGATGTTGTCTTTAAGTAAAACTTTAGACTAGATATCACGGGAAATTGTTGTTTCTTTGCTCAATGAGTATAATATGGAAGTCATATACTTCTTATCTTTGCCTTCTTCTTTCCTCCTCCTCCTCCTCCTCCTCCTCCTCCTCCTTTTCTTTTTTTCTTTTTGTTTCTTTTTTTCCTAAAGCTGTGTTGATTAATGTCTTATGGTTTTAGGGTAAGCACAGTTCCTCATAAAGGCATACTGTAAAGGCACAAACTCATTTCTGCATGATGATCTATTGGTCACTACTTATAAATATAGTTATTTATAATATTTTAACTAATGACTTTTCCTCAGATACCAGTAACTGTAAGAATTAAAGAATTTTAAAATTACTTGAAAGTATTGTAA
Source organism: Vipera berus (assembly GCF_964194415.1). Taxonomy (NCBI): domain Eukaryota; kingdom Metazoa; phylum Chordata; class Lepidosauria; order Squamata; family Viperidae; genus Vipera; species Vipera berus. Next base: position 63,734,686 of record NC_138206.1, read on the forward strand.
CTAGATAAAAGACTGACAATCAAATAAACATGTCAGAGATTTGCTACATATTGTACATTAGTGCAACTAGTCTATGGCACAGCTAATCTTTTCTTGAATGCCTACTATATACCCATGTGAATATATAGTATTGTGTGTGTGTATATATTATATGTAGTACGTATAGAAACTATAAAAAATTCATTCTTGATTTTATACATACTCACTTTCACAATAATTACAAGACTGCCTGACCATACTTATCATTTTATGTTTTTTAACTTCTTTCAGACTGTGATCTTAATGTACAATTTTATGTTACTATGCTCACATTGCTGTGTTCCTAAAGTTTGCAAAGCAGCTTGTAAAATTTGTCAAAAGTGACCATTATTAACATTTAAATATACCAAACAAAATCTACATTTATATTATACTGTTGTTGTCTATTATACTTAAACTTTCAATTACCTTGTTTAGCAGACTATTTGTTATAATACATGTCAACTTTATGAGAAAGATTAAGCTGAGAGATGGCAATTGATAAAAGCTCATCAGACAACCTCATTGACTGTAAAAGTTTGAATCTGTATTTCAACATTCTATTTAAGTCCAGTAATTTTTACATTTATGGACTATTGTGAATGTTTTAAGCATTTTTAAAAATCTCAGTTGATAGTCCTTGATCTGATTATTCCATTTACATGTGGAATATCTTTCACCTGCAGATGCTTTTATTTTTTTAAAAAAAAATAACGTGTATGTGCTTGAAGCATACAGCATGCAGCAAAACGTAAGAACTGCATACAACTTACATGCCATTGCTTATTCGCCAATGATTTATGAACAAACATTCTGGCATATTTTTCTTCTATTAGTTTTACCTTGTATTGGATTTCCAGGAAAAAATGTAAATCTATATAAATATTGCTGAAAATATAAAATTTGTGACATAGTAGGAGAAAAATAGGAGCAAAAGTATGACTGGCTACAAACAGTGAGGGTCAGGTCTGTTTTATCCACCCCCCTGAAGCTTTGCACCGGCTCGCCACAGGGCTGCGTGCTTAGCCCCTACCTGTACTCATTGTACACATATGATTGTGTATTGTCCGACCCATCTACTGCGATAATTAAGTTCGCAGATGATACCACCATAGTGGGTCTTATTACAGGTGGAGATGAAACAACATACAGGGGAGAGGTACAAAAACTATCCATATGGTGTTCAGAGAACAACTTGCACCTGAACATCAGCAAAACAAAAGAGATGGTGCTAGACTTCCGGAGGAAAAGAGAGGAAACTGCCCCAATTTACATCGGGGGGGGGGCTGTGTGGAGAGAGTTTCCTCCTTTAAATTTCTGGGAGTCTACCTCTGTGAAGATCTTACCTGGAAAGTTAATGCAACCCAGGTGGCCAGAAAGTCCCAACAGAGACTCCACTTCCTCAGGGTCTTGCGGAAGAACAGGGTAGAACAATGGCTAATGACCTTCTTTTATAGCTACTATAGAGAGCGTCCTCTCGCACTTTATTGTGGTTTGGTACGCTGGCCTGACAGCCGCGGATAGGAAAGTATTACAGAGAGTGGTGAGCACAGCACAAGACATTGTGGGCTGTCCCCTGACACCACTGGATGACATCGCCAGGGCTCGTTGCCTTGGAAGAGTGAGAAAAATTCTCAGGGACGACTCACACCCTGGATGGTATCTCTTTACTCTCCTACCATCGGGTAGGAGCTATAGGAGTATAGCCAGCTGTACCAACAGGCTGAAGAACAGCTTTTATCCATGGGCTGTTAGGCTCTTGAATGGGAAATAATTTTATAATCTTATGTATGATTGACTTGTGAGGCCGGTGTGTTGTGCAATTAGTTCACATGGTGTAACAATATGGTGGGCTTGTTGTCACTGTGAGTTGTGGGGGGGCACGAAGGGAGGCTCATCCAATCTCAATGTATACATGGTTGTACTTTGACAATTGAGGTTCATTCATTCATTATGTAGGTTTATAACATGATAAGTTGCTCTAAGTAGGAAAATACACTGTAGGTATGAATGTGTAGCAAAGAACAATGAGTTTTATTGCAGTGAAAAGTCTTCAATGTATTGCATCCATACTTTATTAAACAAAGAATGAATTCTAGGTATTTCTAATCTTAAATTGCACAATACCTTTGTATTGGAAGGTATAAAATTCTTAAGTTTCTCAACAGAACTGTTTTTTTTAAAAAATGATAATAACATTGTTTGAATTCAGATTAAATGGAACAGTATTTCATTCTTTTTATTTCCTTTCTGGAAAAATGTTCTTGAAATTGTTGGAGCAATGATTAAAGATTTCTTCATCCATGAACAACAGCTACATTCCTAATTAAAAACTTGTTTCCCCAAATAGCTTGTTTAAGAATATAGCCAAAGTTCAAGTAAAATGCTGGACTAGAAATAAACAATTACATACATCATCACCCTTGATTAATAACCATAATATGAAAAGTAGGCAAAAATTAATGACTTGTTTCCTATAAAAATATTTTGAAAAAGTACAGAAATGTACACTTTCATACTTGCTAACTTTGGATAGCTAATTCATATTAATCTTTTTAATAATAATAATAGTAATAATAATAATAATAATAATAATAATAATAATAATAATAATAATAATAATAATAATAATAATAGTTGGAAGGGACCTTGGAGGTCATCTAGTCCAACCCCCTGCTCAGGCAGGAAATCCTATACCATTTCAGGCAAATGGCTGTCTAGTCTCTTCTTAAAAACTTCCAGTGTTGGAGCATTCACCACTTCTGGAGGCAGGTTGTTCCACTGGTTAATTGTTCTAACTGTCAGGAAGTTTCTCCTTAGTTCTAGGTTGATTCTCTCCTTGACTAGTTTCCATCCATTGCTTCTTGTCCTGCTTTCAGGTGCTTTGGAGAATAGCTTGACTCCCTTTTCTTTGTGGCAGCCCCTGAGATATTGGAACACTGCTATCATGTCACCCCTCATCCTTCTCTTCGTTAAACTACACATACCCAATTCCAGCAACCATTCCCCATATGTTTTAGCCTCCAGTCCCCCAATCATCTTTGTTGCTCTTCTCTGTACCCTTTCTAGAGTCTCGACATCTTTTTTACATCGTGGTGACCAAAACTGGATGCAGTATTCCAGGTGTGGCCTTACCAAAGCATTGTAAAGTGGTATTAGTACTTCACTTGATCTTGATTCTATCCCTCTGTTAATGCAGCCTAGCACTGTGTTGGCTTTTTTGGCAGCTACAGCACACTGCTGGCTCATATTTAAGTGATTGTCCACTAGGACTCCAAGATCCCTCTCACAGTTACTACTATTGAGCAAGGTACCACCTATACTATACCTGTGCATTTGATTTTTCCTGCCAAAATGTAGAACCTTACTTCTTTCACCATTGAATTTCATTTTGTTAGATAGTGCCCAGTGTTTGAGTCTGTCCAGATCCTTCTGTATCTTAAGCCTATCTTCTGGAGTATTGGCTATTCCTGCCAGCTTGGTGTCGTCTGCAAATTTGATGAGTTCCCCATCTATCCCCTCATCCAAGTCGTTAATGAAGATATTGAAGAGCACTGGGCCCAGAACAGAGCCCTGGGGCACCCCACTACACACTTCCTTCCATGTAGATGCAGTTCCATTGAGGAACACACGCTGAGTACGGCTTGTCAGCCAGCTACGAATCCATCTGGTGGTGATGCTGTCTAACCCACATTTTTCTATCTTATCAAGTAGTAGGTTGTGATCTACTTTATCAAATGCCTTACTGAAGTCCAAGTAAATTATATCCACAGCATTCCTCTGGTCCACTAATTTTGTCACTTGGTCAAAGAATGTAATAAGATTTGTCTGGCATGATCTGTTTTTGACAAACCCATGTTAACTTTTAATGATCACTTTGTTTGCATCAAGGTGTTCGCTCATTTGTTGTTTGATTATATTTTCCAGAATCTTCCCAGGTATTGAGGTCAGGCTGATAGGTCTGTAATTTCCTGGATCCATTTTTTTCCCTTTTTTGAAGATGGGAACTACATCAGCTCTCTTCCAGTCCTCTGACAGTTCCCCAGTGCTCCAGGATCTTTAAAAAATATAGTTCAGTGGTTCTGAGATCACGTCTGCCAGTTCCTTGAGAACTTTGGGGTGTAATCCATCTGGTCCTGGTGATTTGAACTCATCTAGGCTGGACAGGTGTTCACTTACCATTTTTTGCCTATCTTAACTTGCGTTTCTATTCTGTTTTTTATGGCACTGGTTTTGGTAGGTTGGACTGTTTTTTCCCTTTGTGTAAAGACAGATGCAAAAAATGAGTTAAATAGTTCTGCTTTCTCCCTGTTGCTTGTCACCTTCTTGCCACTTTCCCCCACTAATGGACCAATCATTTCCTTAACTTTTTTCTTGTTTTTTATATGTTGAAAGAAGCTTTTTTTGTTATTTTTGACTTTGGTCGCTATCAAATCAGAAATAACCCAGTATTTAGAAAGCACATAGAAAGAATACACTTAGATTTGTTGCTTTAATATTGCAACAGAATATATAGAAAATCCATCTGCTGACATACACAAAATTCAAGGCTTACAATTGTATCTATACTCCAGGATTGAGATATGGGTTGTTTAAAATTCCATTTCTATCATACATGCTTTTTGCTATGCAGATTGTGTCTTTGAACAAAATTGTTTCTTTGAAAACAATTGCATCATAGTTGCATTAGTAATTTTTTTGCACGCAGGCTCAGATGTACCCAGGATAAACCTAGGAAGTCAAGAGCAATAATTCTGAGAGCAGAACGATATGAACTGGGCTTGGAATTTTTTCTTAAGAAAGAGATTCCAAACTTTTTTTTTATTTCTAACCTATACACATTGCAATATTTGTAATACTCTATGTCTTCATAGAATCATAGAATGGACGAGAAGGAAGACATTTGGGAAATCATGTAGTCCAACTCCATTACTAGTGCCAAATTCACTATGAAAATGATCCCCTTCCACTTAGCCTCTGCTAAAACGTCCCCAATAAAAAAAAGTCCCTTACTGAGGCAATCGTTTCCATGGCTCTTCTTTCTGATGTCTGTAGAAAATTTGTTTAATCCTAATTTACATCTACAGCTATTTCTCTTATATTCTGGATCAAATAATTTATTGGGTCAACTGAATAAAAGCACATAAGGGAAAAATGTTACTGATGACTATTACTGCTTAAATGTATATACAATGTAAAAAATGATTAAGTGCAGAATTGGAGACCTTCTTTCATTCAGTGAAAGCAGTTCAGATTCAGCTTATCTCCTTCCAGCTGAACACACCTGGTATGATTATTATACAGTAAATGCACTGATTGTGCCATTATTCATTCTCAGCCTATCTACTCACAGACTTATTTCTGTGGTTATAAAATTTCTGTATAAGATCCTTTGAATTCCTAGAGCATGAGTGTCAAACTCGCTGCGTCATGTGAAGTGTCGCGATGTATCACAATTTTTTCACATTGCCAGAGCTGGGGTGGGTGCAGACTCCACATGATGTAACAGGCCCACAGGCCAGTAGTTTGACACCCCTGTCTGAGAGAAAAGGTAGGATATCTAATATAGCAACCAAAACTGGACTGGCAATTCCATCACTAAGCACTGTGAATATAAGCAGAAAATTACCTGACAAACTTACCATGTCACTTCAGTGTAATGGTCATAAATGTGAGGAATGGTTAGAAAACTATTTTTTATACCATTGTAACTTTGAATAGTCATTAAATAATGCAGTCTGTAAGCTAGGACTTACAGGACTTAAATGTAGTGTTATAATGCAGAAAAGTTGTTGCTCTTACTAGTAAACATGATTGGCATTGAAGTTTTAGTTTTTAATGTGTGAAATTCATTTTCTAACCTCTTCATAAGTTTAAGAGTTTGATTTATTAAGTTTTATTAACATTTTCTTTAAGAAAGAGGTGGGTTGTTTGCATGTTTTCTATTTAAAAAAATAAATACATATTTCTGATGGCCATTAAAACACTAAGAACTTACTATTAAATTTAAAGAAAATTGCCTTGGTTTGTTTTAGAAGAAGTTGGCAATTGAAAAACTTATAAGATAAAATTACAGTAATTAAATAATAGTATAGAAATGTGATGACTACAGACTCTTTTCTATATTTTTAACAGCTGTAGGAAAACAAAGAAAAAACCAGTGCTTACAGCAAATCCTAATTCCTCAGATTTTTCCAAAATGAAGCCTTTATTTCCATTTGGTTATATGGAAATCATCAGGCTGAAAAGTCATGTCACAATCTTAGTAATAGATTCTCTCATTCTATATCAGGGGTGTCAAACTGCTGGCCTGCGGGCCAGATGCGTCATGCCTAAACTGCGGCCACCCCATTGTAGGCAATGGAGAAAAAGTTTTGACACGTCGTGACACATCGTGTGATGTTGCGACTTTGACACCCCTGTTCTACATACTTTGTTATCTGATTTTTTGTTATTTATTTACTTTTTTTTACAAAATGCATGGCACCCTACAGTTTTTATACTGTATCTTATGATTAGATTTTGTTGATCACCAAACTAACAAATTTTGTAAGAAGCTGTGGCCTTCCTGTCTCTTGTATTATAGGAGAACAACTCAAAAAAAGAGTTGCCCAAAGAATTAAGGATATAGAAGCACAAAATGATATAGCTATCCTTAGTAAGGTGGGTAACTTGAAATGGCTGAGTAAATACAAACATACTTTTCAAGTAGACAGCTATTTGAAGTTACAACTGCCAAAACATCTTAGGGAGATATTTATGTGAGCGAGATTTGAACAGCTTGACACAATGGTCACATATGAGAGATTTCATTCTATACCCTACAATGAGCGTCTCTCCATTTGCAGAGCAGCAGAGGTAGAAAACCTAGCTCACATCCTATTTGATTGTTGCCTTTATAAGAGGATGGGAGACAGGTATCTTGGTGTATATACCAAATGAATGACCCATTGGGATCCCCATATCAAAACAACTTACCTTATGTCCGGCCAGAACCTGAAAGTAACATTTAACACAGCACAGTACTTAAACAAAATGGTGGAGATCTGCATATGTGGGACTGATTGGGGTAGATTGCAAGGGTGAGTCCAAAATATAATTTTATCATATTTTATCTATATCTTAAATTATTGTACTCTATTACAACTTCATTTTAGATTGTATTTTATTCCCATTTCATTTTAAATCATATTTTATTCCAATTCCATTTTAAATTGTATTTTATCAAATTCCATTTTAAATTGCTTTTATCAAATTTTAGTAATAATTTGTTGCTGGAACTTTGCACTTTGATATGGCCCAAGGGCTAATCAATAAAGACTTAATATAGATTAGATTTTGTTCTTAGGGTCTCAGAGGGATTTATTTCCAATGCTTGCCAGATTTTAATTGTAGATGTAAGAGCTTCAGAGAGCTTCTGCATACAACTTATGTTTTGTATCATGAAACCACTTTATGTCTCTTTGACTTTCATTTGAGAGGGATTGGAACTGAGCTACAGATGTCTCACCACACAAATGTTGTCATATGATAGTTTAATTATGGGACTTGTATGCCGCCCTATCTCCTGAAGGACAGTAATATTGCTGTCTCATATTTTCAATTTGCTCAATCTCTCTAATATGCATTTATGTTTTATTCAATTCCCAAGGTGAATTATGCCTCTTTTCTGTAAAGGACATTGTATTTCAAAGAAATGATGGAAAATTCTTACATATTTTTTTCTTCTTAATCCTCTTAAATATATCCATACTGTTCTTCCCTTTACATGTGTGTATTTATTTTTTTAAATAAATTAAATTAAATTCATAAAACTGTTTTCTTACATTTATTATCTGTTCTCTTAATTATGCTTATAACAGATTCTACATTTTTCAAACCATTTTGTGCTCATTTTACGAAACCACAGCAAAGCATTTTTCTTTGCTTCTTAGAAAACAATTAATGCAACTATAACTGTGTTATATTTACATAAAGAAATAGATTTTATAGTGTGCCAAATAATTCATAATTAAGCATAAAATTAAGTCCAGGCTTTATCAAAAGGGATTATTTTCTCTACTTATTTTTTCTACTTCAAAGGCTACTACCGTTTGTTTCCATATTAAAATAGAATCATTAGTATGTATAAAATAAGTGACAAATACTTGTTTTATGAACACTTCTGGGTTAATGATTTAAAAATTCCAGTATTATAAAGACTTTTAAGTTTTCTATAATGAACTTTGATAAATAAAATGCTGACAAAGTTCATTATAGAAAACTTAAAAGTCTTTACAATATTCAACACAATATTCAATTAGTGGAACAGTTGGAATAGTAAGATGAATTCTTTTCAGACTTTTCCTTTTTCTGAACCAATTGAAGATCATAGCTTGTTAAATTGAAATATGTCTAAATAATAAACTGGTTTCAAATTATTACACTGAGTGTACAGCACATACAAATCATGCTCCTGTTATTTAATTCTTACTTACTTAATGTTTTGTCATTATTACATAATGTCATTATGAAAAATTAATTCAGCAAATACAATTTAAAGTTCTAGGTTGAGATGTTGTTAATTTGAAATTATTTAATTTTGGACATAATCAAGAACAGGATTTTTAATTCTGTTTTAATTCACTGAAATAGGAATTTGCCAATAACAAGTCATATTTTATTTTTGCCTTTATTTCCCACAGTTGAAAAAATACAAAACCAGTGGGATGAAGTACAAGGTCACATTCAGAACCGAAGACAACAGTTACATGAAATGTTGAAAGATTCAAGGCAATGGTTGGAAGCAAAGCAAGAAGCTGAGCAAATATTAGAATGTGCCAAAACAAAGGTTGGAACATGGAAGGAGATTTCTTACACAGTGGAAGGACTAAAGAAGCAGAATGCTGAGCTGAAGGTACTGGTGATAAATCAGAAAATAAGAACAGTATAAATTAAAAACAAAACTGCCTTCATATTTCCTCTGCCTATGACAACATACTTCCCCAAAATGTGTTTTATACTATATTATCATTCAATATTTATTGAGTTTGCATTACAGTGTATATGTACATTTTCTGACAATGGCTATTAATGAAAAGACATAAAATACAACCAAAGGCAAGCAGAGAACATTCAGTAAAATACTTAGTAAAATCAGATATATGCATTCCAGTAAAAGAATTTTAACTAGGTTGTGGTATATCTTCATAATATCTAATTTGTAACCATTTGCAAATCTAATTTCAATGGGACAAAACAAATGGATCTTTATTCAAGTAACAACTATAGTTGTTTACTAATTCAAAGAATATTTCAGTGTGAGATGGCTAAGTTATTAAAGGAAAGAGGCTTATATTCTTACAATAATACAGAAAAAGATCAGTAAAACAGCCATATTAGGTAAAAATAACACAAAAAAATGAAACCAAGGGTATATTGCAAAACCAAATTCTAGAAAATTCAAAACTGGCAGATTTAGTCAGGACAAGAACACCAATGATCTAGAGAAGGTGTGTCCAATCTTGGCAACTTTAAGACTTGTGGACTTCAACTCTCAGAATTCCCCAACCAGCGTGCAGTCTTTGTCAGCAGTGAAACAGTGAATTTAGATATCTGTAAATTAATTCAGTTATTAAAAACAACCTCCTTCCAAATAAAATCAATACTAATAATTGCTATGTCTATGGAATTTTATTTAAAGCAGTAAAGCTACTAGCATGCTATAATACTTATACACAGGGCTTTTTTTCTCATAGAAGGCTCAGAACGGTGTTCCGGCACCTTTTTTTTTGCAAAAAAAAAGAAGCTCCCTCTATTGGCTTTCCTAAGCCTATTGCACGGCTAGGCAATCTTGGCTCTTTTTTATGACTCGTGGACTTCAACTCCCAGAAATCCTGAGCCAGGCATGCTCAGGAAAGGGAGAGGTTTCCAAGCTGAGCCAGGCTGGCTCAGGAATTCTGGGAGTTGAAGTCCATGAGTCATAAAAGAGCCAAGGTTGTCTACCCCTGCACTAGAGGACGACATTAAAATTATTTACAGGGTTACTTCTTTAGGAACTAAACTTTTAGAATCTAAAGCAGCTAATTCAAAAAAGCCAACAGGAAAGAACCTCAGATTTTTCATCTGCTTCTGTCTTTTGGAAGGTAAAATTAGATAACAAAATAATCTATTTCCTATGTTAACATCTCTGCAATGATGATTTCATAAAGGTAACAGGAAAGAAATGAGAAACATTTTTCTCAATGTAATATGTCTAATTTAGCTGATGCTAGAAAAAATAGTATCTTTTGTACTATTTTGTACTATTGAAAACTATTTTGAATCTAACCATCTATTACAACTAAACCACTTTAAATTAAACAGTTCTTAAGAATGAAATATTCTTAATTTGGACTTTACTTTTACAGTTTGGACTGTTGTGTGTTTTGAAAAATAGATTATTTAGAATCTATTTCAGTCTTTAAATAATTAACCTAGTATATACATAATATATGATGTTTTCCATGGTGAGCTTAACATCAATAACAATATTTATTAAAAAGGATAAAATAATTTATGGTGGTATTATCTGTACATTAAAATTTTGTTTAGTCACAATCTTTCACTTTTCACATTCTGGAAAAGCAGTGGTCATGTATTATAGCAAAAGATGTTACATATGTGCATAAGCGTAGTCAGTAGCATATGCCTTTTTAAAAATATCAAATGTGCAAAGAAACAAAAATAAGTCCAAAATATCTGTATTACATCCAGAAATGCCAACTTTGCAACCAATATTTCTCATCCATAACTATGGCACCCTAAGGATACCTGCGTACATGCAAATGCTTCTCTGGGATCAGTAACGCAGCAGGGATTGCTTTTTCCTTCCAGTAATATATACCTAAAACCAGTTTATTGCATTTGGCAATTGTACTAAAAAAAAACCTCATTGTCAACCAATATAATTCATTTAATTTGAAATCAAGTAAAAAATTGATTTAAATTGTTTTATTAAAACAAAGTAATGGCAATTCTTTTATAAGAAGTTGCCTCAAACAAAATGAGTTTGACATGCCTGCTCTAGATAGTTGAATGGTCCAAAATAAATTCTAGATCAGGCCTGTACATGCTGCCTGCCAAGCACCCTTGGACAGAGCATGGACTTTTTTTTTAAAAAAGTAATAAAATCACCTCCACTGCCCTAAAAGTCATGTTCCCTAGTGTCTCCATGGCTTACCATGACCATGAGCTCCAACACTGTAGATGGTCCTCTAGTCACCAAATCATTGATTAGCCCACCAGCATTCCTTTGCAGACCACAAAGATTTTTAATTTATCAGTGTGGGCCTATCCCTTCTACAAGTTGGACAGACCTCTTCTAGATTTTCCTCTTGCCTTTCTGAGTTAACTCCTTGGTCTGTCATTGAGCAAGAATTGACTTTGTAGGGAAGCATATTATCATTTGATGTATATTTAACATATGTTCTACCTTTATTTACCAATTATATAATATTTGTATGCGATCCACATGGTGAAGTTTGGGGCAACTTGCAATAGAAAAAAATATATTTTTTAAATCATAAGATTAAAACATTAAAGCAGGGCTTTTTTTCTCATTGAACGCTCTGCATGGTGTTCTGGCACCTTTTTTTGCACAAAAAAAAGCTTTTGCACAAGCTATGCTACTCCCTCCCTCCCTCCCACAAGCTATGCTACTCGTAAGCCAATAGGAATTGCTGCTGAGAGTGCCAAAAGACCCGGCTGGCAAACGTTGCACCGGCAAGTTGTCTGCAGTGAAGGTGAGTTGGCAGGAAGTTTGCATTCCTCCCTGCTGCCCAACTATACCATCTCAACTAGGTAAGTAAGAGAGGACAAGGAGTAGGAGGTGGGTTCTGCAGAGTCCATGTGCACTCCTTCCTTGTGCTTACCCGTGTCAGCCAGGCTGGTGGCCTACCCGGTGCTGGAGCTGCGCCACTGTCGCCTCGCCCTGCGTGCCTAAGTGGCTGCCCTGCATCGCTTGGCCCGCACCGCCTCCGCCGCCCACCTCGCACAGCCCTGCCGTATAGAGCGGGCCCCACTGCTCCCACTGCAACAGCCGTGCCGTCTCCAGCCCTGGGGGACAGCCCACCACCAACACCCCTCACGCCCATGACCGCAGCAGCGCCACCCCCCTGCTTCCTGCGCCCGCCTTTTTTTTTTTTTAGAAAAAAAGCCCTGCTTATACATAGCACTGCATTAGTTCATTTTTATATTATTCAGTTGAGTAATGCTAGAATACAAAGATATAACCCTAACCCTAACCGTTTTCTTGTTTTTAAAATTTATTTTAGTGTAAAACCATTGTTTTCAATTCATCTTAGATTTATATTTTAAAAAAACAATGTGAAGGTATGTCAACAGAACTGCTTATATTTTACTTTACTTTACTGAGAGATTGAGGAATAGAGATAAAATACATTATTGTAAACTTAGCTAATAAAGCCCTACATAATCCTTCCGATGGAAAGGAAAGGAAAGGAAAGGAAAGAAGGGGAAAACATACTTAAGAACTAAATGATGCCTGAAAGTAAAAGGGGAGTGCCGAAAAGGAAGAAAAATGTGTCATTGGTTTAATTATAAAAATTCATTATATGAAGTCATGTAAAACAGAAAATAATGGGACTCTTAATTGGTTGTTTGATAAAACAGAAACTATCATTGTGGTCTCCATTTAGCTCAGGGACATTGGACGTGTTGACTGAATACTGGAAGATTATTTTCTCAGATAAAAAGAGAATAAGGCTGTTATTTCCTTTCTAAATACTGTAACAATACGGCTGTTTACTAATGTCAATGAATTTAATAAATAAAGTATTGAAGTTAATTTTGAGAAACAGTACTTTTTAAATATCTTTGTAATGGATTCAGAAGGTCCATTAAATAATTTTCCTAAGAAGAAATTACAAAGTTATTTAAATTTGGTAAAAGTATTAGTAAAAATTTACAAGCCATTACTTCATTCTATCCATAAAGCAATCATATGAACTGTTGATACCAATTTATAATGCCTTGGTAAGACCACACTTGCAATATTGCACCCAATTTTGGTCGCCACAATATAAAAAAGATGTTGAGACTCTAGAAAAAATGCAGAGAAAAGCAACAAAGATGATTAGGGGATCAGAAGCTAAAACATAGAAATGGTTGCAGAAATTAGGTATATCTAGTTTAATGAATAGGGAGAGACATGATAGCAGTGTTCCAATATTTGAAGTGATGCCACAAAGGAGAGGGTCAATCCATTCTCCAAACCATCTGAAAGCAGTACAAGAAACAATGGATTGAAACTAGTCAAGGAGAGAAGCAATCTAGAACTAAGGAGAAATTTCCTGACAGTTAGAACAATTAATCAATGGAACAAGTTGGCTCCAGAAGTTGTGATTGCTCCAACACTGGAGATTTTTAAGAACAAATTGGAAAACCATTTGTCTGAAATGGTATAGAGTTTCTTGCTTGAGCAGGGGGGTTGGACTAGAAGACCAAGTCTGTTCTTCTATTATGCAATATTTATTGATTCTGTTCTTCAGTAATTTTTTTTTTTAAAATCGAACAGGTGGTTTGACCCCAAGAACAATGAAATAACTTCTACTATCCAGAACTGAGTACTATGAATGACTAAAATTCCAGTAATATGTATGAGTGCAAATCAGCACATATAACCCTTATGGACATAGTTAATAACAAGAGTGCAATAGGCCATAGTATTGAATTTAATCATTGAAGCTTATTCAGGCAAAACCTATAAAACCATATAATATTCATTTATGTATTTGATGCCCAATGTCATGCACTGGTGTATACTATGTGCATCTATTTGTTATCGGTACAAACAAGATTCACACAGGGGAATTCTTAAAATGTATAGCAAAGAATTTTGTAGACTGAAATTTACAAATTATTTCTCAAATTCTGCAAACTGTCATAACAGGGGATCAGTACTTCTACTCTTCCTCCACCTTCATTTATTTTTCATTGCTCAGCCAGTCCTATAGTCAAGTTTCAGGTCTCTATATTTTTAGAAACACAAATAAAACCCTATTCTATCTATTTATAATGTGTACTTTAGAAACTGATTCATTAACACTTCCCCAAATAAAATAAATTGCTTGATCACCACAATTGGTGGCACATTATTCATTTGCTTTGTGTACATTTTCTAGTCATATATAAATTAATCATTTTTAATTATAGTCCTAGACCAGCATTACACATATTTTTTTTAAAACAACAGTAGTAATAAAAAAATACAAAACAGATAAACAATATATTATGATTAGTGGTGGATTATCAGTGGATAGTTAGAGTCTGTCTAACTTTTCATACAGTATAATAAAATTTGGCCACATTCAGAGAACATACCATAAATCATTGTCATCATCATGAATGTTATTAGTGGAAACTGTTAACCTGCCAAGCTATCTTTTTCCCCCTGACATGATTTTGTGTGAATGAATCTCAGAACCTAGAAGGTTTGATGAAGTTATGAAAAAATAATCTACAGACAGGTTTGCAAACCTGTAGCACTAAAGAAGAAAAAACTTTTTATCGTTTCAGATAAATTGTTGAAGAATCAGAAAAAAGAAAGATAGCACCCTCAAATAGATGGTCTTGTGCAATCCTATCATATTGAGCTTATTTGAGAGTGCTTCAAATATTTTGTGGAATCCCCCCCCCCAAACAACCCAAACTTCAGAACTTTTAATTGAATGAGAAAGTTGACTTGCCTAAGAAATTTATATAGCATATATATTACTGGTCTAAGAAGCTGAAGTATTTCAGATATTTGTACCTGAGAAGATTGCAGAGAGTCCTCAACTTTAGTGACTTTTCCAAGTTGCAACAGCCTGACAAAAGTAACTTACAACAGATCTTCATGCTTATGAAAGTTGTAGCATCCCTGCAGACATGTGATGAAAATTTGGGTGCTTGGCAACGGCCTGTATTTATAAAGATTGCAGTATTCCAGACTCACATAGTGACCATTTGTGACCTTCCCAGCCAGCTTCCAAAAAGCCAAGTGAATGGGGGAAGCTAGATTAGCTTAATAACCATGTGATTTGTTTAAGGATCATAGTGATTTACTGAACAACTACTCCAAAAGGCTGTAAAATTGAACATGAACCTGGCTTAGCAAAAGAAATGTTGGTTCTAACTATGGTTGTAAATCAAGGTCTATCTACATATGTTTCTATTATGAGCGTTTAAATTGCTTAAAATGTGCTCATATTTTATTTTCTTTCCAGCAATTTGCAAAAGAGCTACGGCAATGGCATATAAATGTGGATGTAGCAAATGATTTGGCTCTTAAACTTCTTCGGGATTACTCAACTGATGACACCAGAAAAGTACAAATAATGACCAGTAATATTAATGATGCATGGGCCACCATTAATAATAGGTAGGACATGATGTTTACTATCACACATAAAATGGAATGAAAGTCCTGTTTTCACTAGAAAATTCAAGAACATTCATCAAATAATAACGATGAAAGATTTAGAAGATGTGGGTATGATATCTAGTTGTTTTTTATTTTTCTACCATGCATTTCATAAGATTAGTTTTGGGGAAAAAATGTTTCTTCTTTCAAATAGTTTAATCAATGTATGATTTATTAATTAAATTATTTCAAAGTCTTGTCATTGTTTGAGTTACAATTTATGATTCCTAATTTTGTTACATTACAGTTCTATCAGCATTTGTTCTTCTTTTCCAAAATGTATATTTAGTACTTAAAGCCCCATTAAAAACTAGTGCCATGATCAATTATTGAGTATTGTAGATTTTCTAAGCAATGAGTGAGAGGCTTGCCTTAATGACAACAGTTTTAAAGAAGGTCAGAAACTCAAACAATATTTGTTTTTCCTTATACTGAATAATTATTAAAGCTCTAATATCTCTTTTATCTCATCCCTCATTATTTAGTATAGATATCATTAATTCAAAGGCTATTTTAAAGTATCCCACTATAGTATGAATTCTGTTATAAAATATATACAAATGTATTTGAAATAAAAAGTGTATTAAGGCAGCAAAAGTAAAATCATTGTTTTGATTATTCAGTAAGATGCAAAATAATTAAATTGGTTTCTCTCTTTCCCTTCCTTTTTTTTATAATTTAGCATGAGGTTTGTAGCTTACGCTCCAAGGCAAAATTAATGTGGTTTTAAAGGCTTTTAATTACAATTAATGAGTATGCTTAAAAGACTTTGGTATAAAATATAATCAGAGGTCCTGCATAGATATGGAAATTATTTCAATTAACTTTCTTTTGTGTATTTTAAAATTCTGAATAATCTCTCTCTTTTAAACAAACATTTCATACTGTATGTTTAAAAGCAAGCTTCAAACTTTAAGTAACTTGAATTAAAAAATATATTAGAATGTTTCCAAATAACTTTTGCTGTCTCGTTGAAGGACAAAAAAAAATTAATAATTTACATTTCTGCTAATAGTTATTTTTCACGGATCCCTGCATGAAGTTCTTTCTCTTCTAAGTTTAATATCCTATGACCTGTATAGCATCGTAAAATTGTACGTTTAGTCAGATTGTAACTTCGAGTTCAAAAATATTTTTGTCTGGAAGAAGAATCCAACAATTTATATATATTTTTCTGATTGATTTTAGAAACTTCTAAACCAGCTCTGCATTCAGCTCCAGAAATATAACCTCTGATGACTTTTTATATTATTAACTACTATTGGTGATAGGAATAGAGAGTAAGCAAGGGATACCTTCTTAGTCTTTTTCCTTGTCTCTGCTTTTCACTGATTGTAAATTCTTAGGCTCCCCTTCAGCTTTCTCCTAAAGGGAGAATATTTCCCTCTGCTTTTCCCTTTCTACCACCATGAGTCCAGAAAGTTCAAACGCTGCAGGTTTTTTATATCAAATCAAGTTATTCATTATTTCAGATTATATTGTTGCAACTTAAGCATCAATTTCTATATAATTTTAATGGGTTTGGTTATGTTCAAACATGCTAAATATTGATCGCAGTAAATAAACTAGATACATGCTCAGCATTACAAGACCAGATAGAAAGACCTGCACATGGATTAGAGAACAAACAAAAGCATACAATATCCTCAAGAGAGTAAACGAATTGAAATGGAAATGGGCTGGTCACATAGCAAGAACTGCCATAGAATAGATCCCACTTGAAAGAGTCTATGAAAGAGACCTAAAACAAGATAGATTGACGACATCAGCAAGTATTGAGGGCCCAATTGGAAAAAGAAAGCTCAAGACTGTATTGGTTGGAAATATGCAGAAGAGGCCTTCATCCTGCAGTGGATAGACAATGGCTAAAACTATGAAATAAACTACAGTAGCTAGGGTTATCCTAGGATTCCAGCTAGGGGTATCACAACATTTTCCTTTCAAGGAGAAATCTTGATAGAATTGAACAAAAGAAAAGATAAGACAATGATGAGACAAGATGATTTGATCTAAAGGAACCAATAGACACCTAGTTCCTTGATATGATCCAAATGAAAAAAAAATATTGCAAGGAGTTTATAGATATGCTAGTATCCATAAAACATAACCTCAAGATTAAGGTGTTTTTTTCTTGTTTTAAAAATATCCTTACATTTCTATCTACAAGGCAAGACATATGGCTAACTCTACTAGGAAATCTTACAATCCCAACTAAAAATCCATGTGGAAAAATTATGCTCACTGTAGCATTAATTTTCGTATATCTTATTATTGTATCTTACTTCAGCCACTATCTTTTAGCCAACCCTCACTCTATTTCAGCTTTATTCTGACAGGTTATTCTGAAGAAATCAGCAAGAAAGCTACAATTTGTAGATCTTCAGAGGGCATGTCACACAGGGGTATACTGTACAGGTTCTGATTCTGATTAGATTTGGCAAATCTATAAATTTAGAAGGTTAGGACATCCTGAATAGCTGAAAAAAGATAAATGTACATTTTAATATTCATGTTAAGTATGCATTTTGTTTCTTTATTCTCACAAAGTAAGAGCTGTAATCTCGGCATCCCATGCCATCATCCTAATACACCCTTGTTGCAGAGAAATGGCATCAAAAAGTACTGAGATGTAAAGCTGTTAATATCTATATTAAGTATCTGTTCTTGCCTCTACTGAATAAAGGACAAATAATGTTGGACTTTTCCATTAAATTATAATTCTACTACCTCTTCCATATGGCAATCAGCTATCATAGTAATTATATAACTAATTTCTTTTTATAGCCTGAACTCTTAGATATCCATCCATCCTTGGTGCTGTAGATTGCAGTTATTCACTGTATTGTCCCCTGAATATAAACTTTCACTTCATCAGTTCAGATAGTAACTATGTTCCTGTCTAGATTGGGTTTTAACAAATCTAGCTGAAATCATAATTGTTGTATAATATTGAATGATTTGATTGGTTTATGCTTATAGATTATCCCACATAGTTTGAAAGGCTGTTAGTTTAACAAATACATATCCTAATTTCACACACTTCGGCTCCATGTGAGTATTGAATTAATGTGATTCAAAAGTCATTTGCTTAACATTGTGTGTCTTAAATATTTTTCTTATGCAAATTGTGAACTGAAATTCAGAGTAAGAGGGTTTTGAAGAATGTGTAAACATTCCCAAACATTGTAGAAATTGGAAGTCGATTCATATTTGAAACAGGAAGTTTTTTTCCAGAAAATTATTATGGAAAATGAAGAATTAATTTATTTTGATATAGTCCAAATATTGTACATTTAACCAAGAAGAACATATACACACTTAGTATATGACTGACCCAGAGCCACATCAACAGTCCAGAACAATAATTTGATATGTATACTAATTTCTAAGTTACATCTCTAGCAGAAAAGTAATTGCAACCAATCCTTATTAAACATCTAATACATTCAGTATACACAGATACATTTTAATTAACTAAAATCTCAAGATTATAGGAAACTTAACATCCCTTTTTAATGTGATTATTTAAGTGGTCAGAACACAACATTCAAGTTTGTTATTCCACACATCATGTGAATAATTACTATGAATCATAAAATATCAAATATTCATTATACTGAAATCAGACATTCAATCTAGCAAAATATTAGGAATCTAAGAATGTAATTTGAACGTTGGAGTATTACAACCTTAAAAATAATCCAAAATTTGATTCTGATCATCTATTGTATAGTCCACTGACTTGTATAGAAATATTGAAAACAATTCCATATTTATTTCATTAATTCTGTAGTTGAACCCGAAAGTTAAGCAAAGTAAATGTTTGAGGGTAGCAAATGTTTTAGAGCCAGATTTGTCTAGTGGTTAAAGCAGAAAGTGGGAGACCGTGAGATCTAGTCTTGCCTTAGCCATGAAAGCCAGTTGTTGTTCTGGAGAAAATAAAAAGAGTAAGATGTGCTGGATATGTTCACTGCCTTGAGTTATTTTTAAAAATAATAAAGGTTGGATATAAATAAATAAATAAATAATGTACATGAACTAGTCTGATAGTAAACACTTAGAAATACTTTGTCTATCGGATTTTAATTTCCTTGGTTTGAAAATTAGAGAGCTGTACTCCAAGTCTAAGGGACGCGGTGGCTCAGTGGGTTAGGATGCTGAGCTTGTCGATCAGAAGGTCGGCAGTTTGGTGGGTCGAATCCCGAGTGCCGCGTAATACAGTGAGCGCCTGTTACTCGTCCCAGCTTCTGCCAACCTAGCAGTTTGAAAGCACGTAAAAATGCAAGTAGAAAAATAGGGACCACTACGGTGGGAAGGCAACAGCGTTCCATGCGCCTTTGGTGTTTAGTCATGCCGGCCACATGACCACGGAGACGTCCTCGGACAAGCGCTGGCTCTTCGGCTTTGAAACGGAGATGAGCACCGGCCCCTAGAGTTGGAAACGACTAGCACGCATGTGCGGGGGAACCTTTACCTTTACCTTACTCCAAGTCTGTTTATGAATATTCTGAAAGTAACTAGAACAACCCAAAGCAATCCCAGCTCACATTAACATTTTAATTTTCCCAGTTTACATTAAAATTTCAGTACTAGTTTCTTATTTTTTTAAAAAAAGATTCAAATACAAAATTATTTGTCTTTTTTTTAAAAAAAAGATTTCAAGATAGAGTACCTCTCATAGATCTATAGTGACAAATAGCAATTAGCAAGAATTTGAGACATTGTGAGAAAGTAAAAAAGAAATAGAAATAATTAATCTATAGCACAAACCTTGCTCCAGAAAGACTGGGAAAAGTAAAATTAAAATACTCATAGTTTCCAAATTTCTATACCTTACCTGTAATTCCTGCTTTAAACTGCCTTCTTGAAATTTGCTTGGTTTTTGGTTGTCAGCCATGTCCTTTGACAGAGAGCTTGACAGCTAGTTTCTATTTTATACTTTATGAATCTTAAAAGGCTATTTAAAATATGAGTAACTATTTTCATTGTGATCTGTTTCTCCTATATTATTGCTTGAATTGTGTTACTGGTGCTGTTGATTTAAGAAGACATATATGAATTTCTTTCTTGGATGTGGAATACTTTGCTTTATTCATATATAGTTATTAGCTATTTTTCAGCCTTTCCCTTGGCACTTGAGAAATTTGGAATGGATGTGCTTTGGTGATTATTTTATGAAACAACAATTTGCCAATTATCAACAATTTTCTTAATTATCAATGAAGATTTTTATTCTTTGACTATATAAATAACCTATTCTATGTAGTGCTCTTGTCATTTAGTACTGTGACATACAAATGTGTGCATTTTTTCAAACATCTAGGCAAATATTCTTGAGAAAAGTAAATGAATGCAGAGATTGCCTGAGGCAATTTGCCATTATTCCCCTCTGTTGCTAGGTAACTATAAACTGCAAAATAACCATCATATACAAGAAAGAATAATAGGCATGCCTACAGCAACTCTCCAAAAGTGTAACAATATCAATCAGTCAAAACCTATGTCAGTCAATGTAGTGGTTACACTTATGATTAATTCCCAGTGCACCACAATATACACAGACATAACATGAGAGTACCACAATTCAATCAAATTCAATAATGCTGTTGTTTTGACCTGATACTCTCACTGACATTTGATATCAGGCTTTTATAAGGCAAGATATTCAATATCAACTTTCTCTAGTTCATAAAAGGCAGGCTATTACTTCCTTTGTTTACAAACTGAACATTATGTGTAGTTCTTTTTTAAAAATAATATTTTATTAATTTTCCAATTTTATACCTAAGTATTTAAAAAGCAACGTGGTGGCTGGGTTACTCAATAGTTCAATAACATACAAAAATCTTCAGTACAAATCTCAGGTTACAACATCAAATATTTCCTCTCCTTTCCCCTTAATATCTACTATCTCATATTTAAGCTAATACAGTTCTTTTTATATCAGCTAAATAAAAACTTCATTATTACATTTATCAATAAAGTTTAGCTTATACGTATCTTAATTACAGCGTATCCAGTAGAAATAGAAATAAGGAAACTTTTTGGAAAACCTTTTAGTCCCAAATTTCAAAAGTATATGCATCCAATTAGATTAAAGTTGGTTTTATAATTACTTGGTTTCCCCTGGGTAGTCAGTCGCTGCTGTTCTTAGAGGGTGGGGCAGGAATTCTCTTCCACAGGGGGAAAAATACTTAGGGCAGCTTTTGCAGGAAAGATATTTAGAGTCTTAAAGAGAAGATCAGATCTCACCCAGTTTCATCCGCGTTGCTTTAAAAGTGCTTGGTAGTAATTTTGACTTCGGCTGTCAGCAGCTTAATGACGAGCCATATTGCTATGGCCGGTCTTTCCCCCGCCAGTTTGGAGAGCTGCCCCAGATCAAGTGGAAGGGCTGCTGCCCTCCCAGGATCAAGCAGGGATCACCTCCTCGCTCATCGCCCCTACAGGGCAACTTTTGACCCTTTCCAGGGTCCCCCAGTGGGATGAAATTGGATGCTGAAGATGGAGTTCACCTCCATGCATCTGGAGGCACCGATGGCAAACCAGAAGTCATTACATGTGGTTCTTAATCAGAGCAAAATTCTCCCATAATTATCAGAGAATAAGTTTTAAAACAGTGTTTCTCAATCTTAGCAACTTGCTGGTTTAGGGAATTCTGGGAGTTGACGTTGAATTAAATAGCTATAATGCTCAAGTGGCATTCAGTTATTGGTGAGGCTGTAATTAGATGCTATGGTATACATACAGTACTTTAATATGGAGCATAAACTGGGCATTTAGATAAGTGGAACCAGTTGTTTTTATCCTTTCCCTTCATAAATTGAAGATACATACCTAGTGCCAGATGCAGAGTTGAATTAAAGATGCAACTTATTGAGATTAAATATATTTGTTTTCCGTATCTTCTCCTTCCCATTAATAACTCCAGCCTGTTTCAGCAATTCCATTTTGTGTCTTTCCTGATGGAACAGCTTTTTTGGAGCATCTATCATGGCAGTGGGAATTTTGCTTTATTTTTTTCAGTGCAATGTGTTTTCTGAAAAATATTGTACTTTCAGTAAAGTGTTTGTCTCTCCATTCTTTTATTGAAATATAATAATTTTGAATGCCTTGGCAAACCTATAGACTAATGAGCCTAAAAGCAGGAAAGTTTGAGCAACATGGCAGTTGCTAATATTAAAGAAACAATTTTGTCATTTGGGGAGTATTTTGGCCAATATAAAAAAATGTAATCATAGTTTTTACTCCAAGAATGTTTTTGCTCTTCTATGCAAGCTAAAATCTGATATCTAAAATGTTTAGTTGTACCGATAGGTTGTTTTTGTGTGCATTACCCCAACTAGGAGCTACACAAAATGTACTGATATATTCAGTATCTCTCTAGGAATTTAAAACTGCTCAGTCACCTTTGGGATGTTATATGACAGCAGTTTTTGAGTAATAATGATACCCAAGAAAATGAATAACATGCTAAAAATATTATCCTAACCCACTTTCAAAGTTGGTATCTACTGTTATTGCAGTTACAGCTGCTGCTGTATAACTTCTATCCACCGATTCTAAACCTGATAAAAATGGGAGAATTTGTTTTTAATTTGCTTGAGGTGTGATAAGGGTTTCTGATCTGTTCTACATGAACCTCAAAAATCTCTGCTTTTACAATATAGTTCTGAAGTTAGAGTTCATTGCAGAGGCATCATTTATTCATCAAAACAGTGATTAATTAATTGGTTGATTTAAAACAATATTTTGGCACTAGTTATTCACTTGATTTTGTAGAGGAGTATGAAGGTAATGCTGAAAATAGCATGCAAGAACTATTAACTAAATGACAAAAATATGAAAAAATAAAGACTGAGAAATAAGCCTCACTTGGATTGTGTTTGATTGGGACAAAGGGATAGTCTGGCAGGCTTTGCACCTAATCCTAATTGGACACTCATATTTAAATGATACTTTGTATTTGTATTTAGGATTTTATGATTATCTAGACATTGATTACAATTTTACTGCATTTAAAATTACAGTCTGGTGAGAGAATTAAATTTTGTTTTCACAACTATTTGCTTCATTAAGCCTCTTCATTTTTAGCTAACGTTCAAACATCTGGTGGCCAAGTATTGATTAATTTCAAGTATGCATTTCTAATATGATACAAGCATGTCAATGCAGATTTTACTTTGCAGTTTTAAAACACTATCTCTATTATTTGGAGCATATAAATTAATTCGTGCTCAGAAATTTCTTACAAGCAGCTAGATTTTAAAATGTTGCAATAGAATACATTCAAACAATAGTAGTCCATGGAATAAGATAAAGTAAACAATTTTATCATATAAAACAGTCAATTGAAATGTCTTAAGTTTGAGTAAATAATTGATAAAATATTTTTAATAGCATTGTATAGCATGCTTTTATTGAATGCACAAAAAAATGCTTACGGTTGACCTTAACATAATGAAAAATAAAGTTTAGCCGAAGTCACTTTGCAATTGCTGCCCTTTAAAATGAGGCTCAGAGATTATACTTAAAGATTTTCAGAAAAAAATGTCTGAAAGTCATGCTTTGAAATATGCTCATAACTAATCAAAATCTACATTAATTCAGGCTAATAGAAATT
The DNA here is from genome assembly GCF_964194415.1 of Vipera berus. NCBI lineage: Eukaryota > Metazoa > Chordata > Lepidosauria > Squamata > Viperidae > Vipera > Vipera berus. The sequence goes on from NC_138206.1 coordinate 63,758,766, forward strand.
TTTATAAATGTCTCCATTGGAAATAGATACATTGGCATAGAAGATTATTTCATAAATATAGGATTAATATGATATGCAGAATAAAAGACATTAAAAGATTACTGTAAACTCATTTTTGACTTATGATACTTCCAGTTTGGGCATTAAGGATGCTAGAAAGAAAGGTCTGAAGAAAGCCTAATGATTAGAAAGGCTCAAGAAAGAAGTTTTTCACTTTTCATATTCTTATTTTTTAATTTAGTCTGGTAAGCTATTTTTCTGCTGTTTTTAACTGCAGACATTGATGAAACTTTCAGTCCTAACAAGTGATCTGTTTATCTTTTCTTTCTTTCCACTTATGTCTCCATTAAATAGACTTAGTTTCTTTAAAAAAGAAGCATAGACATGTCACCAGAAGCTTAATTTAAAGGAGGCTTAGAAGTGATTCGTTGATTTATTTGTGGCAATCTCCTAGAATGCATCTGTGTGGTATTTACTAGGGCTATGAATGCTTTAAAAATGATTCAGAAGCAAATCTTGCTGAAGCATAAACACTGCATCTCTCTCTCTTAAAGCAACCTGAATATTTTTAGACTTCCAAACAAGCCTTAAAATAGTATTGCTGCTTTAAAAATCCCTTCATTAGTTAAGGAGGACCCTAAAGCAATAATACATTTTTCAGATGCATTAATAAATAGCTGAAACACGTAGTGCTTGCAGAAGATCCAAAATCATTTTTTCCAAATTATTATATTTAAGCACATGCAAACTTAATGTCTACCCAATAAGGGAAATAGTCCACATAAAGCATTTCAACATATTTCAGTCAAAACAAGAAGAGTTAGAGACTACTAAAATATTCATTATTGCTATTGTTCTGCTGCTTTTAATTGCAAAACCTAGTGAAACTTTCAGTCATAACCTACTGGTGTTTTCTTTTCTCCTACACTGCACACGTGCATGAATTTATCAGAAAAGACTACCTTTTTTCGATAATGAATAATTTTCCCCTCAGGTATTTTTGCTAAGGGCCAGGACAAAACTATGTTTAACTATGTGAGGTTGATAAAGCACTACTATGTTAATTTAAACATCAGCACTGATGATTGAACATTGTAGTCCAATATTCTTGATTATAATCTAGTTTAGATGATACTGAACTGACTGTAGGACACACACATTTCTGTCCTTCAATACTTCAACATCTGATGTTCATTACTTTGGCATATATTTGCATTACTTATTCAGGCAGCAAGTAAATAACAATAAATAAACAGATAAAATTTTAAAGATAAGTAATTAGGTTAGAAGCCCAAGTTCATTCTTCCAAGTTGTCTAAAAATGTGGAATTTCAAAGACAGTGATGATATCAAAACCAAAGATATAAAATGACACTTCTTTAAAGTGACTAATTAAAACCTAAACTTTATCCAAACTTCTACAAAGGTTTGATTAAAATGTGATCTAATGTAATAGTAGTTGACACTTCCAATTTACCAGGTGGTCTTAAAATAAAATTCTGCTGTGATATTATTGAATCAAAACTGTTTCAGTGATGAAATACTTCATATATTCCTTCAGGTTTGAATCCTGGCATTAAAACCAACTGTCATATAAACAATGTTATTGATAGCATGTATATCAAGTCAAAGGGATTTTAAGGTGGGACCAAACAGAAAATAAACCACCAAATTTGATATTCTAACTATGTGAACCCAAAATAAACAAAAAGCTTGAAAATGTGAAAAATAGCACAATAGCCTATTGAAGGATCATCCTGACAAAGATTATTTAGTAGCTTTTCCATTTTCTTAAAACATTGTCAAGAGAAAAGAATAAAGAAATATAAGAAATATAAATCAACTTTGAATTTAAGCTGGTCTTTATCACATTTAACTTGACTCAACTGCTCAAAGGAATTCTAGTTCATTTGTCTAAATCTTGTTTCACGTATGCTGAAATTGAATCTAAATTTATGCTTATGTTATACTTCTGGTAATCTAGGAGATGTAGAAAAAAATCAGAACACAATCTAAAAGACCTAAAAATCAGGTTCATGAGAAGCCTCAGAGGAACATTTTCCTTTGAAAGAAATAGATTTGATTGTACCGCATTCCATAAACTGAAGTGTTGCCCAGAACTATCAGAAATTCAGCATGGACAATTCTTGTTGAAATACCTGTTTTGCTGGCCTTTGCATGCATAGAAGACATATTGAAGAGGCCATGAGAAATGAAATGATGAAATGATCCATTTCACTTTGTCAGCTATGTACTTTGAAGTATACCATTTTATAATCTAGACACTTTTCATAATATAAGGATCAAAGCAAGGAATGAATGGAAAATGGCTTTTAACTGCACACTAGGGTGCTTCCAATTTAAAGTACTCTCTTTTGGCCTCCAGGGTGCCCCTGCCATATTTATGCAATTCATCAATGAGGTGCTGCATGAGCACCTATACAAGGGAGTGCTAATGTATTTGTATTGCACTGGGCTCCACTCTGAACCAGGAAGCAATTGCCACCAATTCATTCCATCTTTCGCCCAAATAGCACTCCCCATTACTAACCTCCTAAAGATGAAAGGGGAGGACATGTCTAAGCCCAGCCAGCTTCTGGAGTGTCAGGCAGCATTAAGAGAAACTTAAACGGTTTTTTGCCAGTGAACCTATCCTGAAATAGCCAGACCTGAACACATCATTTGTCTTCCAAGTGCTAGTGATCAAGAAACAAAATGTGACAACAAAGTTTGAATTAAACAATCTGAAACGAAATTAGAACTAGACTGCAACTAGACTAAATGGATCTGTAGTCCATTTCTGTAACAAGGGACAGGTGGAGATTTTATTTCTTCTCCCCCCCCCCACCCTGTAAGACTCTCACAGGTCTAACTTAGAAAAAACCTTGCCTTTAGCCTGGTGAACTAACATGTCTTTCATCAGCAGCAAGACATTTTCTATGAATACCCCATTCAACCCCTATAGTCAACACATAGATGAAGCGACCTGTCCTTTTTCTCCCAGAACAAGATGGGGGCTGCCACCCTAGGTCACACCAGTTGAATGAATCCATGGGCAAGGTTTTTGTCAGTGAACAGTTATAACTCATCTAACTCTCTTGGGGTCATCGAACAGAATTTTGGTTTGGGCAGTTTAGCTCCCGGCAGGATTTCTATGGCACAGTCTGTCAGCCGGTGGGGGGGGGGTGAAGCTCATCTGATCCCTTCTCACTGAACACCTCTCTTAAATCCCAATATTCTTTGGGGATAGGGGCAAGGTCTTTCCCCACTCTTGTTCCTTTCAATGTCAGGGTCACACTCCTCACTTTGGTGCCTTCAGTGTGTATTTCTGAGCCATACTCCTAGATGTAGATCCAGATGTGGGTCAGAAAGAACCCCACTGATGGGTGTCCCCATCAAATTTCACTCCAAGGATGAGGTCTTTGCCAGGCCAGTCCCCACCAGGCCAGCCACCATGGCAAGCCCTCTTGGTGCTGCACCTGCAGCTACAGTGGCCGAAGCTAGGGTCTCCAAGCCCTCCGCTGTGGTGTCTAATGGTGACACTCTCCCTCAGTCATCCTCCTCTTGGACTTACTGGATCTCACTGGCATCAGCTTTAGGATGGGATTTGTGTGCCTTGAGGGTTTAGAAGGCGGTCATCATGAATCTCATAGCTTGCTTCATCACTAGGTTGGCGTGGTCAGGTTCTCTGTCTTCCTCTTTCTTGTCCTCAAGCTCTTCCAAATCTGGTTGCCGCATCCATCATTGGGCACTGTGACTACCAAAGGTGAGAGTCACCCCCTTGACCCTTCCTTCCCAGTTGTCCTGCTTTCCAATGCCTATGGACCACCTGGGTCTTGACAAGTCATCCAGGCTTCCAACGTCCTCTGTCCATTTAGAGAGGTCCAATCTAGGGGGAAACCTGGATGAGGCTTCCTCCCAGCACTCAGCTTCCTCCTTATCACTGCCTTGAGCTGACATCGTGTGCATGGTCCCCATGGTAAAGCTGTACACCTCTCTGGGTTGACCACTTTTGGAGATGCTGCCTAATATAAGGAATCTGAAAGTCCTGTGCAAAGCACAACATAATTCTTTAATTTGCCCCAATCCCAACCCCCCGACCATTCCACCGGCAGCCAATGTGATGCCAAGAAGATGTTTTGAGAATGCTGAGGTGCCAGGCAGATAACAGGTCACTATCAAGGCACAATGGACTTGGAACTGGCTGGGAGGGAGTCTGTTATGTCTCCAAGAACAATTCCCCCTCTCTATTTCCCAAGCATGCAGTAAAAGCGAAAGCATCCCCAAAATGCCAGCCTCCCTCCTTCCTCCAACAGAATGGCAGGACATATTGGTGGATCTGACAGCTATGAAAAATAATTAACATTTATGCTTACATTTACAGTTTCTTGATATATTTGACAAGCTCTTTTTAATTCTTAATAAGATATTATTTTATATAATTTATATAATTTATATAATTTATATAATTAATTCAAATTTATTAACTTTTAAAATGTTGCAATTGTAAACAGATGGAAACTTAGACTAAGAAGTTTAAATGAAAACTACACGAACAATTTAAAATACCCTTTTGAATCTTAATTGCTGTTTTACAATCTATCAACACATTTAATTCTTGTGAAATTCTGCTTTGGGAGTCATTAAAATAGGTGCTTTTAAAATATAATTATTTTCATAACTACTTCGCACTTAAGTACCCTTGAAAGTCAAGATTGCATTTTAAATGAATTTTGTCCAATTAATTATTATTTTGACACAATTGTTTGCTATTATAAAATCTCAAGAGTAATATGTTGCAAAGAATTAGGAAATGTTCTTTCTCTATTTATAATCCTTTCTGATGTTTTGTTACCATATCACTGATTGATGGAATCTGCAGATCTTCTGGAACCTCATTTCCTAAATCACTGCAGATATCCCATTTCTTTCCTTTTTATTCCACCTTCCTTTTTTTGGATGCTACTTTGCAACTAAATTTAGTTTGATAATGATACATGGTCTCCTTCAATCATTATTCTGGAAATCCAAGAGCTTCACAAAAGGTTTTTTTTCCTGGGCCATTCTCTGCCTATGATCAAGACAACTTTGTCTAAAAAATACAAAGAGATTATGTCAAGCTCCTTTGAAAACAGATTGTTCAGAATCCAAAATACAAGACTGGGAGATTAAAAGAACACTAATTTGTAAGAAAATGCTTTTTAAAGAAACAATGGTCAAATCAAAGCAATCACAAGTAACCCAACAGCTGTACTAAGAACAAGGTATATAAACCTTTGCTTGGGAGTAGAGTTCTGCTGAATTACTATAGCAGCCTTTCTTTTGTTCTGTTTCATGCTAATTTCCCAGCTTTTGATTTTAGATTTCTTTGTGAATGAATTTGTGGATTTCTTGGTAGTGATTCATGGTTTGGATCATTTCCTAGTTTCTCTTCTCTTACTTCTAATCTTTTAATTGTTTCCTAATTACTTGGTTTATTTTCACTGTGGATTAACTTGTTACTGTCTCAGTATTATGATTATGAATTGATCATGTCATTGTGTCTGCCAAATTTAAAATACCAGAAGAAATAAATCCACGCATGTAAATAACATAATGGGCACTAGGTGATCATTTAGTCTTCTTTTTGAAGTATCTATATTAAGAACTGTCTTATTCAAATAGAGATTCTTAACAAAGGAAACCAGATGCCTTTACTATATCATTAGCACCAAGATAATAGCCTTTCCCAAGTCTATAATGAAATATATTTTAGCAATTTGGTGTATCAGCAGCATATGCAAAAATTATGTATATCTTTCCCCCTTTTTGTTATTAATTTCTTCTACTTAATAATTGATGTGGACTTTATGTTGATATTTGTAAATGAAAATATATGTCCACGATAGTAGCTCTTCTAGAGTTTAACAAAACTTGATATACACTGTCAAGGTTTTCAAGTACTGAAAATACAGCATTTTCCTCCTTTTACCCCATAACTGTGACAGATTGATTGGAAGTTAGTGACTGCCACTTGGTATTGGTGGTGAACAATGCTGAAGGTGGAGTGTGCATACTGTGGAAAGTTGATGTATGATTAGAGGATTTTAAGTATTGCAGGGCTCTGTGGAGAGTGCAGGAGGCAATGATTTTCATATTTTCCAAGACAGGTGCAGGTCTGAAGAAAAGAGTGTTGAGTGGAGCTTGGTAGACCAGGAGCCATATTAAATGGCACAACTGATTGAGCTACTTGGATAGCAGGGAATATACAGTACCAGCAATGGTAGCAGTGTCACTGATCAGTTGTCTACAGGCATTTGGTGTACTGTTGGTCATCTGTTGAAGACTTGGCAAACCTGATGGTATTTTCAACTAGATGGATACTTAGTATATTCAGTAAAAAATCAATATCTTCTCACTGGCATTCTCTCTTTATCATTTGACCAGAATGTACAGCATCTGAGTCCTGCCAGTAAGCAAAATGAGCTGGATTAGATCAGTGGTTTTGCTGGATGGTAATTCAGCAGTTAATCAGTATTTACTGTGAAACTCATCTCAGTGGGCAACGGCCATCTTGCCTCTTACATATGAAGGCAGGACTCTGTTCCATTTATTGGCAGTACATCTCCAATTATTTCCATCTATGGAATCTGAAAACATTGATTGTGGAAGGGAATGGACTTTCAAACTGGGACTAATTTTGGTGAATGTGCACACTTCACACAGTACTTAATAATCTTGCTGCTGAAGAACTGTTATACAGCTTGAGAACCTCTGGCCCTTTCTTCAGCCATCATCCCTTTATCCAATACAATGTACTTGATAGCCTATACATTACCAAATATGAATCAGTTGTAAATGTGTAGACTCTACGTCCATGAATGGGGTCTTGTTTTTCAGCGCAAAATAAATTGTACATACTTAGACATAGCTGAGTAAGTATATGCAGGCTTTGCTCTGTGGCTTAAAAGCTGTGATCAAGAATGTTGCAGGTACAATAGACCACTTGGATTTCATTTGACATTTACAGGTAATAATTCCCTCTGGGATGAAACTCCTCTATGTTAACAAGTTATAAATAGTCTAATTTTATATAGCTTGCTACATTTTTATCATTTTGTTTTATTGCCAGTTGTTTTACTGAATGTTTTCTTTTATTTACCTTTCTGGATTGCCCAGAAGAAGTGTGATATACAAATGCCATTGTCAGACTGGCCCCAGCTTGCTCCCTAAGCAGGGCTCTTTTTTTTGTCATAGAATGGAGTTCCGGCACCTTTTTTGGATGGAACCTTGTAGGGTAGGCAAGGCAGGTTGTATGACTTGTGTGAGTTCCAGCATCTTTTTCTTTTTTTCACAAAAAAGCATTGTCCCTAGGAAAGAATGACCCTTGACTCCATTGGTATTTGAGAAAAGATACTAGAATGCAGTGTGTGAGGCAACTCTAAAGAAAATCCTATATTGAAAACAATCCCCAATGTCCAAATCCCTCTCCCCTGGGAGAGCAGTCCAATCAGGTCTTGTTCTGATGTTTTGGGAACGTGATGCCTCTGGTGCCACAGCAAATTCCTTTCCCAGGGCCAGTGTCCTTCAAGGCAGGAAGATGACTTGGTTTAGCTTCTCTTGATCCTGTCAGTGTCCATATGCTCCAGTTTTACATAAGATTCTTTCAGACCTCCAGCAGTCTTCCCCTCCCAAGTGCCCCCTTCCCCCTGGTTATGGCAGTTGCTAGCGAGCTTCAAAGAATACAAAGATAGGCAGCTGACAGAAATATTAACAATCAACAACAGTAACAGTATATACCATCAGCTCATATATTTTACCCCTCCCTTTTATGCAATAGATCAGCTGTCTCCAAACTATGTAGCTTCTCGAATTGTGAACTTAGATATCTAGAATTCCCCAGCCAGCATGAACATTGCTGTCAGTATTAGAAACAGCATTCTGTATTTCTGGAGCATACTTCAATTAAACAGTGATGTGTTGTTTCATTAAAATGGAAGTGGAGAGTTTAGCTGTCAGGTGTTTTCTTAAGGAAAGCAACAAGGTTTAGCAGATTATGTTAGGGCTTCCCTAACCCTAAAGGCAGTTGACTATAGGACAAAAGAAAATGAGGAAAAAAGAAAAAAAAAGATAATAATCAGAACACATTTTTTAAAAGGGAAAGGAAATGCCCTGTGACAACCAAATCATTATTCTTAAATATGCATGAACTTCCACTTTTTAAAAATAAACATTTTATATCCTATAGTATAGTGTCTAATTATTCAGTGTTTAACTGTTCCTCTCAGTAGTAAGAGACAGTATATAATAATCCTTCCCCACACACATTAAAAACTACTGTGTTCTTAGTATCTAGTACTAGTTAACCAGTGGGCTGCTCCATTTTGTAACAATTGCAGTTTTGGGGGTTCATTAAAGGCAGCTCTTATGTGGAAGACCTTGTGATCATTCAATCAAGTCGCATCTCAGGTGATGAAAGCCTAAATTATGGTGCTGTTTACATTTAATATTGAATTGGGCAGTGCTTTTGTGTTTTATTTCCGTGAGTTAGAATGAAGTCTGATGTGCTATATGTGTGTATTTCTCTCTGGGGACTTGCATTTTTTTTCTTTGTTCAGAGTGTGATAGGCTCGTTCTTAGTATATATTTTACCTTATTTTTGTAACAATATGCTATCAGTTTCTTTTTTTAATGCCATAGTGACTGGGAAGCCTAACCTGTAGCACATCTGTAGTCTAACTTGCTTTACTTTTGAAACTTTACATATAAGCTTTGCAGCATTTATTTTATAGAGTGTAAAACGTGTACATTCTTTACTTTTCTGCAGGTAGCACTGTTAAATAGATGTTCATGTTTACAGTAGGGAAACAAACAAAAATGTTTCAATTATTTTTAAAATAGTAATTATGCAGCGTAAGCTTTTATGTTCAGCAAAATTCAGCCCATGATGAAAAAAACTATTCCTTTTTTTTAGACTTGCTGCTTCAGCTTGGCAGGAATTGTTTATGGCTTAATATGTTCTGCTGATGATAAAGGCACAGCCAGTTTCCTGTGATTATTGACCTTCACACAATATGTCAGGAAGATGCTTTAGGAGTATGGCTTTTTAAAAAATATTAGTGGTATATGAGTAGCCTGAATATATATTACAAACATATGTATGTTAGAGCCAAACTCAGTAGAATTTCAAGATGACTAACTATAATAGATGATCAGAAATGATCGTTTATTTTAAAGATGAGGAAGCTATTTTAATTGTAGCCAGATCTGGGGAAAGCACAATGAAATACTACTGATTAGCAGTGTTTAACTTTGCAACTGAAATTATTTTAATTTTGTGTTGTACTGTGCTTAATATAAGACTAGTTATTCAACAACTGTGATCAATACAAATAGAAATCAGAAACATTTCTTAATATATTGGTTGTAATCAATAGCCAAGGTATAATGGGGGAGTATAATTTTAATAGTATTTTAGTGAATTTTAGTCTTTATCTTTTATTTCATCTTTTTGTTTTTATTTTTTATTTTTTGTTTTAATAATAATCTTTTTTCTTTTTTAATGATTAATCATAATTTATAATTTCAAAATTTTCTTCTATGATATATAGTGTTATTTCTGATATTTGTATTCTGCATTGAGTTTAATCATGATTTGGGGATTAAAGATTATTTATTTGTTTATTTATGTATTTATATTTCGTATTTCTTAACCACCTTTCTCCCTCAAATATTCATGTTCCTTTAATAAATTATGAATATGGATACAGAAAAAACATCTTTATCACATTTGTAAGCATCTTGACACTCACCTGATTCTATATTTTTGTTTCTTTTTCTTTCTTGTATGTGCATATATACATATGCATATTCTTTTTAAAAAGTTAACTTTTTAAAGAAAATAGTCAACTGTTATAAATAGATAAGATCACACTCCCTATTCCTGAAATTTATTAGTTTTCAGCAAATTATAGCTAGTCAGTGGTTGAGAAATGCCTTATATAACACCTTTTACTAGGTTTATATAGAATTTAGAAATAGAATTTGAAAAACCTATGATTAAGGAGCTTGTTTCAAATTATAATAGTAAAAGTCTAACATTGTTATGTTCACTTCTGGAGAACCATAACTGTCCATTATCAATGAAAATGCCACTAAATTGCCACCTTTATCTTCCCTTTGAAAAAGGGTAGGGATTAGTTTTAACAGTGATTTCAGAAGGAAACATTAGTTAAAAGGATTTATGACACCTAATTCAAATTTCATCTCAGTATTACTGAAAACGTCTATATGAGTGAATAAACCACTTTGGGTTCACAGTTACTCATCTTCACATAACTATGTTTGCTCTTTTACAGAGTTGGAGAGCGAGAGGCCTCATTAGAAGCAGCCCTAAGGCTCTTGCAACAGTTCTATTTAGATCTGGAAAAGTTTCTTGCCTGGCTTACAGAAGCAGAAACCACTGCCAATGTCCTTCAGGATGCCACACGTAAAGAGAGAATCCTAGAAGATGCTCAAGGAGTACGGGAGCTCATGAGGCAATGGCAGGTAAGCTAAGCAATTGAAATTATAGCAATGTTGTAATGATGAGCTACTTTATTTTATTTATTTATTTTAATCCCATTTATATCCTGCCCTTCTCCGGAGACTCAGGGCGGCTTACAATCTATGTGCTTAGCAATAGCCTTCATTCTATGTATATGCCTGCTTATTAGGGCTTTCGGGGAGGGGGGGCAAGCAGCATTATTACAAAGTCAGCTTCTTGCCCCCAACAATCTGGGTCCTCATTTTACCTACCTCGGAAGGATGGAAGGCTGAGTCAACCTTGAGCCTGGTGGGATGCGAACCTGCACTGCTCCTTGGTGGAGCAGTGGGCTAATGCCTCCTTAAGTAACACCAGCTGCCTGCAATTAGTGCAGGTTCGCGTCCCACCAGGCTCAAGGTTGACTCAGCCTTCCATCCTTCCCAGGTAGGTAAAATGAGGACCCAGATTGTTGGGGGCAATAAGCTGACTTTGTAATAATGCCGCTTGGGGGGGGGGGGGGCGAAAGCCCTAATAAGCAGGCATATACATAGAATGAAGGCTACTGCTAAGCTTGTAAGCCGCCCTGAGTCTTCGGAGAAGGGCGGGATATAAATGGAATTAAAATAAAAAAAAATAAAAATAAAAATAATTGCAGGCAGCTGGTGTGACTTAAGGAGGCATTAGCCCACTGCTAAACCATGACATGAGTATGCCTCAAACCAAAACAATCAAAGGCTTTTAAAGTTAGCTGTAGATATATCTCTCTATTTCTGACCTTTAAATAAATATTTCATTCATAAGTTTAGATAGTAGAGAATATTGATCCCATATCAAATAAATCATATGTTCAGAAGTTATACTCTTTGGCTTTTCCTATTTTGAACAAAATAAGGTAATGTTGCTATCTCTCCCCCCACCCCCCTCATATATATGAGCAATTTGTATTCAGTAATGTGTATATTGGGAGAAGGGAGTCAATTAATATTTTTTTAATTAGGAAATCAGTAGAAAAGGTAAGCTTTCCTACTAATTCATATTAATTGAAAAGAATTGAAACAGTGTCTGAACTTGCACTTAATAATGATAATCAGAGCTCACATTTTATATAAACTAATGGTACAATATTTTCATTAGTATAATAATATAATAATATTGTACTTATCACTGAAAATGAAAGTTTTAAGAAAATCAGCCCCATAATAAGATGACAAACATATTAAAACAGAAACAACATCTTGTTATTATAATAAGGCACTTTACAACATATGTTAACAAAATTAAAACATTACAGAATCATTAAGGTAGCTACAAATTGTACATAATTGTGCACATAGCTTATTCATAGTTGCTCTGACATTGTCCCTAGCTGTTTGTGCATACTTGTCTATGAGGGTAAAGGTTCCTTCTCTGAGCTTGTGGGTTGGTTTCCAAATGTTTCGTTACCAGGCTAGATAACATCTTCAGCAGCAGTTAGGGGATGTCTGTGTCAGTGCTCTTCTAAAAAGATATCCCCTAAATGCCGCTGAAGATGTTACCTAACCTGGTAACGAAATGTTCAGAAACCAACCCACAAGCTCAGAGAATGAACCTTCACCCTCATCCTACACCTGAGCTACAGATATTCACAAAGAATAGTTCCATTGGGACCATCTTTAATGTGAAGCACACACATGCAAAGACCCCAACAGCCTCCGAATGATCTTCACAAATCTGCAAAAAGTGGAATTACTTTAACAGTTTGATGATGGTTCTTTGGGCACTATTTAATAATTATTATTATACTGATTTTAAGTTTAAGTTTATTATATTTGTATACCCCCCTTCTCCCGAAGGACTCAGGGTGGTGAACAGGGCACATATAAAATACAAAGTACAAAAGTTAAAAGAGAATTAAATATAAGCCCGAGCTAAAACAGTAAATAATGATATAAAAAACCGCAATAAAAACCCCAACACATCCCCCATCAGGCCAGGCTGGCTTGTTCAAATAAATAGGTCTTCAGATTTTCCCTTTTCTAGCTTATAATAAAAGGGCAAATGCAGATTAGAATGTTATCAATGTGTTAATTTTTTATAACATTTCAAGAAGAATGAAGAAGAGTGATAAACCAAGAATAATAATCATAATTGTGCTAGAAATAATTAATTTAATATAAAATAAAAAAGGAGACACAATACCTGAGCCAACTGCCTGTCTTCATTTTATCAATACTAGAATTTCTTAACAGCCTAATGTTTGTTCATCTGAGAAACTTCTTAATCACCTAATAGTTCTTAAGAATATAATGTAATTACATGTATATAATTGGTCTTAAAATCTCTAGATATGTTTCCATACTAGAAAGAAATATTGCTGGCTAATATATCCTTTAAGGTTTAATCTCAAAAGTGGTGAGACAGACTGGGAAATACAACAGTAATTGTTGGTTTTCTTTGCCTGCTGAGGTAGTTATATTGTTGGACACATATATGGAAGACTAATTTTTCTTACTTGACATAAAGAAAAGTTGAAATGATTTATATCTATGGAGTTTTTCCCCTACAAAGTATCTCAAAGGAGCAGTATGAATTATAATTTGTTGTCTAAATTAAATACACCCTGGGTTCCACCATGAGCAGTGGATTGATAGATGCCCATGTGAAGGGAATGAAACATAATAATCTTGACTTTCTGCTATAATAATATTTATATAACATCTCAGCTGTGTTAATTACTCTTGTGAGTTTGTACCAATAATTATAGATGGTGGCATTGTTTTCTAGATTACTTATATTAGATTCAATACTGAAATTGCTTTATATCTATCCTGTTGTTTTATTGGTCTAATCACTATATATTAAACCTGAGAAACAATTTAATTAGATATTGGTACTTGTCATAAACTTTTCAAAACAAGTATGAATGAAACAAATAAAAAATTTTAAGACAATTTTAAAATAAACTGGATTCTGAAACTAAATTAACATTTCTGGATTATATATAGAAAGCATATATTTTTCCCAGAAAATGTTTTGTAGGATACATTTATTTTATATCTGAAACCTTAAGGTTAAAATGTTGAATAATTTAACCATTATATAGGGTTATTTTTAAAGATTATGTAATCTGTTTTTAAACGGGATGAAAAGAACCATATAAATCATAATCATAATCATAATAATAAAGTTGGAAGGGACCTTGGAGGTCATCTAGTCCAACCCCTGCTCAGGCAGGAAACCCTATACCATTTCAGACAAATGGCTGTCCAGTCTCTTCTTAAAAACTTCCAGTGTTGGAGCATTCACAGCTTCTGGAGGCAGGTTGTTCCACTGGTTAATTGTTCTAACTGTTAGGAAGTTTCTCCTTAGTTCTAGGTTGCTTTAAATTGAGTGATTAGTGCTTTAAATTAATTTAATTTAATTAATCAATGAGTGATTAGTGCTTTAAATTCAAGGATACCTAAATTGAAATAAGATTCTACAATCCCTTACTAGGAAACAATTTAAATCACTCAATATACTGATAGAATAATATGTTTCAGAAATGAAATATCTGTTTATAAACAATTCCTAGATCTTAGGCATATTCCTAATTCTTAGGCATATTCCTAATTCCTAATTCTTAGGGATATTCAATTCTAATTCTGTAAGTAAAAAAAATGAAAATGATATCTTAAAGATTCAAATAACATGTTAAAAATTTCCTAGAATAAAAGCTTAAGGGAGGTGCTATAGGTAGGAAAGTACCAGTATTCCTGCCCTTTCCAAGATCCCCCGCCCAAGCCATTTCACAGGGCTCAATATGTAGGTTTCCTAAAAAAAATATGATTGTGGCAGGAATAAAATTGTATATGAAATTTATAGAACCTAACAAAGCCAAAAGAGAGGATAACATTAAAAATAAAAAATAATAAAAAGTTACAATTTGCATTACAATTCATATAAATAGATATTACTTACAAAAATAAATACTATTTAAATACACAATATAATTCACTGGACTATGAGTATACCTGATTTTTCACCATTTACTAACAGGTGAAGCAGTTCTACTTGTCCTTCCTTTGTTTTTGTTTTTGTTTTATTAAAACTTTATTAAAGCTTCCATATTTTCCACTTTATGCTTACAATGTTTAGTCTGGTTATTCGGGGGAGGATTTGATGGAATGTCTACAGCAGTCGGAAATCTTTCTGGTTTTTTACTTATCATAAAATATTTTAGATCTCACTTTACTTATTTCCTGATGGAGGTAATTTCATTAGATTTTTTTGTGGGGGAATTATCAGCTGAAGAAGAGGGGACCCCTGGGGCAGGGGGGTAAAAAGACTTTCTGGTTGGTTCAGGAGAACAAATGTCTGAAGTCAAATCGATAGGTCTATATCTGCTGTTTCCAAGGGAAGGCAGACAGTCTGGTGAGATTCTTGTAGTATAGATGATCAGCAATAAACTACATACTTGAGCATATTTGTGGAGTAGTCCTGGTTGCTTGCACCAGGCATTTTTTCTTTTTTCTATCATGATGGAGAGAGAGAGAGAACAGATAGTCAAGAAAGACAGAGATGGTGAGATAGATAAACATACACATATACAAAGAAATATTAAAGTATTAAACATCCTATATTTGAACCGATGACTACACAATCACCAATATCTAAGACCATCTGCACAATATTCAGTTCTGATAAACTATTACTATTCCTTCCTACACAGTTTTATGTAACATGCAGACTTTCTGTACACTCTGTTTCTAGAATTCACAGATTTCATACTTGAATATACAGAATAGGAGTGCAATGGTAGTGGTAAAAAAATTATCTTTGAGTGCTATCAGCTTTGTATCAGAATTTCTTTGACACGTATCTTGCTTGAGTTTATTCTTGGAATGTGAAGATTGCTAATTCTTTGAAACATTATGCAAGCATCTTCAGTGTCTCTTGATTGTGTCTTTATCCATAGTAATAATATAGAAGTGAAATATTTAATAATATTCTTTAAAAATTAAAAAAACCCTCAAAACATTGACTGTATTTCATACGTGTTGTTCTTGATTATTTCTAAAAAATTAAAATATTGCAAAACAGTACATCTAAAACAATCCCTTATTGTCTAATAATTGTTATAATCATACTCTTAGGTTCCTTGGTTCTTGATAGGTTCCCCATACTGTGGTATAGCTTAAAGGAATATATATTCTTTCATTAACCATGTTTTAGGAACAAGACCATCCTTCTCTTTTACAAGTGAGTATGAAGGAAATAACCATGCAGGCCATAGAAGCCCCCCTGAAATCTGGAAGAAAGTAGCAAAGGTGCCCACATGAGCCAGGGGAAACATTGCCAAACTGCTCTCAAACATTTTCTCTATTTACTCAACTTCCCAAACTCCTGGAAGCTTAGAGACTGAAAGCCTTAAAGAGTTTCACCCAACATTGGAAGACACTTTAATGTAACTGATAAACAGGCAATTAATATAAACTATGTCCCTTCTTGATGTTCCACTTTCCCAAAACTTTGCACTGAAATTTAAATATGAAACACACATTCTCATCAAGCTCCCTCCTTAATCAAGAGGTGAGGGAGGATCCCTTACAGGGTCGTGCCGAGGAGTTTTGCCAACATCTGTCGGACAAAATCACTCGGATTCGGACCGGCTTAGACTCCGACTGGGCAGAGTCTAACGATCAGAACATGGGTGATCTCGTCGATGTTATATGGGACGAGTTCGATCCTGTGACCCCAAAGGAAGTGGACAGAATTATGAGGAAGCTGAGCTCCACCACTTGTTTATCAGATCCGTGCCCTTCTTGGCTGGTTTATTCTGCTCGAGAGGGAACACGAATCTGGCTCCAGGCGGTGATATCCGCCTCCCTGAGTGAGGGTTGTTTCCCCTCCGTCTTGAAAGAAGCGGTGGTGAGACCCCTCCTCAAGAAACCTACCTTGGACCCAACTATATTAAACAACTTTCGTCCGGTCTCCAACCTTCGCTTTCTTGCTAAGGTTGTTGAGAGTGTGGTGGCACATCAGCTCCCTTCGGTTCTGGAGGAAACTGACTATCTGGACCCGTACCAATCGGGTTTCAGGCCCGGACACAGCACAGAGACGGCATTGGTCGCACTAATAAATGATCTCTGGACAGCTCGGGACAGAGGCTGTTCCTCTGTCCTAGTTCTTCTAGACCTCTCAGCGGCTTTTGATACCATCGACCATGGTATCTTGCTGCAGCATCTCAGGGGATTGGGAGTGGGAGGCACGGTTCTCCAGTGGTTCTCCTCCTATCTCATGGGACGTTCGCAGTCGGTATTAACAGGAGGGCAGAGATCGAGCTCGAGGCCTCTCACTTGTAAAGTCCCTCAAGGATCGGTCCTCTCACCTCTCCTATTCAATATCTACATGAAACCACTAGGTGAGATCATTTGTGGTTTTGGAGTCGGGTATCACCAGTACGCTGATGATACCCAGCTTTTTATTTCAACCCCAAACCACCTCAGTGATGCCCTTGATGTGATGTCCCGTTGCCTAGAAGCAGTTCGGGTCTGGATGGGGAAGAACAGGCTTCAACTCAACCCTGACAAGACTGAGTGGCTGTACGTACCGGCATCTCGGGATATTCAGAACATTCCATCTCTTTCTATAGGGGGTAAGTTATTACCCCCCACAGATAAGGCTCGCAACTTGGGAGTCCTCTTAGATTCACAGCTTTCCTTGGAAGACCACATAACAGCTGTGACTAGGGGAGCCTTTGCCCAGGTTCTCCTGGTTCGCCAATTACGGCCCTATCTAGACCAAGATGCCCTACGTAGGGTCACTCATGCACTCGTGACCTCTCGTTTAGACTACTGCAATGCTCTTTACATGGGGCTGCCCTTGAGGACCACTCGGAGGCTCCAACTGGTACAGAATGCAGCCACGAGAGTTGTGTTGGGAGTCTCCCGATACTCCCATGTTACACCTCTACTCCGTGAGCTGCATTGGCTCCCAGTTGTCCTCCAGGTAAGATTCAAGGTGCTGGTAATGGTTTTCAAAGCCCTACATGACATGGGTCCGGAGTACCTTAGGAATCACCTGCTGCCAGCGTCAACGTCCCTCCGTCCAGTGCGCTCCCACAGAGAGGGCCTCCTAAGGGTTCTGCCGTTCGGAGAATGCCATCTGGTGGCTCCCAGAGGAAGAGCGTTCTCTGTGGGCGCGCCTGACCTATGGAACCGTTTACCGGTTGAGCTCCGGATGGCTCCCGACCTTCGCTCCTTCCGACGCGACCTAAAAACATATCTGTTTGAGCAATCCGGTCTGGTCTGACGGGTTCTGTTTTAATTATTGTTTTAAGATAACTATCTTCTGCATTTGGGCAAAATTAGGGTTTAATTTGTTTTCAATATCTGTATTTGTGCATTCTGTTATTTATGTCACTGTTCACCGCCCTGAGTCCTTAGGGAGAAGGGCGGTATACAAATCAAATAAATAAATAAATAAATAAATAAATAAATAAATAAATAAATAAATAAATAAATAAATAAATAAATAAATAAATGGTACTGACATCTCTATGGTAATTTAGAAAAGGTTCCATCTTCAGCTAAAGACACGTCTATTTATAACCATCCAATATATCTGTAGTAGCTGGTGTCATAAAGTTAAATTGGAAATGCATGTCTCTAAATTGTACTTCACAGATACCACCATCAGTTGTCTACTCTGCATAAAATAATTAGCCATTTGTTTTCCTCTTAATTAATACTAAGTTGGACATGTGACTGGCTTTAATTCAATTATTTTGCTATTCAGGTAGCAGCTCATTTTCCTTATCACATACATAGGCTCAAAAGATTTGAAAAGTTAATTCTTACTTTCATTATATTTTCAAGTTTGCATTTCATCTATTTTCTATATTGCAAAAATATTTTCTGTCTTACCTGCAATATTGCTTAGTAAATTAAACAAAAATGCATAGTTAGGTTTTTTTTCCAAACTCTGACACAAATGCATAGTAAATTGCACCAGTTTTCTATGTATGTTATGGTGTGATCATTGATATTATCTTATGCTATAATTTAATAGAAAAATGTTCAGAGTTCATGTGTGTACAGTTGTTTTTCATAGTGCAAAAATTGGCTTTAAAATCACTATTTCCACTTTGGGGGTGGGACAGTAATATAATAAACTTGTGGTTTTTAGTTCTTCTTGAAGATTCTGTTAAGACAGATGTAATAATTTCTAGTTATATGTTTATATAATACTAGCAATGTAATAACATACAAGCTACTCATTCAATAGTATCATTGCCATATTAAGATATACAGTCTTGTATACACTGGAATCTACTATCCTAACTTACCAGTGGAAGTACATTAAAATACACAAATAGAAACTTTCTTATCTAACTTATTCAGTAAAGACTGATAAATTATCTAAATAAAATAAAATTTCCCCAAGAGACATGTGTATTTAGATATCAAAGTCATATTAGTTTGAATGTCAACATCTTTTGTGCACTGTTTAAATATCTCCTTAGTTTTAATGTATCCCAATGGAGTCTGCAGGGCAAATCCATAATAATACAGCTTTTTCTCCACTGCTGTCCCAAGTAATAAGACGATTATTCTGTAGTATTAATGACCCTACAAATGCCTATTACCTTCTTTTCCTTCATAAGGCTGCCAGCTTCGCCTAAGAATGAATGGCTTGCTGCCAACAATATTTTTCTCCTGTGGATTAAACAGAGCATGAAGGCTGTTCAAATCATGAGCTCAGAGTACAATTTAAGAAGGGGATAACAAATCAGTTAACACCACTTAAACATGTAAAGAACATGCCAGGCATGGATGACTATGTTTAACAAGGATTTTAAAAAAATGTTTATAGAGGGTTGTGATTTTTGTCAGAAGAAGAAATTTCACAGTAAAAAGTATACTGGTGTAGCCAGTGATATGTAAACAATTGGTGGGAACTAGAATTAATATTTATGAACTCAAAGATCATATGAACTTGGATGTCATAATCTACTTTTTGATGTATCTAGAGATTGCAAATATGGCTGACATTATAAAATTTACTGACAGAAATCTACACAATTTCCAGAGAAAGAATTCATACTATTGGCAGAGAAGCATAACTTGGATGAGATTTCCAATACCCCCAAATCTGTGGAGGAAATAGAACTTGTTTTCAAACTGAATCCAGTGAATCCAGTGTAATGTATTGGGCTTTGTCTTGTTAAGGGAACATCATGTGGGTTAATTGCTGGTAGGTTGTATAAGCAGGGGAGCTGGCTAACGGCTCCCAGCTCCTCAGACAACCCATCTCCAGTGCTGCCATTGGCTGCCTCTAGGGTGGCAATAGGTTGCTTTAAACCTACTGGCCACCGCCTAGAGGCCAGGGTATAAATTGCTGCAATGATCTTTGCTGAACTCATTCGCCTCATCTCATCATTGAAGCCATGAACCCAGTATCTAACACTGGCGACGAGGATGGGATCCTGCTCCTCCAACTGAGCTGAAGAGTCACTAGGGGAGAGGCCGAGCAGCGCCTGGCGGAAAAAGCAATTCCCTCCCCTACAGTCGGCCTAGCACAGCCACGCTAGCGCCCATACGCCCAGCCGCAAAGACCAGCAGAAATGGCCAAGTTCAGAAAGCTTGAAGAATTCAACATAACTTACCCAGAAAGATGGTCCTCGTATCTATTCAGGATCGAGAACTATCTTCGCATAAATCAAATTGCCGAGGATGGCCTGAAGGCCGCCACACTCCTGTGTGTGTGTGGCCCAGCCACGTTTGACATTGCGGAGAACCTGTTCGCGCCAATGCCATTGGAGTCCGTAATGTTCACGGACTTGAAGAAGAAGCTCAGAGACCACTTTCAAGCCAAGCTGTCGGTAATCGCTTGGCGCCATGCATTCGAGCAGAGAATTCAGCAGCCAGGTGAAACAGCGTCTGAATTCATCGCAGCGTTGAGGCAGGCCGCACACCTGTGCCAGTTCTCTGACGTCGAGGAGAGGCTACGAGACCGGCTTGTCTGCAGTCTCTGGAATCGAGAGTCACGGCATAAACTCTCCGCTAAAGAGACTCTGTCATTCCCAGATGCGCTGAAAGAAATCATGGTGGACGAGGCCGCCGGCGGGGCCGTACGAGCCATGCGGCCTGCCAAAACAGCTCAACTCGTGGAACCCATCCACCACGAGGACACTGAACACACAGAAGACCCCGATGATGACACAGAAGTCGACAAGCTACAAAGACACAATGACCAACAGCGTCACAGAGACAAGCAACAAGGGGCGACTTACAACACAGATCCCTTCCTTAGGTGCCCAGGTGTGGCGGCTACCACCAATGCTTGGACTGTAAGTTCTGGACAGCCACATGCCGGGCCTGCAGAAAGACTGGCCACATTGTGTCCATCTGCAGAGGTCACCAGAGGGACCAGCCATCGAATCACCAGTCGGACATCCCAACCAGGAGAGGTACCAGGGCCCCGGGACAGTATAGCGTGGGGTTTTGCTCCAGCTGCAGAAGCATTTGCTGTACAGGAGCTCGCCACCCCATTAAGCTGAAGTTTAGACTTCAGGTGGAGTTGCAAGGGGTCCCCTGCAAGATGGAGCTGTACACGGGCTCAGGCGTATCTATTATTTCACTAGAGACATTTAATTTCATCTGTAATCGCAGTAAGAGATGGGCCAAGCTGAGGCCTTCTGACATTATACTAACTGATTTCCCGAATGCCAGAGTCACAGCCAAGGGTGAGGCCACACTAGCCATTAAATTTAAGGGGTTTTCTGGGCACCTGGATGTTGTTGTAGTAGGGGGTCAGCAAATGAGCCCGATCGGGCTCGATTGGTTTGATGCACTAGGCATCCAAGTAACTGGAATCAACCAGACACAAGTCACGAGTCTAGCAACAGTATGTGAAGAATTTGCAGATGTGTTTGATTCAGCTCTGGGGACATACACGGGCCTGCCAATAACATTTAAACTAGATCCTACTGTAGTGCCAGTCAGGATTAAACCTCGTAGGGTGCCATTTGCTCTTAAACGCAAGATAAATGCTGTGTTAGATAAACTTGTTGAACAGGGCGTACTGCAGGCTGTAGATAGGAGTGAATGGGAGACCCCAATCATAACGCCTCAAGCTTAAAAAGAATAAGTTAGTATTGGAGTCCCTTCAACTGAGTTCTTGGGTTTCCGTATAGATGCTGACGGCATCCATCCTGCCGAGTCTAAAGTAAAAGCCATTCAGATGGCATCCAGCCCCAAAACGAAGGGAGAGCTGCAGGCATTCCTAGGCCTAAATTTTTACCACACGTTCCTTCCTAACAAGGCCGCAGTGGCAGAGCCGTTACACTGGCTCTTGGACAAAAATGCTGCATGGAAGTGGACTAGTGTTCACGAAAAAAGTTTTCAGGAATTGAAGGCTCTTCTGTCGGTCAGTTCCACGATCACTCATTTCAAGGAATCAATGCCAGTATGCCTAGTGTGTGACGCGTCTCCATATGGGGTGGGGGCAGCCCTAAGAGCCTTGGTGGAGCAGTGGGCTAATGCCTCCTTAAGTAACACCAGCTGCCTGCAATTAGTGCAGGTTCGCATCCCACCAGGCTCAAGGTTGACTCAGCCTTCCATCCTTCTGAGGTAGGTAAAATGAGGACCCAGATTGTTGGGGGCAATAAGCTGACTTTGTAATAATGCCACTTGGCGGGGGCCGAAAGCCCTAATAAGCAGGCATATACATAGAATGAAGGCTATTGCTAAGCACATTGGTTTGTGCTTAAATTGTAAGCCGCCCTGAGTCTTCGGAGAAGGGCGGGATATAAATGGGATTAAATAAAAATAAATAAGTGACTTAGATAGAACTCAAGTTCCAATTGCTTTTTATTCAAGGACACTGTCTTCCGCCAAGCGTAATTACGCTCAAATCGACAAAGAGGCACTGGCTATAGTAGCTGGAGTAAAAAAATTCCATGACTACTTCTATGGCAGGGACTTCACGGTCTTCACAGACCATAAACCGCTATTGGGGTTATTCACTACAGACAGACAGACACCCCACATCTTATCCCCTAGGATGCTAAGATGGTCTATTTTTTATTGGCTTACAACTTTAAGCTAATTCACAAACCCGGCAAGGATATGGGCCATGCAGATGGCCTGAGCAGGCTTCCACTGCCACAAATCAAACCAGATCCAGCCCCAGAGGCCTGCATTTTGTCCATTTAGGACTTGCCGGAGTTTCCCCTCCACGCAGGGGATTCATAGCTGCTGAAACAGCAACAGCTAAGAATCTAAGCAGAGTGCTATCTTGGGTACACATGGGGTGGCTAGATAAAAGCCCAGGTCCTGAGTTTCAGAGCTATTTCACAAGGAGACATGAGCTCTCAGCTCATAAGGGTTGTATTCTTTGGGGGAACAGGGTCATAGTTCCCACCGCATTAAGGGACCTGGTGGCCAGGATTAGATAAAGCCATTGAGGCTCAGGTGCATGGGTGTTATGCATGCCAGCAATCGAGGCCTGAAATGCCGTACGCTCCCGTGCACAGGTGGGAGGAGACACACACCCCTTGGTCAAGGATTCATATAGACTTCGACGGGCACTTTCAGGGACAGCTTTTCCTGACAGTGGTTGACAGCCACTCTGAATGGCTAGAAGTTATACCAATCGCAAACATGACTACTGCTAGGACCATCCAGGTGCTTAGGAAACTCTTTGCAACACACAGGCTGCCGGACGTCGTAGTGTCTGATAACAGGGCCCAATTTACTGTGGAAGAATTTCAGGCGTTCCTGAGGGCAAACCTCATTAGGCATGCAACATCAGCTCCATTTCACCCATCTAGTAATGGTCAAGCCGAACATATGGTACGAACCACGAAAGAGTCATTGAGGCGTATAGTGACTGGGGACTGGCACCACAGACTGGCCAACTTTTTGCTCTGCCAACATTCCACACCATGCATGGCAACAGGGAAAAGCCCAGCAGAGCTGCACTGGGGGTAGCGCCTAATCACAAAACTGCACAGGTTGCACCCAGACTAGGTGGCAGCTGAGGCCTCTCGCCCAAACCCCCCGAGGGGGCTGCAAGTGGGCGACAGGGTGTGGGCCAGGAACTATGGGCATGGGAACTTGTGGGTGCCAGGGAAAATCACCAAAACGTCGGGCCCTCTCTCATAGGAAGTGGGCCTAGAGGGCGGGCGAGTCATCCATCGCCATATTGATCAGTTTAGAGAGTGTTTCCCAGAATGGTCACAAAGCAAGGACTTCGTCCCAGGACCCATCCATGGACCACAAACCGGCAGCCAGGCCGATCAATCCATAGGCTCTGAGGTGCCAAGCACTCAGAGCAACAGGGAGGTGGCCGAAGGGGAGGAAAGCCCAGGAGTGCAACATGGGGCCCCTGATGGAGAAAGCCAACCAGAACACTACAGCCACTGTGCTAACTCTCCTGAGCAATTGGACTCTGGGGTGGGCCATCCTGGAAGGGCCAGCCAGAGAATTCCAAGTCAACCAGACTTGCTTGAATGTACGGACACTGGTCTACCCAGCCCGGCGGGCAAGCTGGTGGGCCAGGGAGTTCCTGGTTCTCCCAGGCGTTCCACAAGGGTTCGCAAGCCTCCTGCATATTTACAAGATTTTGTTCTGAAATAACTGAGCTATGATGTTGTCTGTATTAGCCAGTATGGAAAAAACGTGTATATTGCATATTACTGTTGTACCTCTGTAAACTCGTATTGCCGTAATCATTCTATTTGTTGTTATAATGTTTGTACATTCTAGGGGGAAGGGGTGTAATGTATTGGGCTTTGTCTTGTTAAGGGAACATCACAAGGGTTAATTGCTGGTAGGTTGTTTAAGCAGGGAAGCTGGCTAACGGCTCCCAGCTCCTCAGACAACCCGTCTCCAGCACCACCATTGGCTGCCTCTAGGGCGGCAATAGGTTGCTTTAAATCTATTGGCCACTGCCTAGAGGCCAGGGTATAAATTGCTGCATTCGCAGCCCTGTTTCTCAGTTCAGTTCCTGCAAACAATAAACAATGATCTTTGCTGAAGTCATTCGCCTCGTCTCGTCATTGAAGCCATGAACCCAGTATCTAACATCCAGAATAACATCCATTTTTTAAAAAGTTATAAAATAATTCTCATCTATTCCATAAAGTATATACCAGTGCAAATTTAAACTGTTGAATAAATATGTTTGAATATATTTCACTGTACACAATCCAAGATAGATTCCATATTCATTTTCACTGTGCACACTACAAAGTGGAATTGGTATACCACACTTTCAGGTTTCTTATCCTAGCTTTGGTTATCAGCTGAAATAAAAAATTCAGAACTCAGAATTCATGTACTAATTGAGTTTGACTCCACTTTTTGTAACAAATATTGGGAACTTTTTTCTTCAGTGATCACTTCCTCCCCCATGTTGCACTCCTGGGCTTTCCTCCCCTTCAGCCACCTCCCTGTTGCTCTGACTGCTTGGCACCTCAGAGCCTATGGATTGATTGGCCTGGCTGCCGGTTTGTGGTCCGTGGATGGGTCCTGGGACGAAGTCCTTGCTTTGTGATTTTGATTGCAAAATGCTTGGTAATAGATATAATTTTTACAATTTACCATTAAAATCTTACAGTTTGGAATAATATGGGCTTATTTATTTTGACATATGTCTTTTTAAATAATACTTTGAATGAACTCAGTTTTGAGGGTAACAAGATGGCGGTGCCTAGATCAGCTGTGGCAGCATTGGCTCTTGAAGGTGAAAAGTTTTTGGAGGGATACAAGGGATATAGGAAGGTTGGGAAGGTTTTAATGTGTTTGAGCAAAGTATTAGGACTAAGCTAACATACGACAATCTTTGCTGGCATGGCAAGGTTTTTAGCTGTTTTGGAACTGTTGGCCAGACCGTTAAAAGTTGTTTGCGCTATTTGAAATTGTTCTGCTGGCAGCAAGAGCTGACTGTTGGCACAGCAATGGATTCTATTGCAGATTGGGGCTGTTTCCAAAAGAGACAGAGATGGAGAGGTCCCACGGCTTATGGAGCGAAGTAACTGGATGAGGCTGTCGGCAGGCCCAGAGGAAGGGAGAGAGGCTTTTGGAGGAGTTGGAGGCAGCGGCAGCGTGCTCCAGGGGCGAAAGGGAGTGAAGCCTCTTTAAGGAAAAGGTAGAAGAGCCAGGATCAGGAAAACAAAAGGAGGTGAGGTTGTCATGCAGGAATACAAGATAAATTGGGGGCTAATCTACATGGAGCGCCATTTCAATCTGTCCTGTTTGCCAATGTTTGCTCCCTAGAGACTAAAATGGATGATCTGAAACTTGAGCTAGCCACGAATAAAGAGGTGAGAGACTGCTGTGCTATAATCCTGACAGAGACATGGTTAAAGTCATTTATTCCAGACAATGCTATCAGTATGATGGGCTTTTCAACATTTCAGCTGGACAAGAGCAGGGATTTGAGTGGAAAAATCTGTGGTGGAGGTGTAT
This sequence comes from Vipera berus, assembly GCF_964194415.1. Taxonomy (NCBI): domain Eukaryota; kingdom Metazoa; phylum Chordata; class Lepidosauria; order Squamata; family Viperidae; genus Vipera; species Vipera berus. The sequence goes on from NC_138206.1 coordinate 63,784,706, forward strand.
GTATTTATATTAATGAGAGGTGGTGTACCAATGGTAAGGTAGCATCCAGCCAGTGCTCTCCTGATGTTGAGTGTTTGGCTGTGAAATGTACTCTTTTATTTGCCAAGAGAATTCACTGTCATCCTAATCATAGCTGTGTGTATCCCCCCCCCCAACAAGAATAGAGCCCTGAGTGCTCTTTATTGCATTATCAGTGACTTGCAAACTATCCACCCAAAAGGTGTTTTCATTCTGGCAGGGGATTTCAATCTGACTGACTTGAAAGCAGCCCTCCCTAATTTCCATCAATATGTGAATTTTGCTACTAGAGGTGCACATTCTCTGGATTTAGCTGACTCTAACATTGAGAAAGCAGTTAAGGCTGCCCCTCGCCCTCATGTTGGCTCCTCAGATTATCTCTCTGTGATGCTTATGCCAGCATATAAGCCTTTGTTAATTAGAGAGAGTCCAATTAAAAAACAAGTGAGTGTATGGCCTGCAGGAGCTATGGAAGCTCTACAAGACTGTTTTGGGCGCACAGATGGAAATATATTTAAAGAGGCTGCAACAAATGGACAACATAGTGATGTAAACGAGTACACTTCTACTGTGTCTGTTTATATCCAAAAGTGTATGGAGGATGTCAGTGTTCTTAAGTGTATTATCATGCGAGCAAATGAAAAACCTTGGATGTCACAGGAGGCCCATGTAGTGTTGAAGGTGAGAAACACCACTTTCAAATCAGGTGATGTGGCAGCACTTAGAATAGTAAGAGCTGATTTGAAGCATGCTATAAAATCAGCAAAGCAGGCCTATAGTCAGAAAGTACAGAATTTCTTTCAAAATCCTATGGACCCAAGACATATGTGGCAAGGCATTCAGGTAATTAAACAAGCTAAATATGTTTTTGGATGGTTTGAGGCCACAAACAACATGCCAGCAAGAAAGACTGTTCCCCTTCCTGATGAGCAGGTGCTTAGGTTTGATACAACTGCTATTCAGAAGGTCCTGTGGAAAATCAATACTCGGAAAGCTGTGGGTCCTGATAATATCCCTGGGCGAGTAATTGAGGAATGTGCTGACCAGCTGGTCACTGTTCCCACAGACATCTTCAATCTCTTGTTGCATCAATCCATGATCCCATTATGTTTTAAGACTGAAATCATTGTACCAGTGCCCAAAATACTGTAATCACATGCCTTAATGATTACCGTCCAGTTCCATTACGATGAAGTGTTTTGAGAGATTGGTCAAAGTCTATATGATTTCATGCCTTCCCCCTACATTTGACTCATTACAGTTTGGCTATTGGAAGAAGTGCTCTGTAGAAGATGGACTTTCCTGTGTGCTTCATCTTAGCTTGGCACACCTGGAGGGGAAGAATACTCATGTTTGTTGATTTTAGTTTGGCATTCAACACAATCATTCGTCAGCATCTGGTGAACAAATTGCCTATTAGGTTTTAATACTCCTTTATATAATTGGATACTTCATTTCCTTATTGATAGGTTCCAGTTTGTGTGAGTTGGAATGAAAGTTTCCAACTCCATCTCCTTGAGTACAGGTTCCCCACAGAGCTGTGTCCTGAGTCTGCTATTGTTCACTTTAATGACCCACAACTGCTGTGCCAAATCTGCTACAAATCATATTGTGAAGTATGCAGACAACACGGAAGTGATGGGTATTATCCAAGATGACAATGAAGATGCTTATAGGGAAGAGGTGAAAGCTCTGGTGCACTGGTGCAATAAAAGTAACCTGATTCTAAATGTTGATAAAACAAAGGAGATCATTGTAGATTTTAGAAAGAGCCAGCATAGTCATACACCACTCAGTATCAAGGATGCAGCTGTAGAGGTGGTCAACAGTATTAAGTATCTAGGGTGCAGATAACTAACAATATGAATTGGTCTCTCCACACGTCATCCTTAGTGAAGTGAACAAACCAGCGTCTGCATTTCCTGTGTTGGATGAGAACAGCACATCTCTCCTTCTGTCCTGGCCACTTTTTACAGAGGCATGATTGATAGTATTGATAGTATTTTAACAAACTGCATCAATGCCTCAGATAGAAATTCCATACAGAGATTGGTAAGGACAGCGGAGAAGATCACAGGAAACTCACTTCCTGGTATTCAAAATACTGCTCATAAGTGTTATGTGCTTAGAACTCAAAGCATTGTTAGAGAACCCACACACCCATTTTATGGTCTGTCTCTGTTGCTCCCCTCTGGGAGGAGGTTTTGAAGTATTTCTAGCAGGACTACCTGATTAAGTAATAGCTTTGTTCCCTATGCCATCCACCTAGTAAACTCGCAAGAATCGTTTTTCTTGCCATGCACATGTATACATAATCCGAACTAGACTGTGTTGTTTCTCTGTGTCATATATGTGGGTATATTTATTTATTTATTTTGTCATATTTATATAGTGTGTATTGGAGGTGGTGACCCTTTGAGAGCTGTATGCAATGAACTTTCATTTTAATGTATGCCGATTAGTGTACATTCAAGTGACAATAAAGTTATTATTCTAGGAAGCAATGTTTAAAATATGGCTAAAAATTAGTTGGATTTACAGCAATGTATTTCTGGACATATTGCTCAGTTCAACCATTTATTATTCAACATATTCCTGAATGCACACATATTCTTTAAATCATATATATGATTTAGAAAAAAAGCACTGTATATATATGTGTGCACGCATGCACACACACACACACACACACGTGCACACACACACACACACACACATATATATACAGTGCTTTTTTTCTAAAAAAAAAAAGGTGCCAGAACTCAGAGGTGCTGTCACTGGGAGCGATGCCGGTGTCTTACTATGGCGTTGCCGTCCGTCCTTTGCACCCTCGCCCCTGTGGCTCTGAGCCACATGCGGGGATTCCCCTCCCTACAGCCACCGTGGGGATTCCCCTCCCCGCAGTTGCCATACTGCGGCCTGTGCTGAGCCCCCACCCGGAGCTGCTCCAAACCCCGACCCAGAGCTGTGTTCCTTGTGGCAGTGGTCTTTGGCACCAAACAGCTGATGGCCTCTGGCACTGGCACTCATTCATTTACTGCCCCGTCGCTTCCAAATGCAGTAAGTGAGTGAGCGAGCAAGTGGTGTTTGGAAGCGTTTGGAAGCAATGGGGCAGTAAGTGAGTGAGTGAATGTTGCAAATAGCATTTGAAAGTTTCGGGGCAGTAAGTGAGTGTGTGAACGAGTGTGCACGTTCAGCAAGTGTGATGTATTTGTGCTGGCATTTCTAGGCCTCTTTCCAACCACATCCACAAAAATTTGTAACAAACATTGGAATTCTCAATGCCATGTTTGGTATTTCCCAGAAATCTGTTACTGGAAGGAAAAAGCAATCCCTGTTGTGTTACTGATCCCAGAGAAGGATTTGCATGTATGCAGGTATCCTTAGGGTGCCATAGTTATGGATGAAAAATATTGGTTTCAAAGTTGGCATTTCTGGATGTAATACAGATATTTTGGACTTATTTTTGTTTCTTCATGCTACTTTCTACATCTTTTCCTGTCCCCCATGGAATATAAAAAAGGCTTCCAAATATTGGTATTAAACACCGCTTACTAATGTTACTGAAGCAGTAGGCGTGAACTTAAATGGACTCCAGAAGATGGTAGAGGATAGGAAGGCCTGGAGGAATGTTGTCCACGGGGTCGCGATGGGTCGGACATGACAGCGCAACTAACAACAACAACAACTAATGTTACATGCATTATATAGCTGTATCTCATCTGACCAATACTTCAAAAACTGGTAGTTTCATATAGGATTTAATTGAGGATGTTATGTGATGCTCTCCAAAGTTTGCCCATGGTCTCTTCTCATAAAGATGAGTTTTGTCAATATAGGATATATAGAACAGTGCTGGGATCTATCATTTATTATTCCACCTGGTGGAATTTTTTTTCCCATTCCAGTTAATATAGAGACATCTGCAATGAATGCCTGGCATATTATTTGCAAATTACATTAAGCAGAGTAGTTGGGAATAATCAGCTGGGTTAGATTTGGGCTCTTTTGTTACAACTGACTATAATAATGATTAATCCTAAAGCAATGAGTGGATTACTGTAGGCTAATGGATTACTGTAGGTTAAAAGAATGCTAAAAATTGGTGTTTACCAATCTCTATTTCTCCTAATCAATTCTAAAAATATGTGATTGCCTCCTGAGTCTTTGCCAAGTTTCAACTGTAAAATTAATTTTTAGATATCAGAGGGGAATATGACTGAAACCTAGTCACTTAGTTCTGAAATCAGGTCAGAAGTTCACCTAAAATCTTTGTTATATGAAAATAATTTATTTATTTTTATTTATTTATTTTAATTCCATTTATATCCCGCCCTTCTCCGAAGACTCAGGGCGGCTTACAAGCTTAGCAGTAGCCTTCATTCTATGTATATGCCTGCTTATTAGGGCTTTCACACACCCCCAAGCGGCATTATTACAAAGTCAGCTTAATTGCCCCCAACAATCTGGGTCCTCATTTTACCTACCTCGGAAGGATGGAAGGCTGAGTCAACCTTGAGCCTGGTGGGATGCGAACCTGCACTAATTGCAGGCAGCTGGTGTTACTTAAGGAGGCATTAGCCCACTGCTCCACCAAGGCTCTAAATTTATGGAACTACTATAATAATCTATCCTAATAAGGTAGTCTGAACTTGCATTCTATAAACAGCTAAAACTTTCATGTCTGTTTTATACTTTGTAACCTTCAATTGGGCCAAAAAATTGCATCATAAGGCTCAAATGGGCTAACCCATGGGTGTCAAACTCACCGCATTGCATGACATGTTGTGACGTATCACAACTTTTTTTCCATTGCCAGAGCTGGAATGGGTGTGGCCTCTGCATGATGCAACGGGCCCGCGGGCCAGCAGTTTGACACCTCTGGACTAACTGATAGAATACTGGGCCCAATGGAAAGAAATAAGGAAAATATTTTGTTGCTTAAGTGACACTGCTGCAGATAGCTAGTTATATAATCCTCACTTACAACATTCCTTTATAACTTCCCAGAAATTGATGGGGAACCCACAAGGAACTTATAAGATTGTCATCACCCTTTGCTACCTTCCTATTAGCAAAGTCTATGCTTTTGGGAAGCTTGCAGGAAGAGTCAATAAAGAATTGTTGTATTCTCCAATTTCCACACACACACATTCCCACATTTTCTTCCCCACCTAGTAACAGACTGCTACCTGCCTGCTGGGAAAGAAAGAAAGCAGCAGAGAGGGAGGAAATAGGAAGGAAAGAACGTGGAGGAAGAAAAAGGTAAAGAGGAAGGAAGGATTCTGACAATTGAGAAGCTGACAGAAAATTGGAAGTCGCTGCCACTCTGATTGATTTTCTGCCTGTCCATGATGATTCTGTTTCACTGTTTAGGTGAAGAAATATCTCTGAAACGACCCAAAGGATATGAATTGTCTAGTAAGGGAATAAAAAACTTCCTTGATTGTTTAAATGGTGATAAAAGAAGGCTAAGCTTTTCTATGTTAATTTATTTTTATTTCTTAGTGCTAGATTGTCTTGGAGTTTTAGAGCACCTATGATAATACTGGATTTTTATTGTATATCCTAAAGCTGTTTTTGACAGCAGTAGTTGTCACAATGTCCTACTAACCTTTTAATTAGACAATGTTTCCTACACAATTTCTAATGTATAATTTCTACAATATTGTATAATTCATGAGTAATTTCTGATTGTTACCAATTTCAAGTACTCATTTACCATTTAAGTTATCAATACAATGTTTATTTAGTCTTTTAATCCATCTTGTCTTGATATGGCCATCTTTTAATATCCCAGTATAAGTCCTCATATTATCTCACAGTGCAAGATAGATTTCTGATTCATAAATATCAAATAAAATAGAGGGCAGTGATCACTGTCAGGCTTGTGTTTCACTTTTCACCCTTCATTGATTTAACTAACACCCTTAAAATGGCACCATAAACAATTATGGAGGATTGCCATCTAGACTGTAAAGTAAATGTCCTTGGTGGATCATTTTCTAATACATCTTTTAAAGCACAAAGATCAAAGCTGTTCATCAATATAGGTTTAACAGAGACTGTGAAAGCATGTTATACAAACTGACACATTTCTGTTTGTAGCATACTTTTTCTATAAACTCAGTAATTCTGTGAAAACTGGAACAGAAAGCATTTTTGTAACTAGGAACATAAAAATGTCAGTGCTATTTCCAAAATTAGAAATGCTCAGTGGTGGGATACAGCTGGTTTGCATCACTTCGGCAGAACCGGTAGCTAATTTTTTGTTGCCCAGGCCCAGATTGGACTTCCGGAAGTGGCATCCAATGGTTGTTCACATATTTGAATCTCACCACTGGAAATGCTACTCCTATCATGAAAAGGATTCTGGAAAAAGATTCTGTTATCAAGAAGACTAAGGGAAGCTCTTGGAAAAATAATGGCAAAAACTAGTTTGCATAACAGTTACCAAATTGTAGTTTTCTTTTACTGATATTTGATGCTACCAAAGTACATTTGTAGCTTATTTTAAAAAATATTTTCTTTTTTCCTGAAATCACCAAAACAAATATGTTATCATATTATTTATTTATGCATTTCTTCATTATTAGTAGATAAGAATACAGGTGAGTAACAGTTTAAAATATAGTTACTTTGAAATATGAGTTGACACCATTTCAATGCATTTCTTAAGCTGCAAAATCTAGCAGAATAATAAAGCGTTTACCCAGAGTGTACTTGTTAAAAAATATTTGCTTTTATTACCAGGGCAGAATCATTTAATTTATTCAAATTCATATTGGTACATAACATTATGCATCGCATTAAACTATAAATGCAAGTATAAACTATAGTTTATAGTGTTATTTTATGCAAGAAAATAAGAAAGCTGTATTGTTATTCAGTGTTATATTTGTTAAGAAATATACCTACTTATGTAGAAAATACAGTTGGTGAAATGTATCCTGAATGGGCAAATTGAGTTACAGAGGGTGGTTGGATGTAGCCTTGCTCATCTGTTGCTAGTAAAACATAAAATTAATGTTTTATGAATAACTACCCCAAAGTGCCCATTTTTGGATGGACATGTCTTCCCAAACAAGTAAATGCCTTGAACATAGTCCAGCAGTGGTCATTGCTTTTAAAATAGTCTCCTTATTCCAATATTCCTGTTTCATTAATGGAAATATTAGAAATCTAACTAAAGCCATTTTGGTTTTTGTCTGGTATGTTTGAGTTTGGACTAATAACATAAGGTATTCACTATCAGAATTGCATACAGTAAGCCTAACTATCTGTATAATGTCAGAATGACAAATATAACATTTTGAAAATAAAAATAAAACAGTTCTAATTTATTATTTCACATATATCATATATCATTTGATCTATTTTAAGTTTACTAAGCATATTCATATGAATATGAAATCTAACTTTGATTGCTGAAATGATTGTTTTATTGCCTTCATATTTTTCTAGTTTTCTGATTTCTTTGTCCTAAGAATACTGCTTCAGCTTTGTTTCTTCTTCTCTTTTTCTTTTAAGACTGTTAATCCTGAACCTGGCTCTTTAAATTAAATAATACATTTTTGTTCTCTGAAATGTATATCATAAAGACAAAAAAGACTCAGTACTGTGGTTGGAAAAAAAATATGAGCAGTAGCAAATGGACTGTAATATAAACAGATATTGATTTTAACCTATGCTAATAAATTGTCAGTTCATGTTGTCAGTTTTAAATATGATCTGACAATAGTACAATTTGCACAGGTAAAACCTACAGCAAGAGCACAAATGTATACAGCTAAAATGACAGCATTTTCCAAGTTCCTGCTGAGGTTTTGCTCTGGAATACTAAGAGCAAAATCAAAACAAGTATATTTTAAATATATTTTTATTTTTTTATTTTGATTTAATTTGATTAGATTCCTTTATCCCAAAAAACAAATTTGGGAAGACAATTGATAGTCATATACCACAGAAATTATAGATTACTAATTAGCATTTATATCATGATATTCGTATATGAGGATTTTGTGTGGCATTACTAAAGTGAACCTATAAAAGCTGGAATTCAGAAGATTATTTAGAAATAAAGATTATTTAGAAATAGTAGCCCCTTCAGGGATTACTGCCTTGTCATGGCGAAGGGGCTTGCGTAATTCAATAAAGTTATGAGCTATGCCATGCAGGGCCACCCAAGACGGAAAGGTCATAGCAGAGAGTTCTGACAAAACGTGATCCACTGGAGAAGGAAATGGCAACCCACTCCAGTATCTTTGCCATGAAAACCCTATGGACAGTACCAAAAGGCAAAATGATATGACGCTGGAAGATGAGCCTCTCAGGTTGGAAGGCGTCCAATATGCTACTGGGGAAGAACAGAGGGCTAGTACTAGTAGCACCAGAAAGAATGAAGCGACTGGGCCAAAGCCGAAAGGACGCTCAGCTGTAGATGTGTCTGGTGGTGAAAGGAAAGTCCGATGCTGTAAAGATTTTTTCTCCATAGGAACCTGGAATGTAAGATCCATGAAATCAAGGAAAGCTGGACATGGTCAAAAAGGAGATGACAAGACTGAACATCGACATCTTAGTTATCAGCGAACTAAAATGGACAGGAATTGGTGAATTTAATTCAGATGACCGTCAGGTATACTACTGTGGGAAAGAATCCCTCAGAAGAAATGGAGTAGCCTTCATAGTGAATAAAAGAGTAGGAAAAGTAATACTGGGATACAATCCTCAAAATGACAGAATGATCTCAGTTCGAATCCAAGCAAACCATTCAATATCACAGTAGTCCAAGTCTATGCCCCAACCACGAGTGCTGAAGAGGATGAAATTGACCAGTTCTATGAAGCCCTACAGCACCTTATAGAATTAACACCAAAAATGATGTACTTATCATCATGGGGGATTGGAATGCTAAAGTAGGAAGCCAAAAGATAACCGGAATAACAGGCAAGTTTGGCCTTCGAGTACAAAATGAAGCGGGCACAGGCTGACAGACTTTTGTCAACAGAATACAATGGTCATAGCAAACACTCTTTTCCAACAACCCAAGAGACGGCTCTACACATGGACATCACCAGATGGTCAACACAGAAATCAGATTGACTATATGCTCTGCAGCCAAAGATGGAGAAGCTCTATACAGTCAGTAAAAACAAGACCAGGAGCTGACTGTGGCTCAGACCATGAGCTTCTCATTACAAAGTTTAGGCTTATACTGAAGAAAGTAGGAAAAAGCACTAGGCCGTTCAGGTATGAATTAAATCATATCCCTGTTGAATATACAGTAGAGGTGACAAATAGATTTAAGGAATTAGATCTGATAGACAGATTGCCTGAAGAACTATGGACAGAGGTTCGCAACATTGTACAAGAGGTAGCAACCAAAACCATCCCAAAGAAAAAGAAATGCAAGAAAGCAAAATGGCTGTCTGAGGAAGCTTTGCAAATAGCTGAGGAAAGGAGGGAAGCAAAAGGCAAGGGAGAAAAAGAAAGATACGCCCAATTGAATGCAAAATTCCAGAGAATAGCTAGAAGAGATAAGAATGCCTTCTTAAATGAACAGTGCAAAGAAATAGAAGAAAACAATAGAATAGGGAGGACCAGAGATCTTTTCAAGAAAATTGGAGAGATGAAGGGAACGTTTCATGCAAAAATAGGCATGATAAAGGACCAAAATGGCAGGGACCTAACAGAGGCAGAAGAGATTAAGAAGAGGTGGCAAAATTACACAGAACTATACAAGAATGAGCTTAACGTCCCTGATAATCACAATGAGGTGGTCACTGACCTCGAGCCAGACATCCTAGAATGTGAAGTGAAGTGGGCCTTAAAAAAGCTGAGCAACAACAAAGCTAGTGGAGGTGACAGTATTCCAGCTGAGCTATTCAAAATCTTAAAAGACGATGCAGTAAAAGTGCTACACTCAATTTGCCAGCAAATTTGGAAAACTCAACAGTGGCCACAGGATTGGAAAAGATCAGTTTACATTCCAATTCCAAAGAAAGGCAGTGCCAAAGAATGTTCAAACTACTGCACTATTGCACTCATTTCTCATGCTAGTAAAGTTATGCTTAAAATCCTACAAGCTAGACTCCAGCAGTATGTGGATCGAGAACTACCAGAAGTACAGGCAGGATTTCAAAGAGGCAGAGGAACTAGAGATCAAATTGCCAACATACGTTGGATCATGGAGAAAGCTAGGTAGTTCCAGAAAAACATCTACTTCTGCTTCATTGACTATGCTAAAGCCTTTGATTGTGTGGATCATAACAAACTGTGGCAAGTTCTTAAAGAGATGGGAGTACCAGAACATCTTATTTGTCTCTTGAGAAACCTATATGCGGGTCAAGAAGCAACAGTGAGAACTGGACACGGAACCACTGATTGGTTCAAAGTTGGGAAAGGAGTTCGGCAAGGCTGTATACTGTCGCCCTGCCTATTTAACTTATATGCAGAGCACATCATGAGAAAGGCAGGGTTAGAGGAATCAAAAGTTGGAATTAAGATTGCCGGAAGAAATATCAACAACCTAAGATATGCAGATGATACCACTCTAATGGCAGAAAGCGAAGAAGAACTAAAGAGCCTCTTGTTGCGGGTGAAGAAGGAGAGTGCAAAACTTGGGTTGAAACTGAACATTAAAAAAACCAAGATCATGGCATCCAGCCCTCTCAATTCCCAGCAAATAGATGGGGAAGAAATGGAGGTAGTGACAGATTTTATTTTCCTGGGCTCCAAGATCACTGCAGATGGGGACTGTAGCCAAGAAATTAAAAGACACTTGCTCCTCAGGAGGAAAGCAATGGCAAATCTAGACAGCGCACTAAAAAGCAGAGATATCACCCTGCCAACAAAAGTGCTTATAGTCAAGCTATGGTCTTCCCAGTTGCAATGTATGGCAGTGAAAGCTGGACCATAAAAAAGGCTGAGTGCCAAAGAATTGAGGCCTTTGAACTATGGTGCTGGAGAAGAGTCCTGCGACCTTGGACTGCAAGGTGATCAAACCGGTCAGTCCTAGAGGAGATCAACCCTGACTGCTCTTTAGAAGGCCAGTTCCTGAAGCTAAAACTGAAATACTTTGGCCACCTAATGAGAAGGAAGGACTCACTGGAGAAGAGCCTAATGCTGGGAAAGATTGAGGGCAATAGAAGAAAGGGACGACAGAGAATGAGGTCACTGAAGCAGTAGGCATGAGCTTAAATGGACTCCAGAAGATGGTAGAGGACAGGAAGGCCTGGAGGAACGTTGTCCATAGGGTCGCGATGAGTCAGACACGACTTCGCAGCTAACAACAACAAGAAATAGTAGGCATCCAGAACATATTTCTGGATTCACACATCACATGTTCTTTGATTAATAATACTGTGTTGATGAAATTATAACTGGATAGATTTTAACTTGTGAATCCATAAACTATTGTTTAAAAATTGCTGTAGCTAGTTTTATATATTGAGTAATCCAAGCAAATCCTATTATGGTTTAGCATAAACTATCAGCAAATTATTGATAAAAGTTGTCAGATCTATTATTATACATTATAGATTTAAAATCCCAAACTCTTTGATTAGCAAACCAATGACTGAGTCAGCTGGACTTTGTTTTTCATATTTTCATAGTCATATTGTTAGACAATCTGAGATAGCAGATCAAAATATGTTGTTGTCTCTTGAAACTCCATTGACTTGCTAAAAATTGATAATCAATTCCAGCTATTCCAAGGTGAACAATATAGCAAAATTGTATGATAAGACCTAAAATATTCTTAATATTTTAAGAGATTTATTTTCTTTTCTTTTTAAATTAATTGTTTGCATAAATCCACAATAACATTTAAAAAAACAAGAAAATACTAGCCTAGGCCCATCTTGTGACCTAGCTCAAGCTTTTTATATCATTATCCTAATCACTCAGAAATTGGCCATTTTTTCAATTTTTAGTTGAATTTTCATGTGCACAGTTCCCTCCCTCTCCTTTTTTGTAAAATATGCATTTTCTGCCACTATTTACCTACATACCATGTTTTTGCTGTTTTATAAAATGAACATCTTTCAAAATTCTTAAAAGTATGGTTCTTGCATGCATGAATTTAAGTTTTATTTATATAGTTGTCAAGCCCAAATCAGTGTTTTCCATAAACTTTTCTTGAACAAACTACACCATAGAAATTGCTTGGACAGACGTTCATATACAAGTTCACATGCTTCTAGCCAAAGGAGAAAAGCAAAACATGCATTATATAATACTGATACATTTTTGTATGAAATTTAGCCTAGATCAGAAAATGTCAAACACAAGGCCCGGGGGCCGGATTTGGCCCACGAAGTGGTTTCATGTGGCCCGCGAAGCCATCCTGGAAACAGTGAGGGAACGGCCCCCACTGCCATGGCCCTGGCCCAGAGACCCTCCTTCTGCCAGAGACCCTCAGATCTCTCCCACTCCTGCCCAGGCTCCCATAGGCACCCTTGATGCAAATGATGTAGAGCTGGCCACGCCCACCCAGTAGGCCATATGCACTTTAGCCACGCCCACCCAGTAGGCCACGCCCATCCTGGCCATACCTATCTGGCCCCCTGAGGGCATCCACAATGCTGATGTGGCCCTCAATGAAATTGAGTTTGACACCCCTGGCCTAGATTATACTTGTGGCATCCTCAAAATGTCCAACAATTATTCAGTTATAATTTCCTTATTTTTCTCTATATTCAAAAAAAATTCATTAAATAGATTTTATTTTTCTTGCAATTAATTTAATGCTTTTTACCATCCATTTTTAGATTGCTTGAATGAAATAGGTTCTATTTTATGGAATATTAATTACTAACATATGCTTTATAATATTTATTTGAGTTACCCTATTAACATGAAAACTATAAACTGTACTTTTGATTAATTACAGAAATGCTGGTTGTAAGAAATATGAAGTTTCAAATTCTCTTGGCATAAAGCAGAATTTAAATAATTCAATCAAACAAACATTTTTATTTCCCAGGTGAGATTCTTCAAAATAATAGCAGTATCAGAATTAGTCCTGTCTGCTAAGCAACTATATCTAGCAGGATCCAGGAGATGGGCCTTTTCTTCCATATCTCCTCTCCCATAGAAGAGGGGTGTCAAACTGCCAGGCCACGGGCTGGATGTGTCACGAGGAAACCGCACCCACCCCATTGCCGGCAATGGAGAAAAAGCTCTGATACATCACGCAATGTTACGTGACGTCACAAGTTTGACATGTCTGCTATAGGACATCATTCCCTCTCTCCCCCCTCCCTTGATCTGAGACTAGCCCCATCCTTGATATCCTTCCAGAAGTCCGTAAAAACCTCATGTAATGGTATATGGAAATGATCTTGAGGGATGAGGGTAAAAGATGCTGCCTAGGGAACAATCAGACAAGATAAAAAGCCCTCAGTAAGCTAATGATCAGAGAAAAAAAACTTAAGAAAGATCCACCCTAATTGAGCAGACTGTAAAAGAGAAGGTAGGAGATTTGTTTTTTCAGACTTTCAAGATTTATGTCAGCTTTCCCAGGTAAACCTGATAGACAATGCTGCCCAGGTGAGCTATTCTATTTTATTATGAAGCTGTACTGCATTAACTATCCGGTCCCAAGAACCAAGGAAAACATGTAGAATTACTCTGAGCAGTTTCTTTTATTGTTTCTCACCTGTAGACAGAAATCTTGCCACACTAAGGGAACTACTTGCATCATGAAAGATGTATTGTGAGAATTGTTTGAGAAGAGCTATCTTAACTCTCTTTCTCCCAATCAAAGTTTGTTGTTTCTTGGTTCTCTGCCATGCAAAGCCTCCTCCTGGAATCCAGACTACATTCCACCTCATTAAAAGAATCATGCAAGTCTGAAAGTACAAATCTCCCACTTTCTTTGTAGGCCTGGTCAGTTAGAATGGATATTTCCTAAGTTTTTTTCTCTGACTATTAAGCAACCATTAAGATCCCTTTTTTCCTGATTGTTCCCTATGCAGTATCTCTACTCTTTTCTTTCAAGGTCATTTCCATATACCATTACACCTGATTATTTCACAGAAAGGGGTATTTAATGAAGTAGTTGTGTGTAACATCTAATGTTCTCCCTATCCTTTAATTTTTCTCTATTTTTTGTAACATTGTAATATTCATATTTTAATTCTAGATTCTATGTAATTACTGTTTTTATGGTTTTATTGTACACTGTACAGTTTCTATGAGACGGGCAACATATAAATACGATAAAAATATTTTCTACACTAACCAAACATAAAACAAAATCATTTTTTTATTATTCAATAGGCTTAGTTCAATATCTGAGGCAAATATAGCATGAGGTCATTTGGAAGTAAACTTACTTTATACATTTTTGTCGTTTAAAAAGAATATACTCCATTTATTAATAGACTGAGTCTTCTTTAAAAGGAAACTCTTGTGTCAGAAGTTGTGTTTCTCTTAACTATGGCAAAGCACAGGCAAGGCAGGGTTTTGAGTTAATAATATTCAAGAACACTCACAGCAGTTGTACTTGCTTGATTTAGCTCCTGCTGTGTTGATTCCTTTTTTATTAACTTTGCAATTATAGAGCACAGCTAAACTCAAAAGTACTTCAAGCTGAGTCTTTTATATACTATCTCAGTTGTTCATCAGCAATCTCAGAGCCTGAAATGTAGTCAATTCCAAATTCCTTCCAAGAATATTTATTACTGTAACATTGAACTGCATAATTAATTTAACAAAGATACACATACACACATACACATATATATAGAACACACACATACATGCTGTGTTTATATAATGATATAAATATGTTATAAATGATATGTGTACCATACATTCCATTTGTACTAATTGTAAAAATATATTGTGAAGGAAACAATAAATTAGGAATTAATAGGCTTTTATGCATTTTTTGTGAATTTAGTGTATGCTTGCATATATAAATCAATAGTTTAAATATCTTGGTCACAGAATTTCTTAAGTCTTACATTTAATTAAAGTTATTATCTTTAGCGGGGAAATCGCAGAAAGCTTCAAGGAAGAATTCTACCATTTAAATATTGACTAACAATTTCTTTCATGACATAAATCTGAATTATGACTGAGAAATTCAATAAACAGCTTTTCTATTATTAATTTCTACCTTTTGCTGACACTTCATCATTGGAAAAAGATTTAGGCTACCTGGGTTGCAAAAATTTGGACCATTAGATGACAGCAGAAATTTAGAACATAATAATTTGCTGTCATTTAGTAGCCATCAAGATTTTTATAGCCTAGGATTTGGGGCATTAAGACACCTAATTGTAAAGGACAGGTGAATAATGCTCTAATACCTTATATCATTTGTAGTATATTATTACCTATAAGTATATTTTGCTTCCCTCCTACCTTCATTGATATAAGTGGGGAGACTAAGGTTACAATGTTCTATTTTTTTTGCTCCTGTAAAAATGAAAAATTAATAGGAAAAAATAAACTATTTTAAAATAAGATAATTCCTGAATTACACCTGTAAATGATATAAATAATTTCTAGTATTATATATATTATATAAACATAGTTGATGTTTATATGCATGGCCATGCATTTGTACATGGGGCAGAAGTATCTGCGCTTGAATAAAGTTATATATAATTATGAAATACTATATTTTTTCAAGACTTGCCCACCAAGGCTGAAGAAGGTCAGTACATTATAATTTCATCTTATTTAAAAATAAAAATAAAAATGTTGTAAAATTATGTAGTAGAAAGTAAGCAATGTCTTCTAGAATGGCTGAAAAGAAGAAAATATTAATTTTGGGCTTAAAACTGAGATAGAAAATGGACATCTAGAGAGGGAAAAGTCTACGAGTGCATTTCCCAAACTGGACAACTTTAAGATCTATGGACTATAACTCCCAGAATTCTACAGCCAGCTTGTCTGAAAAGCACTGGTCTAAGACTGTGAAGTGCAAAATCACCAAGCAGCACCCATTATTAGTCAGATATCCTGGAGAATATACTGTATACTTATTGACAGTGCTTTTTTTGTAAAAGAAAAAGGTGCCGGAACTCACACATGTCATACAACCCGCCTTGCCTACCCTACAAGGTTCCATCCAAAAAAGGTGCCGGAACTCCGTTCTGAGCGTTCTATGAGAAAAAAAGCCCTGCTTATTGAGAATGCTAGTGATGGTGAAAAAAAAAAAACAGATTACCATTAGTTCAGGACAATTCATTGGCATGATAACTTCAAGCTTCATTTGCTATCTTCTAATTAAAAAATAAATCTTTTTTACTTTTTGTACATAAATTTCTGTATAAGACAATTCTAATGAGGAGACAGGATGAAGAATAAAGTTCAGAATAAAATCTACATGTTGATGTGGTTAAAATATACTGTTCTAACTGCAAAGAGCAGGACAGATAATACACAAAGAGTCCATTCAGGATGTAGGCAGAAAAGAATGCTAGCAACAAGCAGTTGGCTTTCTAAAGAATGTTCCATTGGCAGTCACTGCCTTCCTAAAAATGAGTGGGAAACATGAATCTTCAAAAGTTTCTGGCCCGAATTTCCACAGCGATAAGGAAAGTTGGCAGTTCTACATAAGCTGACAGTTTTGTATTGTGGGTCCCTTTACTGTTCTCAATTCCTCCTACAGCCATGGCCTGGCTGATATTTTGACACAGTACAAAGTGGCTGTTTATTACAGTTGAGTGTTGTGGCCTGTACTGTGAAATGCATTTTGTCCATGGAATTTAACTGAACTTAGCATTTTAAGGCTTGTTGTTCAGTTGCTTACTTTTCCTGAGATTTCAGTGCTTCAAGACTGCTGAAGCCTCTGCTTCAAGTTGAAAAATGTTACACAGGAAGACATATCATGTAAAGGTTAGATTGGGTGTGATTTTGATGCTTAATTGTAAACAGCAAAGTGCAGAGAACCTTTTTTTTTCTCTTTGGCACACGCTATAGTTTGATTGTGTCTCTTAATAGTGCATGTATTTAAGTTGTACGAACTTCCCATTAGTGTAACTAGCATTATAATGGAATACACCTTGGCATATAGAAGAAACAAACTAGCAAATTGTATGAAAATTTGGGTAACAGTTTTTTATTTATATTGGGAACAAATTCTGGCATAATTAAGACTTTAAATTTCAACTGGTTTGAACTAGCATTTTTCCTATTTCAGTACTGCAATGGAAAATAACTAACTGAAATGTTCAGGCAAAAACTTTAAGAAATCACAAGATCAACCTTTCAGTAATTTCATGTATTTTAATTATTAAAACGTATTTATTAACAAAGCTCAGGCAAATGCCAAAGTTCATATATTTGGTTTGTGTTTCTTTATAGGAACTTCAGAAAGAAATTGAAACCCATACAGACATCTTCCATAGCCTGGATGAAAATGGACAGAAAATCTTGAGGTCACTTGAAGGTTCTGATGATGGTGCCTTATTGCAGAGACGCCTGGATAACATGAATTTCCGATGGAGTGAACTTCGGAAAAAATCTTTAAATATAAGGTAGGGATAAAAATAGCAACATCTGGGAAGCAGAAAACTGAAGTGAAAACAGAATAATTCTTGGTAACCCATCTACCTATATAGCCCTCATTCTATGTAACCTTAGTCTTTTTATTGTAATTGGACTAAAATGGCTGCAAAATTTAAGCAATGATAATATACTAGATTACTCCATTACTCTGGAAAGATAATTCATTTTCTGCTTATGAGAGAGTTTTAGGAAGCAAAGTTAATTTTCTATAAATATTTGCATAAAAAGAGATTAATACTACTTACCGAGTCACCATGTTTTAGCTGAAATAATTACTTATAACTATCATTCTATACATTGTAATAAGGAAATTTGTAGCCCATGCTAAATTAATTTCAGAAGAATTACAATTAAAGCAAATTTCAGAAGAAGCAAAGCAAATTTCGGAGGAAACTCATTTTGTTCATATGGTGTTCTTTCTCTGATATAAGTAGCATATTTGAATCATGTTGTTTGGGAATTCAGATATAAATTTGCATAGAATTGGGAATTGTATTTATTTACAATAGTTGCAATCTGGTAAATGGACAAAACTTTCAGGAAAGATTTGCAATGTGGAACTCATATGTAAGTGTTCCTTAATTTTTGATGTAAGTTTAGGTCTGTAAATCCAATTGTGGGGTAGAAAGGTGATGTCTTCTTGGGGAGAAAAGTCATTCTGCAAAAGTTCATAATAAAGAGTATTATTAGAGAAAATTTTAACAATTGCAGCGCAGACAAAGTATTGTTTAAATCACTTTTGTTTGCTCTCAACCCTTTTCAAAGCTTTTTTTTTTTTGCATGACAGAAACCATCTTCATAACATTATTAAAAATAAATGAAATATGTGAATCTGAAAAATATTAATGTCTGAGGTGAAAATAAAATTATTTTCCCCACATATATAAGAAAAAGGATCTTTGAAATCTACATGAGCCATTTTTATCCCCTGAACTTCATAGACAAAAAAGAAAAAAGAAAACAGCATATGAGTCAAACAGAGGAGCTTTTTAATGATTTCTTTGCTGTAATTTTGATCACCCAATTTTGATACTACTGACATTAAGCAAATTGAAAATAGTGACCATAGTTTATCATGGTTGCCTTTCTTTCTTGAATTAAACATTAAAGCAATGTTCTTGTTCTACAGAAATAGGAAGTTATAATGAGACATTTATTATAGCCAAACCATGTAGGTGAGAACACAGTTGAACTTTATTTTTTTCCTTAAACCAGAAAATGCGTACAGTTGTTATTACACACACCCATGCATGCATATAAGGAACAAAACACTTATTTCTCTATAGATTGGAGAATGGACACAATAGTTATATTGCCTACATTCACACAATATCTTGGACCTGGTTACTGTCCTGTTCATTGTACAATGAAATATGCATTCACACAATGTGCTAAATCTAGACATTGGTAAGGTTTGTATACATGTATGTTTGTAAATTTTAAAGTCCTAGGTGAATATAGCCCAGAGAAGTTATGTGAATTCAGAAATGGATTAATTCAGTAAACAAACTGTGCAAGTTATATGAACAGAACTACAATGAGAATTATGGAACAAAATGCCTCTCAGCATATACTGTAAGTCAAGTACACATTTAGCAGCACCAAACTCATAAATAGTTTCATATGAAAGCCTACAATTTGTTTTGTATTCCCCCAAGTTATTTTTCAGCTACTGATTATGAAAATTAAATGTACTTGGTTATTAATTTTGGATGTGAGAATCAGTATTCTTACTGCAAATTCTTAAGGGATCCACTTGTCAATCCTGATATATTTTCTTCCCATTCACCACTTTTGAACATCGTATTTTTCCTCCTAACTTCTGTTTGCATAATTCAAGCTCTCCATTTTGAAAGTCACAAAAGATACAGTGCACACAGTTTGAAAAGCTGAACTTTTGGATGTAGATGTTTGGCTTTGAGGAAAGGTTCACAATAGTGACTTCCTTTAAGATCCTTTTAGAGAAGGTTTTGTCTTGTTTTGTTTGGAAGAAAGTCTCACCCTTTCAAAATAATATAAAGTTTCACCCCCACAAATGAGGTGTGCTTTGCTCCTGCACTTGCAACATATGACATCTAGCTAACACTGTTGGGCAGGCTTCAGCAATCTTTAAGCTAGTTTATGCTGATTTTAATGGAGATGGAGCATAAATTTTACAGAATTTTATATTATTTTTTGTAGTTTGTACTCAGTACTCATTACTTTTTAAAAACCTTTGTACTCATTTTGTGACTTCTGGGGGAGGGGAGGGGAGGGGAGGGGAAGAAGGAAGGAAGGAAGGAAGGAAGGAAGGAAGGAAGGAAGGAAGGAAGGAAGGAAGGAAGGAAGGAAGGAAGGAAGGAAGGAAGGAAGGAAACAGATCTACTATATAGCTTATATTTTAACCTTTAAGAAATGTTCAAATAAGTTCAAAGAAATAGAGGGAAAAGAAACAATAAAAGTTCTGATCTCACATTGTGCCTTGCTACTGGAAATCATCTTTTTCATATTGTCTTTAATATATATATGAATCAAGGAAGATATTGCTTTGGTGATATTTGTAACACAGAAACTTAACCTCTTTTTCAGGTCTCATCTAGAAGCCAGTTCTGATCAGTGGAGACGTCTACATCTTTCTCTTCAGGAACTTCTGGCATGGCTGCAGTTGAAAGAAGATGAGCTAAAGCGACAGACACCAATTGGTGGTGATCTTCCCACTGTACAAAAGCAGAATGATACCCATAGGGTATGCTTTTTAACAAAAAAAAATTCAGGAAGTTAATATAAAAACATAAAAATTTGAAAACTAATAACTGATTTTCCTGGGTTGATAATGTAATCTCTCAGATTATAGTTTCAATATCTTTATGTTTAATTATGCTTCAAGCAATAGATGTCAAGAACTACATATCTTAATATAACCACTTTTTAAGACATGATAAAAAATTATAGTGAACTGCAGTGGGGGTAACTAGAGTACAAGTACATAAGTCATGGCAACTGTATTATGAAGTCATGTATGACTTTATAATACAATTGCCATGACTTATGTACTTTCATCTGATGTTGGACACAAGTACATACTGGAACTTATGTCAAGGCATCATAACATGTGTTTCATCAAGTTGGCAGCATTGCAACTTGCTGTAAATGATACCATATTTGCTGAACCTTCGTCCTTCAACAAAGGTTGGATTCCTTTGGAGGAGGTATTATTTTATTATTCTTGTTTTATGGGATTTCAAAGCCTACAGTGACATTGCAAAGATGGACCCAATATTTCATGACTACCTTTTATCTGTGAAGTTGAAAATATTTGTTGGCAATATTGTGATTTGGAATACAGAGATTTGGAATACAGAGATGGCAAAAAAGATTGACCCAATTGCTTCTCTTTCTCTTGTAGAGCCAAATACATTCTTCAATTTATTAGAAAGGTAAAAATGATGAAAGGGTTAGGACAACAGCTAAACTACAAGATCAAAATATGCTTGTTTGAAGGCCTAATTTGTGGCAGTCCAGATAGAAAAGATGGATTACATCAATGTCTTTATTATACCTGCTTTGATAAAGTTGTACTACTCTCTGCACTATGCATTTTATTAGAGAAATGAGAGAGTCATTATGAACAGTTCACATAATTCATTGTGGATAGCATTATTCAGATCTGCTACCCTTTGGATGCCAATGTTAGGGCCGATCACTGAAATGTACATTTGGCAGCCATATAATTTGTTGTTATAAATCTTGCAGGCTAGCTTAGTGAAAAGATAAGTTATTCATTATTTAAACCTTGTTTCTTCCTTCCTAGCTGATAAATCTGTCAAAGTAGAACTGACCACATATTTAATGGATGTAATAAATCTCTCTTGCAATTGGTCTGCATTCCCCCACCCAATCTATTTAATGGAGGAGACCTGGAACAGCTGTGCAGTTACAGGTCAACACAAACAATTTCTAGGAAAACTGATTGAAAAGGCCTCACAGATGTACTTTTAATTGATTTGATATTAACTGTCTGAACTCATTTTAATTTGACTGTCCACTTGGATAACAGACTTCTATACCACTTTTGTATGACCCATGTGGAACCTGGATGGATAGGGTATGACTCTGCTTGTTGTATGGAATCATTTGTTGGCTTTTATGACATTTACCCCAGTATACTTAATTGGCCAGTGAAATGAGGATTTTTTATTAGTTTTTATTGATTTTTTAATACAATTCAACAGTACTTATTCAACAAATTTATTTTCTGAGTTTATCATCTACTAATACAAATTAAATTCCTAATCCCTAATTTGTTTCTCTAACCATTGATAAAATAAGTCCCAAGTTTGAAAATATTCTATTTCTTCTTTTTCTTTCAACCTCAAAGTAAGTCTGTCTATTTCCACAGTCTAGTATTTTTTTAATTATTTATTCCTCTGGTGTTATTTCTTCATTTTTCCAGTATTGTGCGAATGTAATTCTTGCCCCTGTTGTCACATGCAAAATCAAATATATACTTTGTTTATGAAGTTTTTTCTGGCGTTATGCTTAATAAAAAGATTTCAGGTTTAAAATCTACCATGGTTCCCCAACTTCTTTTCTAGAAAGTATGTATTTTTGTCCAATATCTCTTTGCTTTAACATATGTCCACCACATATGATAAAGAAATACTTTATGATTACATTCTCAACATTTATCTGACATATTTTTTAAAACCTTTTCGCTAATCTTGCTGGTGGCAAATGTCATCTATAAAACATTTTATATAAGTTTTCTTTATAAGAGCTTGACATTATCAGTTTATAATTTCTTTCCCACTGGCATTGCTATTTCTCTAAGTCTATATTGTATCCAAAGTTCTTTGCCCATACAGTATTATGATTGTTTCTTTTACTTGTTCATCTTCCATTTTCAAATTTAATAAAAAGTTATACATTTTCTTAAATCGTTTTTCATCAGAAATATTTACCCCCTCAGAGGCCACCAAAGCCCAGGCCCTCCCAGCCCCGCACTGCAGCTTTGCTCTCAAGATGTTAGTAATATCTGATCAAACAAAATCTGCTCTTTATAAAATCCATACAGTTTAACATTTTTATCATATCTCACCTGCATTTGTACATGTGACCACCATGATAGATCAATACCCTGATTTTTCATCTCTTGTCTAGATTTTAAGTTCCCTTCAGAGTTCAGAATGTCTTTATATGTCCATATTTTCTCACGACTGACTAAATTTGGATGTACAAATGCTTCCATTGTTGAAAGCCATCCTGAAATTTTTAAATATATTTTACATTTTATTTTTTCCCATGTTAATAATAATGCATTTCTAATGTAGTGGTTTTGAAAATATTTATGAATTTTATTTTTCCCATACCATAAGAAAGCATGCCAACCAAGTTGTAAGTCATGTCCCTCTAAATACAAAAATCTTTTGTTTCTGAGGGTTATCCATTTTTTTACTCATGTTAACACTGATGCTTGATAATATAAAACCCAGTCTGGCAAACCAAAACCTCCATTCCCCTTAGCTTCTTGTAGCATTTTCAGTTTAAATTCTAGCTTTCTTTCCTTGCCAAATAAATTTTAAAATTAGGGAATTTAAGTCTTCAAAGAATTTTTTCTCTAGTTTTATGGGTATTGTTTGGAATAAAAACAATGATAATATATTCATTTTCACCGTAGCGATTCTTCCTAACATCGACAATTGCAGATTTTTCTATTTGTCCAAGTCAAGTTTTATTTTGTTTGGTCATTTTATATAATTATCTTCTTTTATCATTGAGCATCTTGCTATCAGGTATATTTCCAAGTATTTAACCTTTTTAGCTATTTATAGTTCTATTTTTTCCTGACAATTGTTTTTTGTTTATTTGTAAGATTTTTAACTATTACTTTAGTCTTTTCTCTGTATATCTTTAGCCCTGTTACCTCTCCAAACTGTTCTATATTTTCCAATAATTTAGGAATGATCTCTAAAGGCTCCTCTAGGATAAATACCAGGTCATCTGCAAATGTGTGTAGTTTATAAGTTTTGCCTTTTATTTCCAGTCCTTTAATTTCTGACTGCTGTCTAATATTTCTATTTAGATCTTCCAAAGTTAAAATGAGTAACAGTGGAGATAGTGGACATCCTTGTCTTGTGCCTTTTCTTATATCAAAATTCTCTATAGTGAAATGAGTTTTAGGGGCAGTTTTAGTTTTAGGGTTTTTTTGTGCATAATTCTGGATTTCCCATAAAACCAACTCTAGAGGTTTGTATCAACAATATTAATTTGCCATAGACCAGATCTATGATTACCCATAGGCCTCCATACCCATTTAGTACATAGTGTGATTAACTGAAAAATCATGAAATGACATTACAAAACAAACCTCTGCCTTTTGTATTTGTATCCTGATATCTGGACACAAATCCCTGATTACCATAAATCATGGAGTGTGTTGTAACATTATGACACAAATTCATCATTTGTGTTTCCTTGCCCTCTGTAAAGACCTATGCTTGTCTCCCCTGCTGTTTAAGATCTTCATGAAATAGCTAGAGTTGGTTATTTTGGAACCAGGCATTATTTTAGTACCTTTGAATATTATGAAAACTTTATAGTAGACTAGGTCAGTGATGGTGAACCTTTTAGAGACTGAGTGCCCCAAAACTGCCCCCACCCACCTGCCCCCATTTCACCCCCGGCCCATCCTGCCCCACCCCACCCTGCCCCTTTCCCTGCCCCACCCACCTGCAGGGCCACTCACCACCTCCACAGCCCACTGCAGATCGCCCAGGTGGCCCAGCAGCACCATGGCAGCCACGCCCTCCACCCATGCCCCATAGAATCAGCTGCACACGACAGGTCACGTGGACGGAGTCTTGTCCCCACTGCCCGGCTGCCATGTCCTTGGCTGTGCTGCTCTGCGCAGGCTGCACTCAGGGGCAACTCTCATTCGGGGGACCGCTGGTGAGGAGGGGGCTGCAGGGGGAGATGGGGCTGGGCGATGGCATGCATGCCCACAGAGAGGGCTCTGAGTGCTGCCTCTGGCACGCGTGCTATAGGTTCACCACCACTGCACTAGGCGAACTAACCAAATGAAACTTATATGCAAATGATTAAAATGTTGTTTGTAACTGAGAAACTATTTTCTGGAATTAAAATTCCATCTCTTTTGGTTAGGTTTGAATTCCCCTCCCCAGTGACCAGGTCACACATTTTATTTATTTATTTTTATTTTATTTTAATTCCATTTATATCCCGCCTCAGCTGTAATTTGATTAATAGATGGAGACTGAGGTTCATCATGCATTTATTAGTGCACCAGTTGGATTTGGCAAAGGCTACCTATGTGTTGTTATGTTTTGTATTGACTATTGGAAGAGCAAACTTTGAAAAGTAGGTAAAGAGTTGGCTTGTTGAAACATGGCATTTGTGGTTTATAAAGCTTCTGAGAATAAAAGTATACTATGGAATGTGTGATTTCAGAAGCAGTTGTAAAGTCTGATTTCTTAACCACTTTGACGATGTTTCTCATCTCTGTCTCTTCCACATGTTCTTTGGTTACAATTCCTGTTCCAGTTAACTATCAAAGCTAGTCTCTTCATTGATACTTTTAGAAAACCTTTTCCACATGTGTAGCACATTTGTAACAGAATATAAAACTTGTCTTGTTAGAGGCATTTGGTTCCCTGTGGAAGACAAAGAACAAAAGTTAGTTTGATATTTAGGTCATCCTGTCTATTTCTCAGGAAGTCTCAGTTAAAAAAAAGTTGGAAAATAAGACTTACTTTAAAATTGTCTTTGACAGATAATTTATTTATACTTTCCAGGATTCCTCTTCCTCTTTCTAGTACATTTTCTTACCAAAGCAATATGTGTGCTACCCTATAGATATATTTTATTGCTTTGCATGATAATAGTGCTAAAATATCGGGTCCTTTAGAAATCAATTAGTCTTCACAAGAGCCGTTTCAATTTTATTTTCACAGAAATCTTATGAAATACATTAGGTTAGATACAAGAGTATCAGTTATCTATAATTTGATCTTAGCCATTGGGGAAGACTTAGTCAGGGAAGCAGAAATAGCAGGCATATTGAAGAAGAAAAAAAGTGTAACATTCTAGATTTTTAAAGGAAAATTATATATATGGTATCTTGCTGCGGCGTCTCAGGGGATTGGGAGTGGGAGGCACGGTTTTGCAGTGGTTCTCCTATCTCCTAGGACGTTCGCAGTCGGTGTTGACAGGGGGGCAGAGGTCGACCTCGAGGTCTCTCGTTTGTGGAGTTCCTCAGGGGTCGGTCCTCTCGCCTCTCCTGTTCAACATCTATATGAAACCGCTGGGTGAGATCATTCGTGGCTTTGGAGTTGGGTATCATCAGTATGCTGATGATACCCAGCTTTTTATTTCGACCCCAAACCACCCCAGTGATGCCCTCAATGTGATGTCCCGTTGCCTGGAGGCGGTTCGGGTCTGGATGGGGAGGAACAGACTTCAACTCAACCCTGACAAGACTGAGTGGCTTTGCATACCTGCATCCTGGGTTAATTCGGATATTCCACCTCTCTCTATGGGGGGTGAATTATTACCCCCCGTAGATAGGGCTCGCAACTTGGGAGTCCTCCTAGATTCACGGCTCACGCTGGAAGATCACATAGTGGCGGTGACTAGGGGGGCTTTCGCCCAGGTTCGCCTGGTGCGCCAGTTGCGGCCCTATCTAGGCCGGGATGACTTATGCACGGTCACTCACGCACTCGTGACCTCTCGTCTGGACTACTGCAACACTCTCTACATGGGGCTGCCCTTGAAGACCACCCGGAGGCTCCAACTGGTACAGAATGCAGCCGTGAGAGTTGTGTTGGGAGTCTCCCAATACTCCCATGTTACACCTCTGCTCCGTGAGCTGCATTGGTTGCCAGTTGTCTTCCGGGTGAGATTCAAGGTACTAGTAATGGTGTTTAAGGCCCTACATGGCAGGGGTCTGGAGTACCGTAGGGAACACCTGCTGCCGGCATCAACTTCCCTTCGTCCTGTGCGTTCCCACAGAGAGGGCCTCCTCAGGGTGCCACTGATCAGAGAATGTCGATTGGTGGCCCCCAGGGGGAGATCCTTCTCTGTGGGCGCCCCGGAGCTATGGAATCAGTTACCGGTTGAGCTCCGGATGGCGCCCGATCTTCGCTCCTTTCGTCGCGATCTAAAAACATTCTTATTCGAACAAGCCGGCCTGGCCTGATGGGGGATTGGGGGGTTTTTTTATTGGGGTTTTAATATTGTATTTACTGTTTTTAGTGGGCATATATTTAATCCTTTTTTAATTTTTGTAATTTTGTATTTTTATTCTTGCCCTGTTTACCGCCCTGAGTCCTTCGGGAGAAGGGCGGTATATAAATATTATTAAATTATATATATATATATATATATATATATATATATATATATATATATATATATATATATATATATATATATATTTGTTTTCTGAGGTTTTCGCGGGTGTTCGTATGTGGATCTTTGGTTATTCGGGTTTTTCCCCGCGTAGAACTAAAGGTGTAGGGGCGACGTTTCGACGGAATCCCATCCGTCATCATCAGGCTGGTGGCTTCTGCTTCCTTCTTCTGGGAGAAGCATGTGGCTGTTTGTTCCTCTTTTTTAAACTGCCAGAGGGGGTGTGTTCTGTGGGTGGAGGTGTGCTCTGATTGGGTGGGGGAGTAAGTGTGTTCTGATTGGGTGGGAGTGTGTTTTGAATGGTGGGTGTGTTCTGATTGGGTGGGGGTGTGTTTTGAGTGGATGGGCTGGTCTCAGCTGCCAGCCTTAGACCTGAGCTGGTGAGTTGTGCTGCTTTTGTTCGGCTTCGTGTTTGTGGTGGTGCCATGTTTTTATAGTGGGTGTCAGTTTGCTTATTGTGTGGTTTGGAGGGGTTTAAAGTGGCTGATGTTGCAGCTGTAGTTAGGTTTCTGTTTTGTGGTTGTGCCTCGTTATCATTGTGGGTTCGGATTTGCTCAAAACACACTCAAAACACACCCCCACCCAATCAGAACACACCCACCATTCAAAACACACTCCCACCCAATCAGAACACACTTACTCCCCCACCCAATCAGAGCACACCTCCACCCACAGAACACACCCCCTCTGGCAGTTTAAAAAAGAGGAACAAACAGCCACATGCTTCTCCCAGAAGAAGGAAGCAGAAGCCACCAGCCTGATGATGACGGATGGGATTCCGTCGAAACGTCGCCCCTACACCTTTAGTTCTACGCGGGGAAAAACCCGAATAACCAAAGATCCACATACGAACACCCGCGAAAACCTCAGAAAACAAATATCTTACCTCTACGGGGAGGAAATCCACCAGCTAACTAGGACCTATGAAAAACTCGAAGTACGAAGAGCTTCCATTCTGTGTGACCTCACATTCCTACGCAACTGCCGAGATCAAAATTTAATCCCCACATCCTTCCAATTGAAATTCCACTCCAACTCTGCAGCCATCAAACGCATCCTGATAAGAACTGAACTGGCCCTAATCAGAAATGAACTCCACACAAAAAGATTCCTCCTGGACCGAATCAACAGAGACCTCCTCACACTTCACCTCAAACTCAGCAACAAGATCCACCCCACACTTTGGGACAAATTCAAACAAATCGCTGTCTGGAGAGCTGAAACAGAGACTGCCTACAAAACAGACACACACACCAATAAACTCCGAAGACTAAAGGAACGCCAGAAACAAACCCCTCCTCTCTCACAGCAACACATGAAACAAACTGTGCACAACATCTCAGATAGGATTCTCACCAAAGCCGAAACCAACGTCCTGTCTAAAGGATTTAATTTTGCAGTCGCTCCCAAACACATTCCCACGGAAACCATTATATGCGGAGTCGAATCCAGCCTGACCAAAATTAACCCTGATGACGCCAACAAAATCAGACTCGAAGTGACCAACATCCTCTGCACCAGCAAACCACCCAAAAGCAACTTACCCAAAGAGGAACAGACAGCACTACTTAACCTAAAAAATGACACCAGCATAATCATTCTGCCAGCAGACAAAGGCAACGCCACGGTGGTAATGAACTCATCTGACTACCATACCAAATTATCCAACCTACTCCGAGACTCCACATACAAACTCCTCAAGACAGATCCCACCACCTACCTGGAAAAAACCACAAAATCCAAAATAAAAGCCACCCCCATCAGTGAAGAGATCCAGAAAACAATCATTCCCAGAGAAAAATCAACCAGATGTCCTAAGCTCTATGGTCTGCCCAAGATACACAAAGAAGGAACCCCACTCAGACCCATAGTCAGCTCCATAGGCTCACCTCTACAAAATCTAGCCAAATTTCTTGCCAAACAACTACAGCCTTACGCAAATTCCATCACCTCACACTTACAAGATTCATTCCAATTCATAGAGATCATAAGTAAACTAAACTTACAGCCCTGTGACCTACTTGTGAGCTTCGATGTCGTATCCCTCTTCACCCAAGTGCCAATCAAAGAAGCCTTGACAGCTATCCTAAATAAATACAACCCCCCAAAACACATCCTAGATCTGACCAACCACTGCCTATCTAACACATACTTCATCTACAATGGACAAAGATACAAACAAATGGAAGGAGCACCCATGGGATCACCCCTTTCACCTGTCATCGCAAACCTCTACATGGAACACTTTGAAACCCTCGCTCTAGAAAAATCCAACCACAAACCCAAACTCTGGCTCAGATACGTAGATGACACCTTCGTAATCTGGCCACACGGCAAAGAAAAACTGGATGACTTCCTCACACACCTCAATAGCCTACACCCCAAAATACAATTCACCATGGAAACAGAAGCTAACAATCAACTTCCCTTCCTTGATGTCTTAGTCTACAAGAAATCCAACGGCTCCCTAGGACACACTATCTACCATAAAAAAACACACACAAACCGCTATCTGAACGCACTCTCACACCACCACCCAGCACAGATCAACTCCGTAGCCAAGACACTCATCTCCACAACAAAACACCTAGCTGACGAACAACACCAAAAAACCGAACTACACACTCTCACTAATGTACTAACAGCCAATGGATTCCAAAGAAACACGATTACCAACTTAATCCGAAGAGAGACACCCACAAAAAACCCAAGACAGAGAACAAGAAAATGGCAAAGCCCTCCTCCCATACTTAAAAGGGACCACAGACAGAATCAGCAAGGTCCTCCAAAAACACAACATCAAAACAGCATTCTACACAGACAGAAAAATATCCACCATCCTAAGAAACCCCAAGGACATAATTGGCTTAGAAAACCAAGGAGTATACGAAATCCCATGCACCACCTGCACCACCACATACATCGGACAGACCAACAGAAGAATAAGTGCACGCATTGAAGAGCACAAAAACTCACTCAGAAAAGGAGAACAAACTTCATCCCTGGTCCAACACTTTGAAGCCACGGGACATGAAATTGATTTTTAAAAAACCAAAACTATCGCCAAAATTGAACATTTTAACAACAGAATAATCAGAGAAGCCATTGAGATAGAAAAACGCCCCCACAGCATAAACAAACGAGATGATACCACTCGTCTACCAGCCATTTGGAAACCCGCCTTGATTGACAGACGAGTCCCAACCACCAAGAATGATAGACCCAAAGTCATGATAACACCACATGACATCACCACCACACAACCATTCAAAAAGCAAATCCGAACCCACAATGATAACGAGGCACAACCACAAAACAGAAACCTAACTACAGCTGCAACATCAGCCACTTTAAACCCCTCCAAACCACACAATAAGCAAACTGACACCCACTATAAAAACATGGCACCACCACAAACACGAAGCCGAACAAAAGCAGCACAACTCACCAGCTCAGGTCTAAGGCTGGCAGCTGAGACCAGCCCATCCACTCAAAACACACCCCCACCCAATCAGAACACACCCACCATTCAAAACACACTCCCACCCAATCAGAACACACTTACTCCCCCACCCAATCAGAGCACACCTCCACCCACAGAACACACCCCCTCTGGCAGTTTAAAAAAGAGAAACAAACAGCCACATGCTTCTCCCAGAAGAAGGAAGCAGAAGCCACCAGCCTGATGATGACGGATGGGATTCCGTCGAAACGTCGCCCCTACACCTTTAGTTCTACGCGGGGAAAAACCCGAATAACCAAAGATCCACATATATATATATATATATATATATATATATATATATATATATATATATATATATA
Organism: Vipera berus; assembly: GCF_964194415.1. Classification (NCBI taxonomy): domain Eukaryota; kingdom Metazoa; phylum Chordata; class Lepidosauria; order Squamata; family Viperidae; genus Vipera; species Vipera berus. The sequence continues at coordinate 63,815,486 of NC_138206.1, forward strand.
TATATATATATATATATATATATATATATGTAGGTCTAGAGTCTCGGGTTTCTTCCCGCGTTCCTTTCATCTTCAGAAAGTTGTGGCGACGTTTCGACGGAATCCCATCCGTCATCATCAGGCCGGAGTATTCCTCCTGCTGCTTTCAGGAGCAATGCGTGGTCTGTCTGTTCCTTTCCTTCCAACTGCCGGTGGGGCTGTGTTCCGACTGGGTGGAGGCGTGGCTGCTTTCTGATTGGGTGGGGGTGTCTTCCGACTGGGTGGAGGCGTGGTTGTCTTCTGATTGAGTGGAGGCGTGGCTGTCTTCTGATTGGGTGGATGTGTGGTTGTCTTCCGATTGGTTGGAGGCGTGGCTGTCTTCTGATTGGGTGGGGTGTGTTCTGAATGGGTGGGTTTTTTTTGTTGTGTCGTAATATCCTGAGTGTTGTGATTTGGTGTCTTGAGGAGTGGGCTGTGTAGTGGCCTCCAGAGCTTTGGCTTGGCTCCGAGTTCGAGGACCCGCCATGCATCTCTGGTATGGGTCAGTCAGGTTCGTGTGTACGTTCTTCTGCTTGGGTGATAGCACTTTTGCTTGACTTGTTCTATCTTCTGTGTGGGAGAGTTTTTGTTCTGGGTGTGGATGAGTCTTGCTGGGGCTGGTGGCATTTCGGGTTGTTTGTTGGTTTTTTAAATCCTTGTTTGCTGAAATTCGTTTGTCTATCAATGCTGGTTTCCAAATGGCATGTAGGCGGGAGGTGTCGTCTCGCTTGTTCATACTGTCTGGGTGTTTTTCTATTTCAATGGCTTCTCTGATTATTCTGCTATTGAGATGTTCTATTTTGGCGATTGTTTTTGTACCTTCAAAATTGATGTTGTGTCCCATAGTGTTTATGTGTTGTACTAGTGAAGATGTGCGATCTTTCTTCTGTACTGAGTTCTTATGTTCTTCTACACGTACCTCTATTCTTCTGTTAGTCTGTCCGATGTATGTTGCTGGACAGGAGGCGCATGGGATTTGGTATATGCCCTGGTTTTCCAGTTCTATTTTGTCTTTGGGATTTCTCAGGATGGTTGATATCTTTCTGTCAGTGTTAAATGCGGTTTTGATGTTATGTTTGCGTAGTACTTTACTGATTTTGTCGGTTGTTCCTTTTATGTAGGGCAAGATGGCTCGTCCGTTGTTCTGTTCTTCTTCTTGGATGTTTTTCTGTTTCGGAGTCCGCTGCTGAATTATATTGGTGATTTTGTTTTTTTTGGAACTTGTTTGCTGTCAATATGTCTGTCAGGGTGTGTAGTTCTGTTTGTATATGTGTTTCATCTGCAAGGCGTCTGGTTCTTGTTATTAGTGTTTTGGCTACTGAATTTATTTGTGCTGGGTGATGATGTGATTGCTATTTGGGTTCTTATCCAATATAAATTACTATGATTTCCAATATTGCATATGCTTTTTGTGAATATTGAACAGCATGGTAAAATAGGTCATGTTATATTTATTTTGCATACATTAAGTATATCATAATAGAAAATAAAACTGACTAATCACATACCATGGAATTTGACAATATTTTGTTTTATGTGTACCAAAATGGCTACAGTAATCCCTATTTGCCCTATATTTAATTTGTTATACTGCCTTTTCGTACTTGTACAAATAAGAGTAAGATTCTGAAGTGAAACCTATAACTCTATTTTATTACCTCTAGCAAAAAATATCAGCCTCAAAACAGGAAAACACATGGATGTTTCATAGTGGAGTTTAGTAAATTTCCTCTACTGGCGTGACTTTATGACTGAAATATAGGAAATTTAAAAATGAAAGAAGCAATTGCAAATGGAAAAGTTAGAGAAGTGTGTACTGTGTGTAAAAATATCCAAGTTAAAGTTATTGACGATGCAGTGGGGAGCTGTCGATTAAAATATGTGGGGAAGCAAATAAAAGCAATAGTATTATCCAACTAGTCAACCAGAACATACTTTCCAAAGGCAAAAAGTTTTTTCAAAGGGCATGAGGAAGTAATATTGAGGCACTTATACTGGGAGAAAATTCTGTCAAGCAGGATTTTTCCAGAGAATTTCGTCCAGAAGATGAAATGAAATACAAGGAGTATCAGTTATCCATGACCTGATCCTAGCTATTAGAGAAGACTTAGTCAAGGAAGCAGAAAAACATGGAATATTGAAGAAAAGTATATTATAATAATAACAACAACAACAACAACAGCAACAACAACCAGAATCCAGAAGTTTTAAGAAAGTCTACCAGATATTTATCTTGTAGTAAATGCTTTGACCAAGGAATGAGGACTATTATTTTGAAGGGGTTTTGGTAAAAAGTTTAGGCAATTGAATACAGTGTGATAGATAAGATTGAATCCAGAACAGGAATTACTGTGTTTGGGAAGGATATATTTGACCAAAGTATCTAGTAATTTATTTATTTACTTTTCATTTACTAAAAAGAACATGAAAACATTTAATCTTTCTTTGCTTTTTCATTCAGTGAAAAAAAGGAAAATATACAGTCAGGCTATAAAAGCAACTTAAATGTCAGTTTATATTTTTATTGTTTTCTTTTGTAGGCCTTTAAGAGGGAATTAAAAATGAAAGACCCTGTTGTCTTGAATGCACTTGAAACAGCCCGAATGTTCATATCTGAGAAGCCTCTGGAAGGAGTGGAGAAGTTTTACCAGGAGCCGAGAGGTAATTGCTAGAATGCAATAATAACCTTCTGGAAGCAGCAGCAGCAGTGTCTTAAAAAAAATCTATCCATTCTTATTGGAGCTCTCTAAATATTTGCAAGTTTAATATGACAAGAATAAGAATACTCAGAATGTAAACAGTAATCAGTTTGCAGATTTATGAGCATACCTTCTTTGCATATTCTAATCTAATATTGTTTCAACAGTATATGGAATAGGTGATCATGATGCCACTTAGTGGACTTAATGCCACTGATGTAACCCCATGATACTACTCAATTTGAGCCAGTGCCACAGATATAACACTTGAATATTTTTGCCTCTTAATAATAAAAAAATGAGATTTTGTTTTTAAATTTTATTTATGTTATCTATGTGCTTTGCTTTTTAGAGCTGTCTCCGGGTGAGAGAGCCCAGAATGTGACTCGACTCCTAAAGAAGCAGACAGATGAGGTTAAAACAGAATGGGATAAACTGAATCTACAATCTGCCGACTGGCAAAAAAAGATTGATGAAGCCCTTGAAAGACTACAAGAGCTCCATGAGGCAATGGATGATTTTGATCTAAAACTACGTCAGGCAGAAACTGTCAAAGAGTCTTGGCAGCCAGTTGGGGATTTGCTCATTGACTCACTGCAGGATCATCTTGAAAAACTGAAGGTAAAATGGTATTTCTGTTCAGTGCTGTTTCCATTAAGATACACTTAACATTCTGCTGTAGCTCCCCCTTCAACACAAAGAGAGAATTCATTCTGATTTTAATTAATCACAATGACTATTAAGATAACATATAAATAAAAATACATTACTGCTATCTTTAAATTTAGTTGTGCCTTAAAATGTAGGCTAGTGAGAAATTCCAAAAGCATTACCCCTCAGCGTTACCCCCTCAGCGTTTGTTGTGATTCAGTGTCAGCCTATGCTCCCAGCAGCTGAGTCTGATGAATCTGAGGAGGAGGAGGAGGGGTTTGGAGAGCCTTTGGTGTCAGAGGGAGGCTCTGATGCACTGCAGGACTCTCAGCCTGGCCCCTCCAGTCATGTTCCTCAGGAGGCTCAGCTGTGTGAATACGAGGTGTTGGACCCAGCTGAATCTGTTCAGAGACGTTAGAAGCAGAAGGCAATCCAGCAGAGCAGAGAAAATCAATGAGGCAACTCAGTGAGAGGAGGAGAAGGCAGTGAGAAGCCACGCCTTGGGACTGATAATAAAAGGGGAAGGTGTGGGCGGGGCTGGTTGGTGAAGGCAACCACTTGGAGACATTCTAAGAGAATTCTGGTCTGTTCTTGCTACTTCTGTTTAACTCTTGTTTGTTAACTCTTGTTTGATATTTTGATTTATTTATTGAATGAAATATTCTGTTGCTTTTTTGTTTGAACTGTAAATAAATTTGGCTTGGGTTTTTCCAGCTTATTGACTGTAAAAAGGAAAAAGGGGTTGTCCCTGACAAACAAACAGGGCTGGTCGTAGGCTGGAACAGAAAAGTGTTACCCCCTCAGAGGCCGCCAAAGCTCAGGCCCTCCCAGCCCCGCTCCCCTCCGTTGCGCACTGCAGCTTTGCTCTCAAGATGTTGGTAAAGTGTCCTTTCTAGAAGAAGCTCACACGAAGCGAGGTGGCAGACTCTCATTGTCAAAGGCGGGGGGGGGGGTGCTTTCAGGAACAAAGAGGATCAGCCCATAGCCCCGATAGTCAATGTGTGACGGTGTTCAACAGCCCCAGGCAGTCATAGCAGCAATAGTCAATGATTTCACAGCAACCGTTTATAAACAAGTGGTGGAGAAAACCCCGGCTCCAGGCAGCTATAGGAACATAAATGAAGGTAGTCAGCATTCTGCAGTAACAGCTCGCCCCACAAGGGAAACTCTCCACAATGTCTATAACTTGCACAAATAACAATAATCAAAGTTTGGATGGCCACTGGTCTCCAAAACAGTAACAACCAGCCTCTCCTTCTCTTCTATCATCGCTCGCAGTCTCAGGTCTCGTTCATGTCAAAACCCCTCCCCCTTTTGCTTTATTGTTAAAATCTGAATTTAGCAACCCCAGCAACTTTCTCTCTCCTCACTCTCTGTCTTGCCTCCGCTCGGGATATCCCCCCTGTGAAAGAAAGCAGTAAAATTCCACCTTCTCACTCTCTCTCTCCTTCACAGAAAGGGATCAGCTAAAACCTCAAATCCCTCTTCGACTTCACCTGGTTTCTCTCCAACAATAGCAACAGCAACCACCCCCACCCCCTTTCTTTCCTCCTTTTCTTTCCTTCCACACCCACTGCGCCCCAAACCGGCAGCAGCTGTCCGAACTTCCCTCACCTTTCAGCCAGCCTCCTACAAGTTTTATATGTCAAATTATTTTAGTTGTGCATTTTTAGGAAACTTTATTTGTCTATTTATTGTTAATGTAATCAAATTTATTTTTTATATATACATTATGGAAAAATTACCAAATGTCAGCAAAATTATAGTTACTTTGTGGGATAATTATCCACTTCCTAGGGTGCAAGAACATGCTTTCATATCTACACTATTTACATTAATTGATTGATTGATTGATGACTCTCAGCAGCATATATTCTCCTTGATAATCTATTCTATCCTGATCCTTCAATTCTTGCAATAGTGCACTCATTGCCACAGTTAAACAAGTCCATTTTCCTTGCTGCTGATCACCCTTTTCTTGTCTATTGTCTATTTTTTATCCTAAATATAAATTAAATATTTTTTTCATCAAAAATTAATATATATACTACTATATATATATACTATATATACTATACTATACTATATATATATATTACTCGTCCCAGCTTCTGCCAACCTAGCAGTTCGAAAGCACGTAAAAATGCAAGTAGAAAAATAGGGACCACTACGGTGGGAAGGTAACAGCGTTCCGTGCGCCTTTGGCGTCTAGTCACGCCGGCCACGTGACCACGGAGACGTCCTCGGACAAGCGCTGGCTCTTCGGCTTTGAAACGGAGATGAGCACCGGCCCCTAGAGTCGGAAACGACTAGCACGAATGTGCGGGGGAACCTTTACCTTTACCTATATATATATATATATATATATATATATATATATATATATATATATATATATATATATATATATATATATATATTAACAAACTAAACGAACACTGGGATGGAATAAGAAAAACTAAAACAGTTTTTATTGCTAAAAGATCAAGCTTTCGTTGGCTAACTGCCAACTTCGTCAGGATGGAACGCTGGGGTGGGGAGATTGCGTTTATACTGTTGGTGTCTGCACTCTGCTCATGGAGCACATCACTGGTCTGTTTGTTGAGGTCGGCCGTATTTCTTTGAGTTGTCGCGCATCCGTTTTTGGGGGATGTAGTTGTCTCTGGGTATTGGTTGTTAAAAGTGAATTGCTGATAGTTCCATGTGTTGTAGCCATAGCTGCATTTAGGACCTCTGGTATGAGAACACGGGCAATGACTAGAGCTATGGCTACAACACATGGAACTATCAGCAATTCACTTTTAACAACAGATACTCAGAGACAACTACATCCCCCAAAAACGGATGCGCGACAACTCAAAGAAATACGGCCGACCTCAACAAACAGACCAGTGACGCGCTCCATGAGCAGAGTGCAGACACCAACAGTATAAACGCAATCTCCCCACCCCAGCGTTCCATCCCAGTGTTCGTTTAGCTTTTTAACATGCCTGGGATTCGCATTTTTAATCTTATCAAGGAATACTTAACAAACATTTAACATATATATATATATATATATATATATATATATATATATATATATATATATATACACACAAAAATTACATATATATGTGTGTGTGTGTGTGTGTGTGTGTGTGTCTGTCTTCTGGCAGATAATTTGAACTTGGTACTTTCATATTTGTTTTGTAATTTTAAGATAGTGAAACTGATTTCCATGAAAACAGTATCCCAATATTTATGAAGAATTTAAAGAATTTGGATAATAATTCTCAGATTTAGTAAATAAATTTATTACATTATTAATATATTTAGTGGTTTTGACAGTACATAATCAGCATGAGAATGAGATTGAAATATACTATTTTATTCCAAGTATGTTTTTGACCTTTTGAAAAGTTGCTTATAACATTAGCTTTCCATTAAATTCATTAAATTCCATTAAATTTCATTAAGTTCTATTGTATAGAATAGTGGTTCCCAACCTTTTCTGTACCCCGCACCCCTAGAATGCTTCTGATATATTCTCACACCCCTTACAAAAATTCAAAATAACGGCATTGAATTATGCATATACACTATAATTTTGAAAACCCAAGTTTTTGCCCCCCCTGGAATATCCTCTTGCAACCCCAGGGGGTGCGAGCACCCCTGGTTGGAAACCCCTGGTATAGAACAATACAGCAAAAATGCAGGGTTAACTGCATAGTCAGTCCATAAGCAAATTGCATCCATATTTTTATCTCCAGTTATTATCTACACATGCAATTAAAGTATTTTTCAACATTTTCACAGCTTTTGTGACTTATTAATCACCTTTTTGATGAAAATGTTTATATTATATCATTATCAATTCTATAATGTATCGTTCTTACACTTATACCAATTTCTTCTACTTTTACTTCCATTCAATTTGCTGGGTTCTTTTTCAGTTATCTTCAACCATGCAAAAGCAATGGGAATTTATTTACCTCAGATTGCACTGCAATTTCTTTGCTTCTATTAATCTTAACTGTTTCTACCTCTTTTTGACTACATCTTTGCAATAAACCTTTTTATCTGTATACATATTATATAGTATTTTTCATTCTCATTTTTACAGCAGTTATTTGTAGCTTTTATTTTCAGCATATATACATATACACATATACATACACACAAAAACATATATATAATGTATTATATATTATAATTTATTATATATATAATTTAAATATTCCAACTAACATCCAGGTACTCTATAACACAGTTCTTTTCATTTTGTTCCAAGCAACTTCCACATCTGCTTTCCTGCTATTTTCCATTCATTTTGTGGGAGGGGGAGTTTGATCTATTTTCACCAGTTTTCATTCTTTTTTATTACAGGTCACTAAATGAACCAGTTAATTTTTCTGTACTCTCTCATATTATTCCTACTAATTTATGTCACCTAATTTGAGAATTCTATTCAAATTTTCTCATATCTGTTTGTTTATCACAATCCACTGGACTATAACATGCAATTATCAATAAATTATGGAGTCATGTGCACTACAATAACTACAATACACTACAATAATCAGATAACTCTAGTTCGTAAATATGGCATGTATTTTAACCCTTTAACCTTAAATTTAATACATGTATCAATCAAATGAACTCCACAGAATCAAGCCACCTTCATTCAGATCTCCTTCCTCTTTCTTTTAATTTCACAGGTACATTCTATTTTGTTTATTTCATTTATTATATTTATTAATTCATGTCTTTTGCCATATATTCTTAAAGTCCAATAGCCATCTTTTATATTTAATAGTGATTACGAAATGGTACCAGGGATATCTTGGCTATGCACTATAACTCTGGTCAGTTGAGAATATCACATAATGCTTTTTAATAATTCAGAGACACCATAATTACATGTAAACAATATAGATATAAATATCTATATAAATGTATATTATTTATATTATCAATATAGAGAGTAATAATTACCATCCTCAGTTGTAGCTATATCACATGTACAGTACCATTCCCTGCTAATGGTAAGAAATATATCAGTTCATTTCAAAGTTTTTAGACAAGATGCCTCAAGGGCAATCAAAACCTATTTTTGGCCTAAGCTTGGTCACTCTATCCATGCAAGTTATAATTTTCTGAAAGCCATATATTGTTGCCCTCATGCCACTATCTTAGAAGCACAATTTTGCTTATTTCGAGAGCAAAGTAAATTACAGAAAGATAAAAGAAAATAATACAAGAGACAAATTTTGAAAAATCACATGCCACCTGGGGTAACCAGTAGCAAATTATGTGAAATTCTGTTACTATTTGAATTATACACTTCTGGACCAGAAGAGGACTAATTTCATATAATTATTTCCCATCTTCACAGTATGTGTCTCCAAGGAATAGAATTATATGGAGAATGAGAAAAATTCTTTGTTATGCTTGTGACCCATTTTTGTATTGGATGACAAACATAAACAAAAGTATTTCAGGGGGTGTTTTTTTTAAGGGATAGAAAAGAGATAAAAGCTTTACCTTAGTTGTAAAGAGATAATCCCAGATCAAATGCTTGTTTTCCAAGAAAAATCTTTGTCTTGAACTTTTTTTTGGTAATAAGCTTTTTATTGTTTTTTTGTTTCTCTACATACATATGTTAATTTTTCAATCAGCGTGTGATCTGGGTTCATAAAATGCTAATACATAATCAAGTCCTACTCTTTGGTTCTCTCCTCTAGCCATTTGTAGAATAAATTCCAGCTTTGGTAATATTCTGTTTCTTCTTTGTTTTTCAGCGTCATAGTTAGTCTGTCCATCTCAGCGCATTCCAGTATTTTTTAAATTACTTCTTCCTCTGATGGTATTCGTTCATTCTTCCAACATTGCGCATAGCTTATTTTTGCTGCCTTTGTAATATGTAGAACCAAATATAAATTTTGTTTATTAATCTTTTCTGGTATTAAACCTAATAAAAAAATTCAGGATTAAATACTACATGTTCTCCTAATATTTTTTCTAACCAAGCATGTATTCTTTTCCAATAGGCCTTTACTTTGTCACATGTCCCCCAAACATGATAGTACGTACCTGAATTATGTTTACATTTCCAACATTTATCTGACACATTTTTAAACATTTTTGCTAATCTTGCTGGTGGCAAGTGCCATCTATAAAACATTTTTATAAATTTTCTTTATACGCACTTGACATTGTCAATTTATAATTTCTCCCATAATTTTTGCCATTTTTCTAATTCTATATTATAGCCAAAGTTTTTTGCCCACCTTGTCATTGTCTCTTTAGTTTGTTCACTTTCCATCTCTAAAATTAACAAAAAATTATACATTTTCTTAATTAATTTTTCATCAGAACAATATCTTATCAAATACAGTTTGTTCTTTATAAAATCTGTACAGTTTCACATCTTTTTCATATCTATTTTGTATTTGTAACAATGGCCACCGTGACATATTGATGCCCTGATTTTCCAGCTCTTGTTTTGATTTTAATGTCCCATCAGTATTCAAAATATCTCTATATGCCCAAGTTTTTTCAAAATCTAACAAATTTGGGTGTGAAAAAGCTTCTGTCATTGATAACCACCCTGGAATTTTTACATATATTTTTGTTTTAATTTTTTCCCATACTGTTATCAAAGAATTTCTAATACAGTGATTTTGAAAATACTTATGGATTTTGTTTTTCCCGTACCACAAAAAAGTGTGCCACCCCAATTGTAAGTCATGTCCCTCCAAATATAACAACCTTTTATTCCTAAGCATTATCCATTCTTTCACCCATGTTAATACAGATGCTTGATAATACAAAACCCACTTGGGTAGGCCAAAGCCTCCATTTTCCTTAGCATCTTACAACATTTTCACCTTTATTCTAGCTTTCTTTCCTTGCCATACAAACTTCAAAATTAATGAATTCAACTCTTGTAAGAATTTTTCCCCAAGTTTTATTGGAATTTTTTGAAATAAAAATAAAATCTTAGGCAATATATTCATTTTAACTGTAGTAATTCTTCCTAGTAATGACAATTGTAAATTCTTCCACTTTTCCAAGTCTAGCTTTATTTGTTTCAACAACCTTGTATAACTGTCTTCTTTTATTGTTGAGCATTTGGCTGATAAATATATACCCAAATATTTAACCTTTTTCACTATCTGTACCTCTGTTGCTTCTGACAATTGGCTTTTTTGCTTATCCGTAAGATTCTTAACTATTATCTTAGTTTTTTCTTTATTTATTTTTAGTCCCGCTATTTCTCCATATTGTTCTATCTTCCCCCACAATTTGGGGATCATCTCCAAGGGTTCTTCCAAAATAAATCTGCTCCTTACTCTTCCCTTGGCTTAATTTCACTCCTTCATCTAAGATTGACCTATTCCTCACTTCAAAATCTTCTGCTTTCCAAATTGGGTCCAGTCTATATCTTGTATTGTTCTAGTTTATTAAGATGCCTTCTGGCATCAACCATCTGAAATTTATACCTTTGGCAATCAGCTTCATGATCAAAAAGTGATACCACCTTCGTGTGTCTCTAACTCTTTGGGGTATCTGCTTTAAGACTACAGTTTTTTTATTTTTATATTGTATTGGTTCATCTCTAACTTTCTGTAGTACTTCATCTCTTGTTGTCTTCTTTGTACATGTACTTCTCTTGGCAGTTTATTTCTTCTTGCATAGCTTGAATTGAAGCAAAATGTCTCATCTACCTCTAGCTGAATTTCTCCTCCATCTGCCTTCAGAGCCTCCTCCAGGATGTCAATAATCACCTCTGCTATATTTTCTTCTCTATCCTCAGGGATATTTTGAAATCATAAATAATGTTCTGCTTTTTCCATCTCTAAAGTCTTGATTGCATTCTCTAATTTTTCATTTTCTTGTAGTAACATTTCTATCTTTTTATCGTTCTCATCTGTTTTTTCTTCAATTTTGTGTATTTTCTGTTGATTTTTATTATCATTTGATTTTGAGCTTCAAATTTTCCCTTTATATCCAAAATTTCTTCATTTAGTTTCTCCAGTTTACTTTGAGTCTTTCTGTGATTTTCTTGTATTTCCAGGTGGTTTTTTCCAATGTCTCTTGATTTTTTTAACATAAGTTCTTGAAGAAATTTTAATGAAGTCTATGTTTCACTTTGAGCAGTGCTTATCTTTTCACATTGCAACATTGCTTCAATAGATCCCTGTGTTGTAGGACTGGATTGTCCTACTGAGGGTGCAGAAGAGGTTTTCTTCATAAGTCTAGTAATATTCAATGAAGTCATTTTACAGCTTACAATCTACAGCCAAAACAACATCTGTTTAGAGTTAGCTAAATTCAATAAAAGTAGCTTTGAATCTCAATCTCACAGCAAGGCACTCTTATCATTTGCAGGTGTCCTTTGTCAAGGTTACTTCAGTCCACAACAATTTTTTTCAATTCTCACAGTATATCAGAAATTTCATTCTTCTTCTGCCACTAGATGTCCTCCTTGGCTTATTTATCAATGTCCAATATTTTTAGCAAAGAATCTTTGCCCCTCTTTTATAATTACTTGCCGCTTTTAACTTTAATCCTTCTGGGGGTCTTTACTTTTCAGCCCTTTCCCATCAGGGGCACAACATTTATAATCCTCAAGCAGAAGGAAAGAGAAAATCTTGCTCACCCAGCTTCAGCATGCAGTTGAAGTTCTGCTGATTTATAGTCCTTTTCCTTCCTGCTGGAGACAACTATGACTGCTAGATCTTGGCAGCCTTTTCCTTCGTTTTTCCAGAGGGTCCTACAGTTTGCTCCGATCGGGTGCCCCCTGATCTGAGCTCCTGAAGTATCCCTCCTCCTTCATTGCCCCTCCAGGACAACTTTGCGACCCTTTAAGGGCGCTAGACGAAGAAAGCTGGAAAGCCGAGCACCGGCTTTTCCCAGTTGTCTCGACAGCTGCTAAACAGGAAGTCCTAAAAAAATATCTTTGTCTTGAACTTATTTTAAGTTTCTGGAAGACAAATTCTGAATATTGTTGAAATTATTCACATGATTTTAAGCCACTAAATCAAATTCATAAATTCTTCTTTTTGCTTGCAATCCCAACATTTTATGTAGTATAAAATTAAATTTTACATTTTGATAAGTACATTTCACCAATTTTAATGGAATATTTGTATGGACATACTAAGACAAAATATGAGGTTCTTTTAGTGTCAGTAATACTTTTAACTAGCCTTTGCTAACCTACTGGGTGAACTGGGTCATACTCCTCTAAGAATTATTTGTCTCTTTTTAATCTTTTCAAAAGTTCATCAAATAATATTTTCAAAAGCTTGCATCATATTGGAAAATTTAATTTAGAGAAAAAACTAAATTAAGAGAGTCTCTCTGTGTTTCTTCTTCTGGAGTGGAGATGTTATTTTCTTTTTAACAAGAGAAGACAAAGCAGATATAGTGAAAGGAATAAGTTAATTTATTAATAGTGAATGAGAATAAATGGAGCAGAAGGTTGTTTTCCCCTGAGAGAGTCAATAGTCTTGCTGACAGTTTCCTGAATTGAAAATAAAATTGCTGAGTACCAGGTATATAATTAGGAAAATAGCATCTTGGGCTCTGGCTAAGACAAGCATGATGATTTAGTTTAGCTCTTGAAAAAGCACCTTTGGAACAACCATGACCTAGAAGACTAAGACTAGGAGCTAGCTAGGACAGTTGTTAGCTGGTTTGGAGCTGGATTGGTTTTGTTCTCCTTTTTTGGGATTATAACATAATTTGTCCATTGTTTGGAGAGTATAATATTAGTGAATAAGAAGAGAAAACTCTAGCCAACCAATTTTATTTCAGCATTTGTGGGAGGATCAATTCCACTCTGGGAACATCTGCACACTACCTTTTTTGTCTTTTTTTTTTTTTTTTTGCAGTTTGTGGTTCCAGTAGCAGCACCCTTTGTAACTCTGCTTCTCTGTTTTCTTTTAACTAAACTCTAACAGCGATGATGCTAATCAACCAGAGTTCTTTGCAGCTTTAGAAAGAGCATTCATAACTATAACATTTCTTGCAGAGACCCCAGAAAGCACCAGACCAACTATCACAGACATGTCAAACACAAGGCCCGGGGGCCGGATCCGGCCCGCGAAGTGGTTTCATGTGGCCCACGAAACCATCTTGGAAACAGGGAACCTCCCCCACTGCCTTGGCTCTGGCCCAGAGACCCTCCTTCTGCCAGAGACCCTCATATCTGTCCCCCTCCTGCTTAGGCCCCCATAGGCACCCTTGATGCGTAGGTCATACGCACTCTAGCCATGCCCACCAAGTAGGCCATGCCCACCCTGGCCATACCCACCCGGCCCCTTGAGGGCAACCGCAATGCTGATGTGGCCCTCAATGAAATTGAGTTTGACACCCCTGAACTATCATATCACATATCAGAAGATGAGAACAAAACCAATCCAAAGCAGAGAACAGAGCAGTCCTCAAAAAAAGCCCTCAGAAAGGACCCAACCCAACTTCTAAAGCCTACTTTGCTTTAGCCATATGTAGTAGTAGGCAGAATTTTTGGATAATAGGGAGGAATGGAGAGTTATACTGGCCTATTATAATTCTACCTTTCTGAAAAGGTGCTTTGTGCAAAGTACTTTTAGTGTTCCAGATGGTAGAACTATTCTGGAGAAGTGATGGATTGGCACAGATAGTCCACTGCAGGAGGCTGATGGATCTGCTTTGGGGATGTTCTTTCTATCATCAAGCAATTCTGTCAAATCCTGATTGACCTATAAAATAGAAAATGGGCCGTGCAATAGAAACAACCATCTTTTAATGGTCTTTCCTGCTGAGTACAGTTAATCAAACTGTCTGGTTTTCAAAGAAGCTGTTGGCAAAAAAGTGAAAAGGACTAGAGTGCTGTTAGAAAAAGAAAAAAACACACAAAAACCTCATTTGAAAGACTAGCCTGTGACAGCAATGCCATTGAAGAAATCCTTTGTCTCTGCTGCTACTGTGTCTCAGCAAAGCTGAGCAGTTTAGCAATCTGGGAAGACAAGAAGCCTATTGAATTCTGGTGCATGAGAATAAAGATCACAGAAAAGCCTATTGTAATACATTTCCCCCAGAATTTACTGTTCAAATTACTCATCTCCTTGGTGACTTGAATGTTGTGCTTAATACAGATTGAGTTAAAATCTTCTTGGTCATATAATGGAACTTACTGGCATTGACAGGAATCTTTTAAAGGGGAGACTTTCAGGATGTATGTTCCTTGAGTTATGAAAGTGCATAGATTAGTAATAGAAGAGCTTAGAGGTGACTGAATATTTTTACAAGGCAGTGTTAAAAAAACAGTAATAATATCTTGATAATAAAAAAGTTTTGGCTTTAGTATCTCAGATGTTCCATCTTGTCAAATTCAGTATCTCAAATTTCCCATATTATCTAACAACTTTATGAAAACTCTCAGACTCCATGATGATTTCTTGCCAATATGTGACTGACACAAAATTATACCATTCTTTTCCAAATACAAACGCAAAGATGCTGAATTATTTTGGAGATGGGGTTGGGATAAATGGGGGAATAAAGAATCTGAAACTTAACTGAAGAGAGAGAGAAGGCACAACTGATAAAAATGGTAACTTATCTGAAAAGAAATCTCTGAAATATTTGGGATATCTTCTGAACTTAATATTACCCTTATAAAGAGAGATGATTAAAAGCATACTTTGTCATACTAATCTAGTTCGCTAACTGCACATCTAGTTATAATGGTTAGAATTTGCTTCGTCTTCTATGTAAAAGTTAGATTACTGTGGTACAGAGTATTCTGAGTAACGTCTAGAGTTTAGGTTTTGGTTTATGCAAAACAGACTTAAAATTTATAAATTATGTTAAAACAGATAGTATTTTTTATATTTACCAGCCTTAAGGACCAGTGTAACCCAGTGTAAACCTAAACATAAAGATTAAACATTAGCCTCAATTGTCTCTTATCCTATCCATTTATAAGATGCTCAAAGACTTAGTTCATTTGTTTGAAAATAAATTAGACTGGTAAACATGAAAAAAGGGCTTTGGAGATGTTTTATAACTTCATAGGGTTTTTCCATTCTTTATGTTGATATACTTAGAATAACATTTACTTTATGCTCAAATATTTATAAATATAAAATTAATACTCTTATTAATATTCTTACAATAAAAATCTTTTTATTGTAATATTCTTAAGTTGTTTTTATTCTGAGCAATGGTCCTCACTCATTATGATACCAAGTATCATCTAAATTATTCAATTTATATTCTACTTTTCCTTTAGAAGTTCAAGCCAAACTTCCTTTCTTTCAAGTCCAGAGCCTTACATACACTACAGTCATGAATAGTAGGATATGTTTATCTATCTTTCTATCTCAGTGAAACAAAAGAAGTGAAAAGTTTGATATGGGACATTAAGCTGATTCTGGCATTAACCTGCCATTACAAAGGAAGATTAGACATATAGAAGTATAAATGTAAGACCCATATATTTCCTCCTGTTTCTTTTAAAGTTCTGCATTTCGTTATCTTCCTCAGCACTGTTGATTGCAGCAGCATAAAGCCTAATTGCAGGTCACATCTTACCTACGTAAATGTCTTTTCTCTCTCATTTATCTGCTTTCATTTCATTATGTGCCTAATTAGCTTGCTTGGTCACTACATACTATAATCCTGAGATGCCAGTTTAGTTATTCTGAACTCCTCATACACTCTCCCAGTAGAGATAATTAGAATGATATGAGGTTTTTTGCAATTTCCATTCTCTTGATGCATCATTTTAAATATTTTGAACTTGTTTGGCCTACCATCTATATCTGGTAACTGAGAGCCAATGCATTTCAATGGATAAAATACTGAGAAAATACCTAAAAAAGGCATGTGAATCTTAAGAAGTCACAATTTTGCAGGCTCAGTTAATATTCTGTGTAACAGGTAGTTTACTATAACAGAATAAGTAAGGAATACAGCTTTCTACTGTAGGCAGAGATGCATATCTATACCCACATACCCCCAAACCCAGCTTCTACCTCTTGGTGACAGTGGGTTTCTTATAAAGTACAGTCTCATTTTTAGACACTCAATTCAAATGAAATTTTGAAGTTAATCTAATAGGTAGATGACACTATCAGAAAAAGCCCCATCTTTGTCTTCACTGATCAGCTGCTTTTAAATAAATGTTCTTTCTCGTCTGAAGCAAACTAAGCTCTGATAGCACTAATCTTGTATGTTCTTATTGCTTAAAGCAGTCTTTCCACATTTTTAACAGACATATTAGCTTTGATTTTAAGGCAGGTTATTGTATTTTCATAATGTGAAAAACACAATAAAAAGAAAAGTTGTCATTTGTATCCTGCAAGCATATTTACTTCATTCCATTTATTTCTTTTCATTTTGGTCAACAGCTGAAGATCTTAGTGTTAAAGATATGAAAAGCAGCAATGAATCTCATTAAGAGTTTTAAGTCTAGTCCAAACCAAAAAAAAATCCCCCCTGTGAAAATAAAATAAATCTAGAACATGAAGTTGTAGCTGTTCTGCTTAAAGAAAATTAATATAGTAAATCTAATTGTTCAGATCTAGAAATCAGCCTAAAACTTTTTCAGAATATTGCCTTTAACTTTCTCTAGGGGAAAGATACTGAAAATATTTTTTTAGTTCTTAGTTGTTTTCTTTAATCTAATTTATGTGGTTAATGGCAGTGATTTATAAAATTGCTTTTATAATCTATTGACATAAACACACACACACCTTTATAAAACCTTTCTTTGCCCTTCCCAGGCATCCTCCTAAAATCTGCAGAAGCCTAAGGAGTTACAAGGCCTCTCACAGCTCTTACAATAACTTTAAGTGGCCCCTCTTTTTTATTTTTATCCCCAAAACCCACCCACCCCAAACCACCCCCCTTCCCTCTCCCCCCCCCCGCTTCCCAGAGCTAAATACAGGGATATAGATATAATAATCATATTCTAACTAAAAATTATCCATAATATAAAATTAACCAAATTCATAATGTGCTTTAACTCCCCTTTAACATAGATACATACAAAGTACTAACACTAAAATTAATAACAATATCCCTCTAAAATCTACTCATAAGCTAAGTGGAACTTTTTAGTCCCATATTTATTCTGAATATAATCTATCCATCTCCTCCAAACTGAAATATATCTTTCTTGTGAATGATCCTTCAAATAAGCAGAAATGTTAGACATTTCTGCAAGATTCGATACTTTAAACACCCATTCTTCTATTTTAGGCAAACTATCCTTCTTCCAGTATTGTCCCACCAGTAACCATGCTGCTGTTATCAAATTCAACATCAAATTGGTTTCTTTAACATCACAATCTACAACAATGCCCAATAAAAACAATTGGGGAGAGAACTTTTATCTTTCTCTTAAAAATCTTTTGAATGTTCCACCAAATTTTAACCCAAAAAGCTTTTATATTTCTGCAAGTCCACCACATATGAAAATAGGTGGCTTCTAAACTACCACATCTCCAGCATTTAGACTGTAAGTTAGGATATATGTTAGACAACTTTTTGGGATCCAGATGCCATCTATAAAACATTTTATAAAAATTTTCTCTTAAATTTTGAGCCTGAGTAAATTTAACATTTCTAACCCAAGAAGTGGCCCCTTTTTGACAGCTTTCCACTAAAATATATTAACCCAATGAAGCAACACCAACAATTATTATACAGCTAATATCCAGAGGTTCTTGTGGAGCTATGAACTAGAGTACTGGTAGTAGTACTAGAGGAATACAAGAAATGTTTTTGTATTCTGTGTCCAGAACTGACTCTGTATTCTAACCTAATTTACAGAAAGCATAGTGTTTTATGGTTGCAGATAAAGGAAAATATTAGTAACTTGGGGTTGAAATGAGGTGTCCTTGATGCTCTCTGAGCTTTTGTTTTCTTGCACTGATGATGTTACCTAATTTGGATAATGAAACTTCTGCAAGAAAACAGCCAAGCTCAGAAAGCACCAAAAACCCCTCATTTTATTTTGTTTCGCATAAAGTTTTTTTTTAATTTCATCTATTGCATCCTAAATTTACGTTACTTTACACAGGTCTACCAAGGAGAAATTGCTCCTCTTAAAGAGAACATGAACAATGTTAATGGCTTAGCTCATCAGTTTACCTCATCTGAGATTCCACTTTCTCCATACATGCTCAACAGGCTAGAAGACCTGAATGGAAGATGGAAAATCCTGCAGGTAATAATGTACACCTTAAGAACAATCAATACTGTTTGGATATTTTTATCTATTCTTATTTTCCATCAAGCAAAGCAAGAAACAAATAGATCCTAATCACTTTCTGTCAGAACTGAGATTACTTATTTTATGAGTAATAGGGTAATAGTTATATCCATGCTATACAAATGCATGAATTGTTTTATTTTTTTAAGAACACAAAATGTAATATATTTCTAAAGTACAGTGTTAACAATACTTTCAAATGATGGTTAAAAAACTCTACTTTGGCAAATATTACTTAAAATTATTCATGATTAAGGTAGATTGTTGGTGACTAGCACCATAGTTCAAATTACTACCCTCTTGGTCCTTCTCTGTGGGCGCCCCGGATTTATGGACTCATTTGCCGGTTGAGCTCCGGATGGCGCCCGACCGTCGCTCCTTCCGACGCGATCTGAAGACTTATTTGTTCAAACAAGCCGGCCTGGCCTGATGGGGGATGGGTTTAGGTTTTTATTGCTATTTTAAATGTATTTTAATCTACTGTTTTAACTTGGGCATCTTGTTTAATTCTTTTTTAGTTTTTGTATTCCTGTACTTTTATATGTTTGCCCTGTTCACCACCCTGAGTCCTTTGGGAGAAGGGCGGTATACAAATAAAATTATTATTATTATTATTATTATTATTATTATTATTATTATTATTATTATTATTATTATTATTATTATTATTATTATTCAAAATAGTATTTTTGGGTTTGCATAATTCCACTGAAATATAATAACTTTTTTATTGCCAATTAATCAGAACCAGAAATAGGCAGTTATTGTTTCAATAGGAGGGAGGGCCTATTTGTTGTTCTCTGAGTCCAGAAAGTTCAGTGACCATTATCTCCCTCTTAGGCAAAATAGTGATTACTCTGAAGACTTTAGTTACACTACTAAATTTGACATCATTGACAATGTTATGTAGTATTCTAGTTGTGGGATATCTGTGTACACTTCTGTAATTGTTTTTCTGAAGGCTAATTAAATCTTTGAGGATAATATAATTTGTCTGCAGCTTTACTCCTGCTTGTATGTGAGTTGAGAATTCTGGAGGAAGCATAGAAAGTTGGAAGGAAAAAAGCATAGAAAATTGGTTCTATATGGAAAATAACTCACTTAAGAGATTGACTAGAAAAATAGGCTTTTTTCCAAAATTGCAAACTAAGAAGGCTCAGCAACTTAGAAAGATGCTTAATGCAATGTGAACTATTAATGAAATTTTTTTAGAAAAAGCTAACATCACAGCACTATTTTTCCCTAATTTCTTGAAAGTAAAAATGCCTTATATTTTCGATTTCCTCTCCAAGTTCTTTTGGAGGAATTTTTCCCCCAGGTTTTTCTGTTGTAATTATTTGTGTCTGGGCTGTTGAAATGATTTAAATCTCTAGTTTCTAATTAAATATTTGTTTGTTATAATTCTATGTTGCTATAAGGAAAGATTATGAATTGAAGTTTATCTTTATGTAGTTCTTTGTCCTTATAATTCAGTAAATTAATCAGTGGATCTTTCTGTTCCTCATTCTGAATTGATTTATGGATATAAATTATAATAAACACTGACTGGTTTACTGATTTGTGTACATCATACACACTATTTTATGACTTTTTAAAAATTGTCCTGAATTACTGTAACTGTATTTTTGTATACTCGAATGGTATAATATATGCTGTTTTCTCGCTCATTCTATTAATAGTAATTATATTTAATTATATAACAGGAATTATATCTAGTGTCAGTCTCTTTGGTAATGTGATAGTCTAACATCTAAATTAAAAGGTGTTTTTTTTAAAAAGAAAAGTACAGAGTTTGGGACTGGGCACCATAGTTTTGAGTTCTTTTGGCTTTCTCTGAGCTCAGTTTCAATTAGTGTTGATTCAGTAGCTAAATTATAAATAGTTATTAAACTCTCCCCCCTAGTTAAATTTATTTCATGATATATGTATTAAAGACATTTGATATATCTCCATTTAGTTTAATCTGGCTTTTAGAACCTCCTTTATTTATTATCACTAACTCTGATATTATTAAAGTAATTACAGTGGAATACTATGTCATAAGATTCTACAGTATGAATCTGATCTGTTCTGTGACATAATAGCAAGAGATTATTAATCTCAATTTGTTAATATATGAATTACTTCTTCCATGGCCTAGTTCTGCCAAGGCTGGAAGAGAGGTATGTAATTAAAAAGCTAGATGAGCACTGCTTACAATTTGTGCTACAGAACCAGGTATCCCCAGTTTCCAGGCTGCGACAATCCAACAACGAATCTGATCTGAAATAGGCCTCTCTTGTACAAGCCCCGCTGAAGCCCTCAAGCAAGAAATAGTACAAAAAGCAATTATTCACTCAGTACTGACATTGGAAGCATATTCTTTTACAAGGAAGGATGCTATTAGCATTATTAGTATAACTCTGTCTCCTATGGACACCCCAAACAACTAAGGAAAATAGAGCATTACTGATGACTGCTTATTGCAGATTTGTTTATGGCTACCTTTTATTTCAAATTTGTTTTAAGATACACCCGTCACTCTGTAGAACCTGTCACACTTGTCACAATATATAACCAATCTCCCAAAGTTTTGGCAATGGAAATTTATAACTTTACTATAATAATTCAGGAGGATTTAGTGCCATCAGAGAATATTGAGCTGATGTAATGAAGAAATCTCAAGGAAAAGGCTAATACTTCATGGTATTTATGAAGAAACCAGTAAGGAATTCTTATTCATTGTCCCGTAAATGCAAATTCAAATTGAAAGTATTCTCTACATGAAGGAAAGATAATGGATTATTTGAATACTTTACCTTTACTTTACCTGATAATAACTTGAATGTCTACAATCATTCAAGTTATTATCAGCACAAGCCAAGTGACTTATCAGACAAATCAACAAATTTGGCAAATCAATAAATTTATTTCATTCACTTAAATCTAAGGGGTACAACTATCATCCTACAGTACTCCATTTATGGCCCTAAGAGTTCTTAGAGTACTCATCTCTCCCACAATGGTATGTTTTTAAAAACTGCCTTCAGGCTTACTGAGCTTAAGACAGCCATTGAATGCATTTTTTGAAAAAAATCATTTCCCAACATAGGACTAGGTGAGTTTTTTTGGTTTTGTTTTGTTTTACTTGAAGCACCAATATTTTTATTTAACCTTTTTCAATGAAAAAAAAATATGTTTGAAAATTCAACCCACCTATTCTGGTGTTATTTTCACTATTCCCTTACAACTTTCAGTAGGACAGAAAATAATGTTGAATGTATGTGATTAATATAGTCTTCCTGTCACTGAACATTCATAGAGCACTTCTTGGCTGCATTGCACATAATTCTTTTTGATTCCTTTCATCAGTAGGAATCCTACACAACAGCCAACAACCTTAATTCTTAGAGGAAAAACAATAACTTACAAAGAAACTTCTATATGAACATAAGTCCATATAATATATTTTATTAGGCAAACTAGTCAAGTATAAAATGTTATTTTAAAGATGGCATCCTTGATATCTGGCACACAGAACTCTACTGTCTCTCTACTGGAAATTTCATACAGCTAACTGTTGCCATAATGTGAAATGAACTTGTTTGTAAGAAGCAAATAATAATTATATATATTATATATTATACAATTATATAATATAATTATATATACAATGTGGTTCTGAGAGATTTATAATGTTAAAAGTATAAAACAATATGACATTATAGTAGTATAATATTCAGGCTTATACAGTATAACAATTCATAATTAGCAGTATCCCTTTTTGGTCAAGATTTGAAGCACTGTAGTGATGATATCTTCTCATTAAGATACTGTAGGGCTGTATTATTGATGGGGTTTTTTGCATAATCACATAACACAGAATGTCATTTGTATAAATAAATATAAAACATAGACATCTCTTCCCTCTTTCCAACTGAATTGCCACAGCCTTCATCAATGGGTCATCCATTTAATAATTTTGGGAAGAGTAGTCTGCTTAGGCCTCTGATAACTACCAGAGTTTTACAAGAAGGAAGAAACACAGAAGTGTAGAGTTTTTAAAAAATCCCGATTAGTACAGGTAGTCCTCAACTTACAACTATAATTGCATTCACAATGTTCCTATTATTAAGTAGGTCATCATGTGACCACATCTGATTTTATGACTTTTTTCAGTGGTTATTAAGCAAATGCCACAGTTGTTAAGCAAACCAATTTTTTTGCTATGGGTGTTTTTTTATCAGAAACTGAAAGTAAATGCCATTTTCCTACAAAAATGTTGTAAATCAGGATCACATGAGATGGGACCCTGCAAATAGCCATAAATGTGGGCCAGTTGCCAAGCACCTAAAATGTGATCATGTGACTGTAAGGAAGGGGTTGTCTGTTAGAAATTTAAGTCTAGGTCATAAATAATATGGGGAAAGTCTCTCATAACTTCAAATGGTTGCTAAGCAATCAGTCATAAGTCATGGACTATCAATACAATGGATGAATAAAGAATGACAAAGAATTCTGAGTAGACATAAATATGATAAACATATAGTAAAATCTATGTGACCTAAAAAAAACCCAAACATTAGCAACAGAGACTGGAATATTAGGAGGAATAATGTGTTTAAAATGTTTTAAAGCACATCCAAAATATGCATGAGATGATAGCAGAATTGATCACAAAACTGTGTCCCATAACCATTAGACCTAAGGGCTACCAGCCACAAGCAGCAGAGGAAAACAAAGTTTTTAGAGATCCTTAAATCTAAAAAATACTCCAATAGGAACGAATAAAATAAAATAAAATAAAAAGTAGCATCCCTTGAGATCCTAAGGCAAATGACTATAGAAGAACAGAGGCACAGAGGCAACTAACAGATTCAGCAGGGAATTAATCTGGATTATTTCCATATACAAAGCAAAGTCCACAAGAACTGTACCAATTGCACTCGCAACAAATCACCAGCAGTGCCATAGATATAGTTTTGTAAGGAGAACCTGAAGTCCATGCATGCAGAAAAACTCATGTTCATAAGAAAATGAGCAGCCTTTAACACCAGTTTTTCTAATTTTTCCATTGGCCAACGAGGAATAGGTGGTGTAGGTGAATCTGTAATTAGAAAGTGTTTTAGAGATGTTTTGTGCTGCCAGACCTTGGAAGGAGGCTATATCATTTGATTTGTCTTTTTTAAGTGGAAATAACCTCACTCACAGTTGCCAAGATTTCTGTGCTGCAGATTGTGCTGTGTTAATTGCTAGAAATCAGTAGTTCTTTGTATCTCTTTGCTCTACTTGGCAGTATTTTTTCCCCACTCTGATCTGCTATGACATGATTTAAGCTAGCATTGCTAATCAGGTGAGACTAGTTAACCTACAACAAGCTCAGAGCTGTTTAGGATTAACACTCATCGTCTTCTGCTCAACTGCTGAGTGCATGTTTGCACAATATGTTTACCCCTATTCATGAAAGACTGCTATATAAACAGGGCTCTCGGTATCATGATACATGATAATTATAACATGTGATTTGGTTTAGCATTTTGTGTGAATTCAGTCCTTACAATTTCTAAACCATGGTTTATGTTTCAGCATATAGTGTGGTTTATTCAATAAATGACATTAAATACGTAATGGCTTTATATAACAGACCAGGCAATCTAGGTTAAAATCTCTACTTAACTATGAAAATGGAACAAAGCAGGTTAAAATCATCAAAGCAATATATATGTGTCTATGCTATAGCTAACATGTACTGGGACAAGTTACTATGGCCACAATATGCTAACATCTCCCTCTCCATTATATTTCTTTTGTTTTATCTAGATGGTTATCTCACTATATAATAATCCTAAATATCAAGGTATAGTGTCCTATATTGTGGTCATCCACAACAGAGGCTTAAAACATCAGTTTATTTTCTCATAAGATTTATGCATGTGTATACATGTATAACATAATTCTTTAATGTGAGAAGGAAGGGATGCTAGAAAACATGGTACTGACCATAGATTGATTGGAGAAATTGTAATTGACTTGATTTGCTTGATTTTATTGGTGGCAAGAATCTAAGGAGTTGATTGACATGAAGAAATAACTTTTCCCCCAATGAATACAATCAATAGAACACTTTTTGGGTAAACTTATCAATATACAAAATCTATTATTACCAAGGAGAACTTTTCAGTTCTAGAAAACAGACTTCTATATAGGCAGTCCTCAACTTACAACCATTTGTTCAGTGACCCCTCAAAGTTATAGCAGCCCTGAAAAAAGTGGCTTATGACTTAGGATCATTGCAGCATCCCCACAATCACATGATCCAAATTTGGGCACTTGACAACTGGCTCATATTTATGACAATTGCAGTTTCCCAGGGTGATGTGGCCACTTTTTGCCACCTTCTGACAAGCAAAGTCAATGGAGAAGCCAGATTCACTTAACCACCGTGCTGCTAGGTTAACACTCCAGTGATTCACTTAACAACTGTGACAAGAAAGGTTATAAAATGGGGCTAAACTCACTTAACAACTGTCTTGCTTAGCAGTGGAAATTTTGAGCTCAATTGTTGCCCTAAGCTGAGGACTACCTGTACATTAGATTCCCTTTCCTCTAAATTTTAAAAGCAGATTTATCTGTTGAAATGTATTTTATTTATACTATGAGAAACATGTTGAAATAAGTAAAGTTCATATTTAAACTTCCAAAACTTTTATTTTCCTATCTCCTTCCAGGATTTTTACTGTTGCTGTTAATTATGATTAAGAAAAAGTCAGTACTGTACCAACAGTGCCATTTCCTTACTTCAAATCTTCGGGGGATAATTTATGATAAGCAGAGTGCTGACCCCCATGATGGAGTGATTTTTGGTAGTGAAAGTTACCTGAATTATAACTAATTTTACACTGTCATTCCCTTCAGGTCAAATTAAGTAAGAAATCAATCAGCAACCAAGCAAATTTTGAACAGCATAGAGAGCAGAAGTTCTACTTGTAATTTTTGCAAGGAAAATTTACAAATAGTGCAGTGTATAGCTTTTATAATAAGCTATTAAGAAAGTGATCAGAGAACAAATTTCTTTTCCACCTGTTGCTACCAATTGTGATATCCACAATTTACAACACATCAACTGAGCTTCAGTACTTATTTCCATCTGGAAGTGGTCAGAGGTAGCAGATGAGCAAATCATGAGTGTCTTGTTATGACTTTATTAGGGAACAGCAGGCAAAGCATGAAATGACTAAACTAGTGTTTCTAAACCTTAGCAACTTTCAGAAGTGTGAACTTCAACTTCCAGAATTTCCTAGCCACTGGGCTGAAGAATTCTTAGAGTCAAAGTCTTAAAGATGCCAAGGATGAGAAACACTGAGCTTTTTTATGGGGGGAAAAAACCTATTTACCATTTGTTTTGCTTTAAGTACAAAGTCATTTTTATAATAGAATATAGCAACTATAATATAAAATAAGACCGTAGAGATACAGTATTTCATTCAAAACAATATTTATTAAAGTATTAAATCAAAACCTGTAATTTTGTTGTATTTTTATCTTATTTTTAAGTAGTGCTAGCCACCAGAATTATGAATTTGAGGTAGGCAGTCATAAAAATTTAATAATACTTGTGAAACCTCTGAAAGAATATTGGGAAGTAAGAAACTTATGATCTAAAATATAGCATTTTGAATGCTTACATATGCTGCATAAATATATTTTATCTTATGTTACCAGCCTAGATTTTCCAAAAAAAATTTCCAAATTTTCCACTTTTTTTTTTTTGCTAAATTACTTCATGTTTTTTCAGACCTTATTTCCTGCAGTTTCTACCTACATTTTACTGGTGATTTATCTCTGGGCATTTTTCTGGTCTAACAGTGAGCACAAGTCTCTCTTATATCCTTTTTGCAAGAAATGTTTCTAATATATGGATTTTTATAAGAATATGGCTGTTCAAATTGGTTATATCAGTTTGTTTTATTCTTTGTCTAGAGACTATAGATAGCCGTGCAAAATATAACAAGGTTATCCTGTGGCAGAGGAAAGGGAAACTTGGGTGCATTGATTTAAGGTTCCATATTGTTTTTGCTGTGTCTCTGTTACTAACCATGATAGATTGTTTCATTGGTCTTCATAATGATTCAAAACCTCTGTAACAAAGAATAAATAAAGGAGCCATTTCTTTTCTCTGCTATCAATTCCAAGGGTTGTCAGAACCTGTCATGATTGTTTAATATTTGACTTCATCTCCAACTAAGTATTGTTAGCAACTTATATGAGGTTTTGTTCCTTTCTACCTCTTGTGCCAGCTTCTCTATAGAGGCAGCAGTTTTGAGAAATAATAGATTCTATTTTCTGGAAAGAAATGAAGAAATATTTCATTTGAGCCAAATATGCTTTGGAAATTTGGGAGTACAGGTAGTCCATAACTTGCAACCTTGGAATGTCAATCAGCAATCATTCCTAATTACAAGATTCCAGTCCCAACTGCAGTCATAGGTCAAGGACTACTTGTAATTCTATGTATTCAGATTCAAAACAACAAACCAGCATAGAAAATGCTTCATTGGCATGGTATATTATCGAAGAAAGAAATGAAAGGAAGGGTTTCAAGGGATAAGAGAAAGAGTCCAGAGAATAACATTTACTTTCATTATACTTATTAAAGTGTAGCTCCTCTCCAAAAATGTGGAACTGGATAGCAGGTAAAAGAGAATTATTTTCATTTCAGTGTTCACTGACTTTGGACTGGTCCAGCAAGAAAGGTGCAGTATTTGGAATCTGTATTTACTGTTTTGTGAAATACGTTGTGATTTATCAGTTTAAGAAGTAAGAATTAAAGCTTGTGTAATCAAATTCAGTTTTATTTCTGAACTTATATTGTATATTTTTCTAAGATTGTGATGTACCCTATTTAAAAAATTGTCTCTCAATTATAGAGTTTAAAGAAATTATTTTGATAACTATATTCTGAATACATCAAGATGATTGCAATTTTAATTATATCTATTTTGAACATGCTGCAAAAACAGAAAATATTTTAGAAATATATGATTTTTTTAAAAAAAACTGCTTATTTAAAAAAGTGCAAAAAAAGAATCCTGTTTTAATTAAATACCTCTGATTTAGGAATTAAACTGAATATTTAATAGGAATGTCATAATTTTTCATACTTGCTTTTTAATAAAGCAATTTTAATAACAATAACAATAAAAGATCATCTTACCTGTTCTTGCTGTCTTGATATCAGTTGTATACCAATGGCACAAAATTCATAATTAAAAGGATTTTTTCATTCTATTCTTCTAATGAAATGACTGGCCTCTGAGTTAAACACTTGTCCATTTAAATGGATGTGCTATTTACACAGCTGTGGAAGCTTGAAGGTAATAATTGCATAAATTCCAATAGCATTAGGGCAAACATGTTACTTCTGCTATGCATTCTGAAAAAGTATTCACACTATCATTAAGTATTCTACCAAGATGATATCTTGATGACTATAGAACAGGTCTTTCTTGAGTACCTTGTTGTTGTTGTTAGTTGCGAAGTCGTGTCCGACCCATCGTGATCCCATAGACAATGTTCCTCCAGGCCTTCCTGTCCTCTACTATCTTCTGGAGTCCATTTAGTGTCACGCCTACTGCTTCAGTGACTCCATCCAGCCACCTCATTCTCTGTCGTCCCTTTCTTCTATTGCCCTCAACCTTTCCCACCATTAGGTTCTTCTCCAGTGAGTCCTTCCTTCTCATTAGGTGGCCAAAGTATTTCAGTTTCAACTTCAGGATCTGGCCTTCTAAAGAGCAGTCAGGATTGATCTCTAGGATAGACCGGTTTGATCGCCTTGCAGTCCAAGGGACTCACAGGAGTCTTCTCCAGCACCATAGTTCAAAGGCCTTAATTCTTTGGTGCTTAGCCTTTCTTATGGTCCAACTTTCACAGCCATACATTGCAACTGGGAAGACCATAGCCTTGACTATACGCACTTTTGTTGGCAGGGTGATGTCTCTGCTTTTTAGTGTGCTGTCTAGATTTGCCATTGCTTTCCTCTCCAAGAGCAAGCATCTTTTAATTTCTTGGCTGCAGTGCCCATCTGCAGTGATCTTGGAGCCCAGGAAAATAAAATCTGTCACTACCTCCATTTCTTCCCCATCTATTTGCCAGGAATTGAAAGGGCCAGATGCCATGGTCAGAAGTAGATGCTTTTCTGGAACTCCCTAGCTTTCTCCATGTTCCAGCATATGTTGGCAATGTGATCTCTAGTTCCTCTGCCTCTTCAAAATCCTCCCTGTACTTCTGGTAGTTCTCAATCCACATACTGCTGGAGTCTAGCTTGTAGGATTTTAAGCATAACTTTACTAGCAGGTGAAATGAGTGCAATGGTGCGATAGTTTGAACATCCTTTGGCACTGCCTTTCTTTGGAATTGGAATGTAAACTGATCTTTTCCAATCCTGTGGCCACTGTTGAGTTTTCCAAATTTGCTGGCAAATTGAGTGTAGCACTTTTACTGCATCGTCTTTTAAGATTTTGAATAGCTCAGCTGGAATACTGTCACCTCCACTAGCTTTGTTGTTGCTCAGCTTTCCTAAGGCCCACTTCATTTCACATTCTAGGATGTTTGGCTCGAGGTCATGACCACCTCATTGTGGTTATCAGGGACATTAAGCTCTTTCTTGTATAGTTCTGTGTTCTTAATCTCTTTTGCCTCTGTTAGGTCCCTGCCATTTTGGTCCTTTTATCATGCCCATTTTTGCATGAAATGTTCCCTTCATCCCTCCAATTTTCTTGAAGAGATCTCTGGACCTGCCTATTCTATTGTTTTCTTCTATTTCAATAGAATAGGGAGTACCTTACTGATACTGTTTTTATAAACTTTCTGAAGACAAAGTGTATTACAATGTTTCTAATGTGACCCTTTAGTTAATAGCTTTAGTGACATATAATAAGATCATTCTCTAAATTCATGCATGAATGGTTCATCTGAATTAAATGAACTCATAATTAAATGTAACATTTAGGGAAAACATGAAAATATTTATGAAAAAATGATAGTTTCATTCTTTATTTACATTATGTTCTGATTATATTAACAAATCCCCAAAACATGTAGCAATAATATTGATACCGCTATTTAATCAGGAAAGCATAATATTAGATGATAGATAGATAGATAGATAGATAGATAGATAGATAGATAGATAGATAGATAGATAGATAGATAGATGATAGATAGATAGATAAAGAAAGAAAGAAAGAAAGAAAGAAAGAAAGAAAGAAAAAAATTATTTTAAAATATTCAACCTCTAAAGAATATTAATTGAATCCTGCTACATTTCCAGAATTTTGTTTATACTGTCCTATCTATTATGAGGCCAATAACAGTTCTTGTCAATATAAAGGCCAATAAGCGAGCTGAAAATGCTCTTGTTTTAATCAAAATAACAAATATTCCTTTATGCAAATTATGGTTTTCACACAATTAGTTAAATGTTTAGTCTGGATTATTATTATGACTGGTTACACATTCAACCCAAAGTTTAGGCTGGATTTGGCATTTTTATCTAGTTCTATCAAGTTCAAGTTCTAGTTCTTTCAAGTTCTTTTCCCAAAGACTTGAGATAGGCAGATATTGTCACAAAATGTAAGCTGTTACTAGTAAAGCTGTCTTTGCAATTGACTGAGAGTGATTTTGTCAATGCTGATGATGTTCATTCTACATTAATCCATTACTGACATGTTCCCAGCTCACCTTTTAAAACTGCATATATTAGCTCCTTGCATTGGAAGTCTAAACCTTATCCTGTGGGGTCCTTGGTGTTCTCCAAGCTTGGCACCAAGGACCTCACGGTTCAGCCCTGAGCTACAAATACTCTTTTCTATCAAAATCTTATCACATAGGGTTTTGAAATGGTGCAATTTAAACACATAGCTCTATTTAGGATTTCTACCTATTTATATTCTGTAACAGCAGACTAATATAATAGTCATTGATAACTGGTAGTTGTGAATATAAATGAGATGTAGTAAAATTATATTGGCCCTGAACTTTAGACACATGGTGTGCTTTAAATTAAAGAGAATTTAGATGTTCCATTTAAATATTCTCTCCCTGACCATTTAGGAATCAAAGAATTCCATGTGTTCAGACTGTGCAATAAAACTCATAATGCTAAAGGAAATCAAATATTAAGAAGGCTATTTTAGTTCTGGGTAATTCCCCTGGAGCCTTACACACATAGCAACCAAAGTATAACCATGTAAGTGCAGGG
Source organism: Vipera berus (assembly GCF_964194415.1). Taxonomy (NCBI): domain Eukaryota; kingdom Metazoa; phylum Chordata; class Lepidosauria; order Squamata; family Viperidae; genus Vipera; species Vipera berus. The sequence goes on from NC_138206.1 coordinate 63,846,348, forward strand.
CTATTACTATTAAACCGAAGAAAAAGTAAGCTATTTCACATTTTTGCTGAATGTTCTATACATATATGCTTAAATTGGTTTGTAAGACTGCAAAATCCAAGAAAGCATTTTTCTGCTGTTCATGAAAGCAGCCTAATTTTTGTTTTCAGATCAGACTGATGGATGCATGCATACATGCACACATACATATCACTACAGTATATTAAAAATCAACTGATTGAAGTTAATATGATTCTTAAAACAGTTGGATCCTTTCAGAAATAGCAAGGAAATGTGCTTATATGAATCTGAAATATTAAAATGTTCACAGACCTAGTGCTTTGTGCCTGGCATACATAAACATTGTTTCTAAGGAACCATTATTTTTTTAAAAAAATGAATAAAAATAAGGTATCACTAATACAGTATAATGTCAAGGCAGTTATCCTGGGGAAAATATATCTTGAATTAATGAGTTGTGCATTTGTGAATGTTTATTCATTTCAGAAAAATGCATCATGAAAAATGAAATTATAGTAGCATAACATTCTCTGCCCAGGCAGCAAAGAAGGAGTTGTAGCAGCAGCTGCCAGCTGGGATGAATCTCAAATCAGGGATAACAAAGGAAAAATAAAAATGGTGCAAGCTGCTAATATATGCATATGTGAAATAAAACAGGAAAATGGACATACCAGTGAGACAAAGAACAGAAAAGCACAAGTATCTATGTGCAGCATAGGCACTTAAAGTCAAAAGCAGGTTGTAAATTAAAGTGAGATGATTAAACAGTGAATTGTTCAGCCAGCAGATAAACAAATATCTCTAAAGTTTACCTTAATACCATAGGAACACATCAATTATTTGACATTAGGAAAGAGTTTGAAATAGCTTATTTTGATCAAATTCTTTCCTTATATCTCATTAATCTACTTTTACATAAAACAGAATGATTAGAGTGCTATTAAACCAGTATTTTAAACATTTTTATTGTGACCTTTTTATATATAGAATTCAAGGCGAAAAACATTCCTTCTTCCTCCTATTGTCCTTTTAACGGCAACTTGTGAAGTAAATTGGGCTAAGAGAGAGTGACTGGCCCAAGCTGATTTTTTATGGTTAAGGCTGAATTAGAACTCAGTCTCCTGAAACAAGTATGATAATGAGATGCATAGAGCCTTGTTTGTGTGTGTGTGTGTGTGTGTGTGTGTGTGTGTGTGTGTGTGTGTGTGTATATATATATATATATATATATATATACACATACATACATAATAATTTACACACACACACACACACATATACATATACATATACATATACATATACATATACATATACATATACATATACATATACATATACATATACATATACATATACATATACATATACATATACATATACATATACATATACATATACATATACATATATATATATATATATATATATATATATATATATATATATATATATATATATATATAAAACTTTTCCCCCCTTCTGTTTCATAGTTCAAGGAAAATGTAAAAATTGCCTTTTTCTCCCTTCACGTGGCAGTTCCCCAGATCTGTTGCTGTATGGTTTGCTTAAATGCTGTTGTTGTTTTTTTCAAACAAAGCAAAATCAGCCTGTGGCTTGTCATTTTGGACTGCTCAGTAATTAGAGTTCCTTTTTGAAGTGAGATAATTTGTATAAGGCCGCAGTGTGTATAAAGGTGCAAAGGATTTTTCATCAAAGTAGGATTGGGACAATATTTTGTACAAATTCAAAAACTGCTGACAATAAGGAATCAGAGAAAGATATGCCCAGTTACAGTGCTGCCAGAGGGACCTTCCTTTGCATTTCTTTTATATTCACAGTTAAATCAAGTTTAGCTGTAAAAAGGAAGTATTTTCTGTGAGCGTGAGGGGAGTGGGGGAGGATGAGATGTTAGTACTAGCTGTGTTCTTTGCTTGGATTCTGTGTGCAAATTAAGAGGCAGCTACAAGTTCTTATTAGTCAGTTTCTAGTATTTCAGTCCAAACACTTTGCTCTTTGAGATTTTGATCAATGCATTGAACTATTTCTTAAATGGCTTGTTTATCTTATAGATAATATGATAGAATATGCCTCTTTACATAGTAATAAATAGGCTAATCATAATGCTCTTTTTAGATTGTGAATGATACCATATGTATACATAAAATGCAGTGAATAAATGAACAGTAAATGAGCATTTTTCTTTATCTTTTATTACATGAATATTACATATTAAATGTAAAAATATTTTATTGATTAGATTTTTATCTCTCCTTTTCCAATTTTCTTATAACATACCTGTTAGATGGGTTGGGGTAAGAGAGGGTAACTGACCCCAAATCACTCACCCAATTTTTCATGCCTGAGATAGGACTAGAACTCACAGTCTCCTGGTTCTTAGACCACCACTTAACCATTACAATAAACTGGCTCTCTAAAGTAACTTCTCAAAGTGAGATGGGTGGCATATAAATGTAATAAAATAAATATTGGAAACTAATCAAGGAGAGAAGCAACCTAGAACTAAGGAGAAACTTCCTGACAGTTAGAACAATTAACCAGTGGAACAACCTGCCTCCAGAAGCGGTGAATGCTCCAACATTGGAAGTTTTTAAGAAAAGACTGGACAGCCATTTGTCTGAAATGGTATAGGGTTTCCTGCCTGAGCAGGGGGTTGGACTATTATTATTATTATTTATTATATCATTGTTTGGTTGCACTTCATTTTTATATTCTGTGTATTAGGCGTATATATATTTCAAGAGCCAGTTTGGTGTAAGGTGCTGCAGTAGAGACTGGGAGACCTACTCTTCCCTTAGGTAGGTATAAAGACAGCTGGGTGAGCTTGGGCCAGTCAGTCTTCTTAGCCCTAGGAAGGAGGCAATGGCAAACCAACTATGAAAAATGTTGCCAAGAAAACTGCAGAGACTAGTCCAGGCAGTTCCTAAGATTGATTCAAAAACATACAAATACACACACAATATATACTTCATATACTCTTACATGAAAATAGAAGGGAAGCTGATAGTTGTCCTGTTGAAGTAATTATGCAAATAATTGTATTCAACACCCTAGATTCCAGAATTAATAATCTTGTTAAGGATATATTTTGTTCCATCCCTTGTTGAGTATTGTACTACTATAGATCCTCTACATGCAAACTCCAGCTTCTTAGGAACTCAGGATAGCAGAACTTCTTCCAACATCTTATCCCCAGACTTACTCTCATATGTAATAATTAAAATTAATGTGAGTCTCATATACCATAATTAAAATTAATGTGACTAAAGCAGCCATAGCAGCCAAGGCTCACTTGAGAGTTTGAAAAATGATGACCTTCTCTAATGAATAGCAGATAGGTGCTGGCTTATACTAATGTGGATCAAAAGCACTTTTTCCAAATTACTTTCAGAGCATGCACAGCTCTAGTCTTTATCCACACATAAAAAATATTCAGTGTGTTCCTCCAAAGATGTAAGACAGTACAAATATAAAAAAGAAGGAAATGGGAGGAAGAGCATTTATTTTATTGACCAAAGTTTATATAAGTGATATGTTTGAGAATTCAGGGACCAAATGCTTTGCTCAAGATTGAAGCCTAAGGATTTGGAGTCCTGGTGGGCACAGTGTTAAAGTCCAGTATTGCAGACAAACTCTGCATGCAGTCTGGAGTTTGGTTCTGACGGGACTCAAGGTTGACTCAGGCTTCTGTCAAGCATAGTGAAATCAGGAAGTCCAGGCAGTTCAATTGAATATAAAGGTTTATTGCAAGCTTAAGCTCTTTATAAGAATCTGAACTACTAATGGTCAAAGCAAATAAGTGTGGTAGTTAAGAGTCAATGGAATTCAAGGTGGGCTGGACTTAGATCTCTTGTGGATGCAAAGTGACTCAAGACTAATGATGCATTTGACACCTCCCTCGGGCTCACCCTGGTCATTTCCTACACCTTCCATCCTTCTGGGGTTGGTAAAATGAGGAACCAGATTGTTGCAGGCAATATGCAAATAATGTTTCTACATTGTAAACCATTTGGAGAGTGCTGTAAAGTGCTATGGGGCAGTATTTAAGCCTAAATCCCATTGCTGTTGCTATTGCTATTTACCTCATGACCCAGAATACAGTGTGACAGCATTGAGGCCTTCTCAACTAGCGCTGAGAAGACATTATTTCTCATTTATTTAGATTTCTTGAATTAAACACTTCCCTTAAGTATCTTAGAATTTTTAGAGAGATAATTATATTTTGTTGTCTCTGTGAAACTCTGAGATTGTTATGATTTGTTTGCTCTATTCCATCAACTTCAGTAGGCACCAAGACAGCTGTTCTACTTTATGTCAACTTCAAGTCAATAGTTAAAGTGGATTTTAAAATGGTAATGCCTTAAAAGGATAGTTTATATGCAATCAGATGAGGTATTTTAAAACAAAGTTATAATATTTTTTCTTTAATGGATAAAACTCCAGTATTAATGAAGCTTAATGGATGGATGGGAAATGAAATATCAGTGAAGTGACAGAAATAAGAACATGCAAATGCTTATTCTTATAGAATTAATGAATTACATTCAGAAAAGGACATGACACTGTAGGATTATCCTAATAGCAGGGTAGCTTGGTTTAATTATGGTTTAAAGATATTTATTTCCATGAACAATAGGAAAAAATATTTTTCCGATAGAAATAATAGAAAGTAATTTTATACAGTGAAAAGGAGAAAGTTAATCTAAAAGGGAAAAGCAAGATAGATTTGATATGTATATTCCTTAATTCATGAATTTTCTTTGATCTGTACCATGAAATAATAATAAAGAAGGTCTGAAGCCAAAGATTAAGGATATGCATAGAAAATGTCTCAAACCAACCAACTAATATCATTTGAATAGCATCATATATTTTCATACCTTCTTAAATTTCCCATAGGATATATAGACTTTATAATTTAGATTCTTTTGTTTTGATAGAGTAACATCTCTTGAACTTATTGCCACATGATGTTATGATGTTTGCTAATGGATTTTAGGAAGTAATCAGTAGTACAGGCTGCTTGCCGTTTTAACCAGAACTACATTATTTAAATTCATAGTCAATTTATATCTTATGACCACAAAGTTCATACAAACAAATGAGGAATGACAATTAGATTCTGTTCTCTTACTGTCTGATAGTATATGCAGCATTACTGAATGTAGTACAATTGAACTGAACCGATCCTTCATGTAATCTATCATGCTGTAAGACCCTTTCATGTATTCTTTTAAGTCTACAGTATCTATGTGTAAGGGCATGACATGTTGTTTTAGTCAGGTGCATTATTAAATAGTATATTGTATAATTCCTGAGTACAGTATGAGTTCAAAAGATAAAGGTAAAGGTTTCCCCTGTACAATCATGTCTGACTCTAGGGGGTGGTCCTCATCTCCATTTCCTAGCCAAGGGAGCCATCATTGTCTAAAGACATTTCCATGGCCATGTGGCTGACATGACTACAGTAGTGGCCAAAATTGTGGAAAGGTTTTGGGGAAAAGGTACAGAAGAAATGCCACTTTTGGTTAAGTTTCCTCCAATTTTTCTTCTAATTTCTTTATAACTGTAGCCTTGTTCACTAATAATACTATTTTACATCACTTTCTGGGCAACCAGTTAACTCTTTGCACCATTACTTCAATTTTATTACATTTTACATGTTCACTAAATGAAAGGGAAAAAAAACCAACCAACTTGATAGCGATCACATAACACACTGACAAATGTCCTCTCAGCTTCAATACATGACATCAGTAACTGAATCCTACTGTGATCTGATTGGCTCATTGCCAAAACAAGATGTCACCTGATTGGCTCTCTAAACACTGATGCTCATTGGCTACAATCAGATGAAGGAAAGCTACCTGATATCAACCTAAGCAAGTTGTGCTTCCTTTTTCTGGTTATTTGGCTATAACTTCATAGAATACAATACAGATAATTGAACAAACTACGTTGCATTACATTCTTGATTAAATTATCTTTCCATTGATATATAATTTTATGGTACTACTCCAAAAAAAGTGGTGTTATTAGCTATCAAACCTCAAAAATACACTTTTCCCAAAAGGTTTCCACAATTTTGGCCACTACTGTATATGCCAAGGTGCATGGAACACTGTTACCTTCCCATTGAAATAGTACCTATTTATGTACTCACATTTGCATGCTTTCAAACTGCTAAGTCAGCAAGAGCTGGGGCAAGTAACAAGAACTCACCCTGTCGTGCAGTGCTTGGGTTTCAAACCCAGACTCTCAGCTTTCCAGCTGACACGTTAAGTATCTTTAACTGCTGAGCCATTGCACCCGTTTGTTCAAAAGATATTGAATGCAATAATATATGTGCCAATTTTACTTATTTCAATCTTGCATGTATGCAGTCCTTCCTTCCTTCCTTCCTTCCTTCCTTCCTTCCTTCCTTCCTTCCTTCCTTCCTTCCTTCCCTCCTTCCTTCCTTTTGTCCTATATTGTCATCACACTATTATTCTCTATGTTTTCCCAAAATCGACCTGATTTAGATTCTTTTTAGGTCTTGCTCTGTAATGCCAGAAAAGGTCAGATAATATTTTCCCCTTTTTTCTTTATAATATCAGTTATATGGCAAAATATCAATAACATGGCAGCTTTGAATAATATTGTATTATATAATTAGTGATGGATAAAGAACTTTCTATTTTACTGCTGTGCTATTCCACTGGGCTAAAAAAAATTACCAGAAACTAGAACTTTTTTTTATTGCAAATTTTATTATTTACAACTTTGGACAAAGTGTTAACGGTCTGACATTCCTTCTTGTCTACATCATTTTTGTATTTTATACACATATATACATTTTATGTACATATCATTTATATACAATTATACAATATTCGATCTTATCAACCATGTTATTCTAATAATGTGTGAAATCAGCATCCTGTATATCTCTATTTAGACCTTCCCTTCTGTTCCCACCATAGGTAAAACTTGTTCCAAATTTTGTAATAATCTGACTGATCTTTATTTTTAATTTCCATAGTTAACTTGTCCATTTCTGCGCACGCCCAAATTTTATTTATCACTTCACTCTCATCAGGTATTTCACTATTTTTCCATTTCTGGGCGAACGTCATTCTCGCTGCCGTGATGATGTGTATCATTATATATAACTCTTCTTTGGTATATTTCTCTGTTATTATGCCAAATAGGAAAAATTCTGGTCTATAATCTACACTCCCTCCTGATATTTCTTCTATCCATATCCATATCCTTTGCCAATACTTTTGCAGTCTTATTGCAGGACCACCAAACATAAAAATAAGTACCTATTTCTTTGAAACATTTCCAACAGCTAGGGGATATGGTTTTGTACATTTTAGCTAATCGAGCTGGAGGGAGATGCCACCGGTAGAACATTTTATATAAATTTTCTTTATAAGCTGAGGCCAGCGTTATCTTTTTATTTCTATCCCAGAGAGTTTGCCGTATATCAAGATCGATACCGTGTCCCAAATTTTTAGCCCATATCAGCAATGGTTCTTTAACTTGCTCCTCAATCATTTTATACCCCAATAGCAGACTATACAATTTCCTTATTTGGCCCCAATAAGATTTTATCCAATGCAGTTTCTTGAATATTTATCCCCCACTCTTTCTTATCTTTCCCATTTCATGTTTGTATCTGTAAGTAAGCCCACCATTCCAATTTTATCCCTTGTTGTTCTAGTTCCTGTCTGGATTTCAATACTCCCACAACGTTCATAATATCTTTGTACGAGATGCTATTTTCCAAATTGAACACGTTTGGATAAACTATCGCCTCTAGGGTGGACAGCCAGACTGGTACTTTAATGTAATTTTATTTTCTAATTTTATTCCAAACTAGAACTTTTAAAAACCAGATAAGAAATTTTTCACTTACATTCCAGTATGGATAGCTATTATTTTCTGAACCAGCTTGGGCAGCAAGATCTATACTGATATGACAGTTTAATAGTGAAAAAAATATTTAAAGAAAATGTTTTCCTTAAAATATTGTCAGAAAATTGCCTTTGCTGATGGTGTTTTGTCAATGCCAGCATATATAAATAGAATGTATTAGAAAAGGTGCAGCTGTCTAATGAGTTTCTTGACCATTCTTCCATAATAACTTGTGAAATGTTTGGAAATTGCTGCATGAAGATTAATTAAATTATCTTAGTTTGGGGAAATAGGCTGCACTAAGGATTACGAAAAAGGAAATGCCGACAGACACAGATAAAAGGCAGGTAGGGAATGAATCTGATGCAACACTACAGAGATCCTTTGTTAGAAACCTGTTATGAAGGGCATTTTCCTAGTTCTCTATACAGAGTGAAAAATACGTTTGTCAAAAGCTCCACAGAAAAGGTAATATGTGTATAAATTTACATTTTTAACAGCAAGTATCACTAGTAATAGGAGAGGAGAGAATTCTCTATGATCACATTGAAGTCAAATTGTCTGCTTTTTTCCCTTTTGTATTAACACAAACTAACACAAGAGTTTTCTAGCTAAAAATCTAGAAATTAAAATATTTCTAACTTATTAAATGCATTGTTTAGAAAATATTACGTTAAACCATGAATACCATGAATATTTAATTGAGAGCATTTTGCTGTAGTGGTTAAGGCTTTAGCCTGGAAGGCAGGAAATCATGATTTCCTGAACCATGTTAGGCACAAAACCAACTGAGTGATCTGGGCCTGTCATTCTCTCTCAGCCCTAGGAAAGAAGCAATAGCAAATCACTTCTGAAATCCTGGGCAAGAAAAATGCAGGGATTAGTTCAGGTTAGCTTTTGCAACAGTTTACAAGACAAGTAGATAATGATTGGTCTACAGTGAGTGATTACTAGGAAAGTTTTAAGATAGATGTACAAACAACAGAAATTCTATTGATTCTAAACTCAGATTTCTATTTGCAACTAATTTTATTTCTACTTCTTTAATTTTCTATATAGATAGAAAATTAAATATACACAATGACACCATTAGTGCAATTTAATGTAGTACTTTTGTTGTAAGTGTGCAATATTCTTCAAGTGATACCAGATATTGTTTATATTATCTAAATAACATGGGGAAAAGGTAAAATGTTCAATTGTGATAGAACACAGTTTTGTTCTATCACCTTTTCTGTCACTTACCTAGCCAGTTTCATATTGCTTGCTATAAAGCCTCTGATTATAGAGTACCATTCAACCATAAGTATGCTAGAAATGAAACTGAAGCATGGCTACCTGATGGGATTTATAGCTCCAGAACATCTGGAATGCACCAGGTTGGTGAATGCCAGTGCAACAGGCTTATTCATAAAAGTAAATGGTCCAAATCTGGTCTTTTTTAAATTCCTGGGTATATCATTATTCATGGTGCAAAATAGAGGAAATATCATCTGGTGTTCCATTTTTTATCTCTAACTTTCTACTGCTAAGTGTCAAGTTTCCGACGTATGGGCTTTTCAAGTGACTGTGAGGCATTGTTTACCTTAAAAGTCCTTTATTCAGCCTAATACACTGGCAAATGCTTGCTCGAAGGAAGCTGGAATCTGAAATCTCTGCACCCTTGCACAATATATTAAAACACAATTCTCCACCTTTCTAATTTTGTCATTAGTCATATTCTCCTATTAATTTAAAGAATAAATTTCCCTTCCATTAGAAAACCCGCCAAGCTCTTATCTTCTTTAATTTCAGATGGCCTTGAGGAACAATCCTCCTCTTCCCCCCTCCCAATCTCTTAAAGCAATACACAAGTTTAACATATGAAATGGCTACTTCTTCATCTCTTGTCAAGCAATAACATTCAATGTTAGCAGCGTTCACACTAAGGCTGAAATGTAAAGGAGAAATTTCCTGACACAACAATTAATCAGTGCAATAACTTGCCTCCAGAAGTTGTGAATGCTCCAACACTGGAAGTTTTTAAGAAGAGATTGGACAACCTGGGTTTCCTGCCGGAGCAGGGGGTTGTACTAGAAGACTTCCAAGGTCCCTTCGAAGTCTGTTATTCTGTATTTTGTATTGTAAAAATTCCTGGGGTCTTTCCCATTGACTCAGAATTGTTTCTGATGGCACTGAAAAGTTATGTGCTTTTGATATATAGATAATGTAGATTATGATCTTTTTCTTTTTATCTCTTACAGTACCTTTATTCATATATCTGCTTCTCTCTACTTTTTGTTTAGTTTTTGTCATATTTCACTAGTTAACTTTTTTATATTTCTGTTATTTCTATGAATGATCATCAAGCCATATTTTTTGCTACTTGAACTGAATGATATTTGTACTGACTGACCAGGAATGTGTTGAGTACAAACTAAATTGGAAATTACCCATACAAATAAAGTCAGTGGTGGAATATAAACAATATACTCACAAAAATAAGCAACAATTTTCAAAGAAAAAATTCATAATAAATAAATTATAAATTAGAATAATATTTTCAAAGATTTTTTTAACTGGGACCATCAAGAAAAGAAACTATCTGGTGTGATAGACATCAGCAATATGCAGATTAGATGTGTATGTGTGTGTGTGTATAAATGAAAGAATCAATATCTGTTTATGCTGCTTATTTATAATTTACATAAGTATTTACAGCATAAAAATAGAATGCCCCCTAGCCAATGGTTGAAATCATAATGAATTTTCATTCTGTATCATTCATATAACTAGAATTCTTGTAAATGTAGCTTCATTCAGGATTTTAATCAAACATTTTCTTCTCCAGATGAAAGTTTTGATTGTACTGTTTGTAAATTGTAGTAGTAATAATAGTTGTATAGGTCTATGAAAGTAGTGATTATTTTTTCTGATTGTTGCACTTAATCTCTTCTCTATCCAGTTGTCAATCGATGAGCGTATTGGGCAGCTGCATGAGGCCCACCGAGATTTTGGCCCCACTTCTCAGCACTTTCTTTCCAGTAAGTAATATTTCAGTTGTTGTTGCTTTTGCTAATTTACAGTGATCCTTATATTTTGAAAAGCCTACTGCAGATGAGATATTGTGCTGTTTCTATTGTATGTATTCTATGAAGTGTTGTACAGTTCAGCAATTCAGAAACATTCTGTATCTCTGCACTGCACTCTTAAGCTCTTCTTGTCATGCACTAATGCTGATTGGACCCAAAGCCATCTTAAGTCTACTACAATGTACTATAGCCACACACACACAAACCACTGGATAGATTCTCTGCTGTTGTATTGTCACAACTTTTTACAGGAAAAAGTTGCCTTCCTTTCTGTGATTTTATTTCACTGAAGATGCATACTTTTAGTAGAGTATATGTGTACATTGGTGTATAGCTATGCATAAACACATAGTTGTATATAGTATAAATTTAATTTATATAGACAAAGCTAAAAAATAAAAATGCACACATGCAGACAGAACAATGAACTTTAAAATCAACATTCTTTTATCAAGCAATTTCATGTTTTTTCAATGAAATCGGTTACAGCTAACGTGATAGAAAGTCTTCATTCATGGTTCTGGTACTGCAATGGTTATATTTGGCTGATATGTAGAATATCACTGCTTTGAAACTGAGATATTTTTTCCAAGTACTGTTTTTTCTTTATCTAAGTTTGTTTTTGTTGTGATGAAAACCACCAAGTGACTGGAAAATGATAAAACAGTGTACCAGTACATTTGTTTTTAAAAAGGCCAATGGAATATGTAACTCAGGGAAATAAAGATAATAAAAACATTCTGCAAGGTTTTGAAGCAGCGATTCTTTGCATATCAGGCAAATGTTTATGTACTCTACTACCAGGATGTCATTGTAAATGGTTGCTGCAGACTGGTAAATTGATTCAGATGAAGAGTAATTCCTAACTCTATAGCAATAGTCACCTGAAGAGGAAAGATTTGCCTGGAAGAAACTAAGTGTGGCAGACAAACTGTACAATGATACTTGAGCAAGAACAAACACACTATCAAAAAAGGGGAGTCCCAGGCAGAAGACACATTCATAATTAGCTGGGAGTTATTAAAATACAGGGTCAGACTTCTGGTCTTGCACTGAAATACCCTGTCATGGGATCACAGATCTCCGCACCCCATGGCTAGTTTTACCCTGCCAAGGGACCCTAAATCAGTCTAAGTCACCCCAGAGAGGTGGCAAAGGAAGAAGGACTCTGGAATGACAGCGGTCATTTCATTTGGTTCTGGGAAAGCCTTCTAACCCAACAGGAGAAAGGCTAGCCACACCTCACTGACAAGCCCAAGCTACCTGCAGCTGAAGTCCAAAGGCACTAACCAGCACAACAGTGAACAGCGTGCTTCAAACTGGGTGAGAAATTTGAGCTTCTTTCTCCTATTTTATACTTAATTTTGAGCTTGTCGATCAGAAGGTCGGCAGTTTGGCGGGTCAAATCCCAAGTGCCGCGTAACAGAGTGAGCGCCTGTTACTTGTCCCAGCTTCTGCCAACCTAGCAGTTCGAAAGCACATAAAAATGCAAGTAGAAAAATAGGGACCACTATGGTGGGAAAGTAACAGCGTTCTGTGTGCCTTTGGCATCTAGTCATGCCGGCCACATGACCACGGAGACGTCCTCGGACAAGCGCTGGGTCTTCGGCTTTGAAGCAGAGATGAGCACCGGCCCCTAGAGTTGAAAACAATATATATATATATATATATATATATATATATATATATATATATATATATATATCGAGGTAGAAAGGATCATGAGGAAGCTAAGCTCCACTACATCCTTATTGGACCCGTGCCCCTCCTGGCTGGTTTATTCGGCTCGGGATGGGACACGAGGCTGGATCCATGCAGTGGTAACTGCTTCATTGAAAGAGGGCAGTTTCCCCGCAGCTTGAAAGAAGCGGTGGTGAGACCCCTCCTCAAAAAGCCTTCCCTGGACCCAGCTGTTTTAAACAACTTTTGCCCGGTCTCCAACCTTCGCTTTCTTGCGAAGGTTGTTGAGAGCGTAGTGGCGCATCAGCTTCCTCTGTTCCTAGAAGATACTGATTATCTAGACCCGTACCAATCGGGTTTCAGGCCCGGACACAGCACGGAGACGGCATTGGTCGCTCTGATGAATGATCTCTGGCGGGCTCGGGACAGGGGTCATTCCTCTGTCCTGGTCCTATTAGACCTCTCTGCGGCTTTTGATACCATCGACCATGGTATCTTACTTCGGCGTCTCAGGAGATTGGGAGTGGGAGGCACTGTTCTTCAGTGGTTCTCCTCCTATCTCCTGGAACGTTCACAGTGGGTGTTGGCGGGTGACCAGAGATCGACCCCGAGGCCTCTCATTTATGGAGTTCCTCATGGGTCGGTCCTCTCACCTCTCCTGTTTAACATCTATATGAAGCCGCTAGGTGAGATCATCCGTGGTTTTGGAGTGGGTTATCATCAGTATGCTGATGACACCCAGCTTTTCATCTCGACCCCAAACCACATCAGTGATGCCCTTGACGTGATGTCCCGTTGCCTGGAAGCGGTCCGGGAATGGATGGGGAGGAACAGGCTTCAACTCAACCCGGACAAGACTGAATGGTTGTACATACCGACATGTCAGGATATTCAGAGTATTCCATCCCTTAATATTGGGGGCGAGTTACTGCCCCCCGTAGATAGGGCTCGCAACCTGGGTGTCCTCCTAGATTCACAGCTCTCCTTAGAAGATCACATAGGAGCTGTGACTAGGGGGGCTTTCACTCAGGTTCATCTGGTGCGCCAGCTACGACCCTATCTGGACCTGGATGCCTTACGTACAGTCACCCATGCACTTGTGACCTCTCGTCTTGACTACTGCAACGCTCTTTACATGGGGCTGCCCTTGATAATCACTCGGAAGCTTCAGCTGGTACAGAGTGCAGCTGCACGGACGCTTTTGGGGGCTCCCCGATACTCCCATATTACACCTCTGCTTCGTGAGCTGCACTGGCTTCCAGTTGCCTTCCGGGTGAAATTCAAGGTGCTAGTGATGACATACAAAGCCCTACATGGCATGGGTCCGGATTACCTACGGGAGCACCTACTGCCAGCGTCAACACCCCTCCGTCCTGTGCGCTCCCACAGAGAGGGCCTCCTCAGGGTGCCACCGGTCAGAGAATGCCGGCTGGTGACCCCCAGGGGGAGAGCATTCTCGGTGGGTGCGCCAATCCTCTGGAACCGCTTACCAGCCAAAATCCGGATGGCCCCCGACCTTCGCACCTTTCGGCGAGATTTAAAAACCTATCTATTCCAGCAAGCCGGCCTGGCCTGATAGATTTGGGGTTTTATTTGTAGATCTGGGGTTTTATTTGTTTTATTGTTGGTTTATTGTATACTTACTTTGCTCTGTACACCGCCCTGAGTCCTCCGGGAGAAGGGCGGTATATAAAACGAATAAATATATATATATATATATATATATATATGTGTGTATATGTATATGTATATGTATATGTATATGTATATGTATATGTATATGTATATGTATATGTATATGTATATGTATATGTATATGTATATGTATATGTATATATATACAGGGGTTGTTTGTCATAGAACGCTCAGAACGGAGTTCTGAACTGCATACTGAACTGCATACTGAACTGCATTCTTAAATCTTAACCTAAGAACTGTTTGCAAAGTAAGAAAAAAATTGACCTTTGGCTAATCTTCTAAAGGAGAAATTACTGGAAAACTTTTAGATGCTCAAATACTTTGAACTGAACCCTGATTGGCTGATAATTATAAGACCCCTGAAAAGAAAACTGCCACAAAATATTGTTTTCAGTGGTGCCTTGACAACTGGAAACATACTGAATTATAAAACCATTATATAAAGACAAGAACTACATAAGATTTGGCTGTTTGGATTTTAAGATGGACTGGCTTAATAAAATATGATATCGATGGAAAACTACTTAGAGGGGAGAGATAAAATGGATATTATATACCTATCTAAAAGTAATATAAAACCATACCTAACACCTTTTCCTGAAGAACCCAGTTTGTAGCTTCAAAGATCTGCAGGAGCAATGACTCAAGACAATACAAATACATTCCAGAAGAAAATATACACAATTCTGCAACAGAGTCAAACAATAATTGTTTCAAACCATGATGAGATTAGAAATAAGTTTGACAATATAAATGAACATATCTCTAACTTAAACCTACAACTAGGTGACGCTCAATAAATGACAACAAAGAATGAACAAAGAAATCATACAACAGAATATAAATTAAATGAAAGTGACTTAAATAGAAAAGCTACAAATGAAGAAAACTACAATTTAATACCAAAAAAAATCTGCAAAACCTTACTATAATAAAGAAGACAAAAAAATATGCTTTATCCTCCAGGAGTTCAAAACAAATCTGAGAATAAAAAAGAAGAACAAATAAAATGAATTAAGGAACTGTCAGAAGAATCATCAAAACATGGGAGACAAAAACCTGATACCTTACTTGATTTGTCTTTTTTGTCCTCAATAACTGATCTGGAAAGCGACTTGGCAAAAAAAGAAGATGAAAGTTGGAGTCAAGAGACATCATTCAACTTATCAGATGGAATATTATATGACTAAGCATTTGTTTGAATATGGTTTATAAATAGGGTCTATTTAAATGAAAAGTTTGGATATTTAAAGGTAATGAATTTTGAGAAAACTGTGACTGATAAGAGTGGTTTGAATACTGAGGGGAAACTAAGCTTCAATAAGAATCTTGAAAACGACATATAATGATTTAATAAGATTACTTTTATAAATAAAATGGAAATAAGCTGATTAAAAACGTGTTATATGTTGATATTATTATACACATAAATACTAAAAATGTTTATATTCAACTTGGTTTGAACTGAAAATATTAAGAATTATATTTGTTTAATGTAGACAAAAGGAGAATATTACAGGAAGAAGAGAGGATCAAGAAATATATTACCAAAATATTGATTAATTGTAGAAATTAATTATCATTGTTTTAAATATATGAACCCAGGCAACACACTGTTCACAAAGCACTAAAGATTGTTATTGTAATAAATTAATAAAATACAGGGTCATCTGGTTCTGCCCTACAATAATCTTTGGTGGGCCATACAGATGATTTGATAACATGGTAGCAAGGCTATGTCCTTTAACTCAAAATATTATACAATTAAATGGAGAAAGACAATACACATGCATGCATCTCCCTACCCATACACACACACACACACACACACACACACACACACACACACAAAATGGGGCTATCAGGAAAACTTTTAAATTATTAAGAACCCACAGACCAACAATGACAGAAAAGAATGATGCTAATGCTATTTTCAGATTGTTCTACTCACTAGAAAATTCATTTCAAGAGAAAAAAAAGGTTGCTTGATAGATAAGATGTATCTAATGAAACATAGAAGGTATAATCAATCAGGTCTTTTGGGCTAATATTAATTATATTTTATCTTTATTTAGTAGTTAATTTCCAGATACAGGAGGAATAGAGTACTTTTATACAAAAAACTCTGGAAGGCATTTTTCTATTATTCCATTTTCTATGTGTAAGCACAATAGATTCATATATTGAAGGCAAAGCCAATGGGGAGATTTGTCTTCAGTTCCCTGAAGAGGTAGAATTAACCTATTGCTTTTAGACCATAAGAATAAAGAGAATTAAAAACAAGGAAGACTTTATATAAATCATTGCAGGAGTACATTTTACTGTAAAACCTCTGCTGTGAAATTGTTCATCTCTCACTTTCATTTAGCACAAGTGTTTCTAATTAGTCATTATATTTGGAGCTCAGCCAATCATTTATGTCTGTCTATTGTTGGCCAGAAGAAAAGAATGCAAATAGTCCTTGACTTACAACAACAATTGAACCCAAAATTCAATTTGTTAAGTGAGTTTTGTCCCATTTTATGACACTTCTTGCCACATTTGTTAAGTGAATCACTGCAGTTGTTAAGATAGTAAGCCAGTTGTTGTGGATCTAGCTTCTCATTGACTTTGCTTGTCAGAAAGTTGTAAAAGTGATCACATGATCCCAGGACATAGCAACCGTCATAAATATAAACCAGTTGTCAAGCATCTAAATTTTGATCATGGAACCTTGGTTCTCCAAGGACCTGCAGTATAGACTACTGCAATGCTCTCTACAAGGGGCTGCCCTTGAAGACCACCCGGAGGCTTCAACTGGTGCAGAGTGCAGCTGCACGGGTAGTGATGGGAGCACCCCGATACTCCCATATTACACCCCTCCTGCGTGAGCTGCATTGGCTACCAGTTGCCCTCCAGGTGAGATTTAAGGTGCTGGTACTTACCTTTAAAGCCCTACATGGCTTAGGCCTGAGATACTTGCAGGACCATCTGCTGCCGGGAATGAATTCCCATCGCCCAGTACGCTCACACAGAGAAGGCCTCCTCAGGGTACCGTCGGCTAGACAATGTCGGCTTGCGACCCCCAGGGGAAGAGCCTTCTCTGTGGGAGCGCCAGCCCTGTGGAACCAGCTCCCCCCTGAGTTTCGGATGGCCCAAGATCTCCGGTCCTTTCGCCGTGACCTCAAAACACTCCTTTTCCACCTGGCTGACCTGGACTGACAGGGATTTTAATTATGTTTACAATTTTAACTCTAATCTTTAATTTATTTCAATTTTAAATTTTAATTTACTGTACAGAGACCTTTAATTTTTGTTGTTGTTAGCCGCCCTGAGTCCCTCGGGAGATAGGGCGGGATATAAGTCCCATTAATAAATAAATAATAAATAAATAAACCATGGGGATGCTGCAAGGGTTGTAAGTATGAAAAATGGTCATAAGTCATTTTTAGTGCTGTTGTAATTTTCAATGGTCACTAAATGAACTGTTGTAAGTCGAGGACTACCTATATTCCATTTTCAAATTATAAGATGTTATTTAGCAAGAAAATCCAACTGGAAATTTTAAAAAATGCTGAAGTATTTTGTTATTCAAAATGTTATTTAGAAATTTGTAATGATTTTAAAATTATGTTCAGCCAAGATCAAGAAAGTTTATCCGTTCAAATAAATAACTAAAGGGATAAAAGAACAATTAAAAATCCTTCAGCACAGTACTGGAAAAAACACACAGATATAACAGAAGTTTTGAAGTCTTTTGAAAGATTATTGAAACAGTCTGAATACAGCAAGGCAGAGTGAAATCAAGCTGTTTGAAAGGTCTGTCTTCACCCTATTGTATTGCAATTGTAGGAAAGTAAAGACCAAAATTATGATTAAAGAATTATATCAGGAGAGGCAGTAGAAAAGTCTATTGTTTCTTGCTTAACATATAACAGGACTAAAACCAGACAATAGAACATGAAAAAAATTCCCAAAGTAAAAGATATTGCATTGCATATTGATGAATCAAAATTGTTTCACTGCTGTCATACCAAATCTGTGATGTGTAATTAATGGGTTTGGTTAGACTTGAGAGTATATTAGAACTGTTATTTTTTTAGTAGATATGTTTTAAAGGAAATCTTTTTAATATGTTAATTTTATTATAATACTTTGGGAGAGAGAGGCTACTAGATTCCCTATCTAAATGGTTTTATGACCTATGTACAATGGACTGGTAGCTATGCTAGTAAACTATTTTTTTATGCACTGGAAATTTTACAGTAAATTATTTTATCCATACATACGACTGTCTTTTGATGTAAATAAATAAATACATGTTAATTCTTATTACATAGGTTTTAAAAAGTGTTTATTTATAGCGTAGAGTTCAGGGAAATAGACAAAAACTAAAGAGTAAATTATCAGCAGAATTGTTCATATCCTTGAAAGGTGGCAACTTTCCAATCTTTTGAATTATAGCATATCTAATTTATATTGAAATAATTCTCTTGTCAATTATTAATCAGTTTTACTTTATCCTTTA
This sequence comes from Vipera berus, assembly GCF_964194415.1. Lineage (NCBI taxonomy): Eukaryota > Metazoa > Chordata > Lepidosauria > Squamata > Viperidae > Vipera > Vipera berus. The sequence continues at coordinate 63,865,227 of NC_138206.1, forward strand.
GGAATTTAAAACAGAGTGGTTGAAATGAAAAATAATAACTTGTCACAGTATCTTTTCAATCCCCATCCTGAATATTATTGGCATTGTATGGAATGGCTTTCTTAAAGCTAGAATCATTCATACTTGCAGAATTCCATAAGTAGAAGGAATAATATTACCCCATAATTATGTGTCTATATATTCTTATTCCAGAAAGAGTATATAATGCCTAATTACAAAGCATTGTTCTACCTGGCAAGCTCTTAGAAGGTATTTCTTTTTTACCATCAACTAGACCACTAACTTTTACATGTGATGCCATTAATTCGTTAATTCATTCATTCATTTTATTTTGGTCATTGACCAGCAAAACAAAAGGGTCATAATTGATTAGAATTAAACAAGTTATAAAATAATATAGCAATATGTAAAATTGTAAGTTTAAGAAATGTGAGCATAAAAGTTAATATAAAATATGATACAATTTATATAAGAAAACTAAATTATTATTTGGAATAATAGGAATAAAATTATCTATCTGAAATATATAGAATCAATGTAATATTACCAGTTATAGAAAAGTTTTCATTAATATTATATCTAGAGAAACTATAGTAATGTAATGTATAATGTAATAATACATAAGGAATGATTATGGTTTCAAAACTAAAAGTCAGAGTCCAATTATAATGACTATATTGTTAAAATAATTCTCGTAGATAATGAAATTAAGACAAAAATAATATTCTATTGACAGTACTGGCATAAGGCATTTCTAAAACGTAGAAATTCATACATAATCATAATAGTAAAGTTGGAAGGGACCTTGGAGGTCATCTAGTCCAACCCCCTGCTTAGGCAGGAAACCCTATACCATTTCAGACAAATGGCTGTCTAGTCTCTTCTTAAAAACTTCCAGTGTTGGAGCATTCACAGCTTCTGGAGCCAGGTTGTTCCACTGGTTAATTGTTCTAACTGTCAGGAAGTTTCTCCTTAGTTCTAGGTTGCTTGTCTCCTTGATTAGTTTCCATCCATTACTTCTTGTCCTGCCTTCGGGCACTTTAGAGAATAGCTTGACTTCCTCTTCTTTGTGGCAGCCCTTGAGATATTGGAACACTGCTATTTTATGTCACCCCTAGTCCTTCTCTTCATTAAACTAGACATACCCAATTCCAGCAGCCGTTCCTTATATGTTTTAGCAAGATTTTAGCAATAAGATTTGTCCAGCATGATCTGTTTTAAATTAAATTAAATGGATGTGTTTTTAAACAAAATATTTAGGAGATATTTCAGTAGAAATTATAGTGTATTGTACAAATTATGGAATATTATTTGGCTACAATCAGGAAGAAGATATGGTATTGGAAGACGGACAGAGCTGCTTGGAGAGTTATAACTTTCCAAAATAAAGTTGAATTCTTGGAGTGAGAGGCGCAAATTAGTTGATTTAAGGACTCTCTCAAGAGGTGCCTGTTCTTATTGTTTTTATTGACACTTGAGAAACAATAAATCTTGTTGCATGGGAAAAGGAAGTATTTTTGTACTCCTTAAAGTAGATGATTAGTTATTTCTTGGCGCCATGGCACTGTCAAACTAAGGACAATAGTACGTTAAAGGAGAACTGGTTCCCCTTAACTGGATGAACAAGTCGACAGAATTGGCTGGAAGACATAAGATGATTAAATTGGGTCAGAAGACCTTCCATCTAACTGCATGTGTGTTGTTGTTGTTGTTGTTAGTTGCGAAGTCATGTCCGACCCATCGTGACCCCATGGACAATGTTCCTCCAGGCCTTCCTGTCCTCTACCATCTTCTGGCCTAAGATGTCAATATTCAGTCTTGTCATCTCTTGTTTGACCACGTCCAGCTTTCCTTGATTCATGGATCTTACATTCCAGGTTCCTATGGAGAAAAAATCTTTACAGCATCAGACTTTCCTTTCACCACCAGATACATCCACAGCTGAGTGTCCTTTCGGCTTTGGCCCAGTCACTTCATTCTTTCTGGCGCTACTAGTACTAGCCCTCTGCTCTTCCCCAGTAGCATATTGGATGCCTTCCAACCTGAGGGGCTCATCTTCCAGCGTCATATCTTTTTTCCTTTTGGTACTGTCCATGGGGTTTTCATGGCAAAGATACTAGAGTGGGTGTGTACATATAGGTAATCCCTGAGTTACAAGCATTCACTTAACGGTTGTTCAAAGTTACATGATGAGTGCCCCCTAGTGCTTATCAGGTAAAGGTAAAGGTTCCCCCGCACATGCGTGTTAGAGTTTCCAACTCTAGGGGCTGGTGCTCATCTCCGTTTCAAAGCCGAAGAGCCAGAGCTTGTCCGAAGACATCTCCGTGGTCATGTGGCCAGCATGACTAGATGCCAAAGACGCACAGAACGCTGTTACCTTCCCACCGTAGTGGTCGCTATTTTTCTACTTGCATTTTTACGTGCTTTCGAACTGCTAGGTTGGCAGAGGTTGGGACGAGTAACAGGCGCTCACTCTGTTATGCAGCACTCGGGATTTGACCCGCCAAACTGCCGACCTTCTGATTGACAAGCTCAGCGTCCTAACCCACTGAGCCACCATGTCCCTTTGCTTATGAACAAGTCCCAAAATTACAAATGTTACCATACCACCCTTACAAGCAACAGCAGTGGCAGTGCAACATTCACCCTGGTTATTCCCTCCCTCCCCACCCCCACTCAGGTCTTCCTAGGCACAAGCCCTTCAATATTCACCTTGCAAAGATTGAGATCCTTCACTTTTTTGGCTGATCCAGGCCTTCAGTGCTTTCACAGAGAATGGAGGCTTAAAGTAACACAAGATCACACAAGATCAGTGGGGCGAGATCTCACACTACTGATCTTGCATGATCTCATAGTACTTTAGGCCTCTGTTCTCTGCAACAGAGAATGGAACTGAAGCTAGGGGATGCTGCCACCCGCATCTCAGGCTGGGGGATGCTTATGTAGTCCTCTGGCGGTCCATTTCTGGGCAACAGCGGCCTGGAAAAGGCCTCCAGAGCTCGGATCAGGCCGTGGGGGGGGGCAGAAGCATCCTCCAGCCTTAGATCTGGGTGGCAGCAGCCTCGAAAAGGCCTCCGGAGCCTGGATCAGGCCATGGGGACCCCGCAAAAGCATCCCCTGGCCTCAGATCCGGGCAACAGCAAGAACTGTGGCAGAGAGGAGACGGATCTTTTCCAGGTGAGTCCGGCATGGCAGGAAGGGAGGGGGAAGCATGAGGTATGTAAGTGGGTGGGGGGACCTTGGGGGCCTGTTCCATCATTAGGCCCTCCATGGCCTTCCCCACTCTGAGATACCTCATATTCACTTAATAAGCTGTGTGCGTTTTAGCGAGCAAGGGTTTGATCTCATTCAAGGTATGAGATTCACTCTATGTGTTTTTGAGTTAAGAGTCAAATGGGCAGGCTCCATTACACTCGTAACTCGAGGACTACCTGTATTTGAAGTGCCACTTATTAATCTAAGAAATCCAAGAAGTAAGGAATTTATTGAACGTTGCAGTATAATCAGTCAGTGAAGGCCTTCTGCCTGTCCAGTGTGAAAATTCTGTCAGATAGTTGGTGATGGTGGTATCATTCATGATCTGGAAATCTAACTTGTAAAATAGCTGCAACATATATAAACCCATAAAGTCTCCAATATGGTCCTTAGATCCCCTAGTTAAAAGTATGGAGGAGGGGACAGCCTGTGAGATGGGTAGAACTAGTATTTGGAGTGTAGCTGATCACCATTTGGACTTAATCTAGCATTAAAATCCTTTGCAATGACAATATGGGTAATTGGAAAGCAAGCAGATGGTTAATGTATATTTCTGCTTTTGACCAGATTTTAGCAATGCACAATTGTGTGATGTTGGGCAGTATGTAGAAGTTAATGAGGAGCAATTTCTCATGAGAAAAGTTAAGAATTGATGCTTCTGCAAAGTTCTCAAATATATCTAATGAAATGATCTTAGTGTTGAGGGCAATTGAAATATGAATGCTCAAAGCAGACAATGCCTCCTCATCAAAAACCAGGAGCTGCTGGGAGGAACAGGGATTTGTATACTTCAGTAAGCAAACTGGTGGCTGATCAAGTGAGGATCACATGCTAAGGTTGTTCCTTGACCAAAAAGAGAAGAGCAAGCATTTGTTTCTGCTAAGATGCTGAAGACAGATGGTTTGGCTTATAAGAGTTTACTGTGTCATCCTGTGAATGATGAGTCTGAATATACTTAAATTAATTGCAAATCATTTTGTTGACATTTAAATAGGATGGGAGAGGGATAGTTTTAGCAAAGAGCCCAAATGGTCTCCATTGGGAGTTTGGTAATATAGTCTGTGGGGCAAAAGTCTAATATAAACAAGTGTTTAGAATAGAATGGAACAGGAAGGTCTGAGTTAAAAGACTGAGGCTTCCTGTCTGTATCCAGCTCTTGGTATCTCAAGTCAGTGAGTAAAGAAGAATGTCTCTTCACTTAGAGTTGTCCATTGCACAGGAAGCAGTGGAGTCAGTTTGAATAAACATTAAACATTACTAGACGACTAATATAATTCTTTTTTTTTACTAATAGCACCAGATTAAATTGTTGCTTATATGGGACTGAGGCAGAGAGGTGAATGAATCAGTTGAGTCTCTTTACCGGATGCCAGGGCAAAACTTTTAAATGTCCCTGCTGTGAATATGACAGACTTATAGAGCTTTGGACTTCATTTAAGCTGGAAAGAAATCCATTCTTTGATATGAAAGGAGAGAGTAACTCATCTGTCTTCTGAGTCAGAAAAGAAGGCCTGATGGCAGCTGATCTTGAAACTGGTTGATCCTTATCAGTTGCAGGAAATCAGTGTTGAAGTGTTTTGAGCCAGCCTTTTATCATCTCCCCTAAATGATGGCTGATTCTATTATAATGGAGGCATCTCTAAAAACTCTTAATAGAAATTATTTCAAATTTATTCAGAAAATCCTTCACTCTGATTAACATGAAGAGTGTAGATTTAAAGGTAAACACCAATCTAATATATGTGGCTGAGAGGAGAATCGGTCCAAAACCAGTAAGTCACAGTAGAGCAGTAGGCAGAGAAGAATCTATATGGGCAATCAAAATCTGTGTGGTTGAATGAAGTATGGGTTGTTTGACCTGGAAAAGTGAACATTTTAATGTCAAAGGATTGATCCATAGCAGCACTTGTTCTCTGCTCTCCATCTCACCCTATTCCCGTATAGCTGGATCTCATCGATGCCAGATAGTCTTTATGTGATTAGCTTTTCTGATCTAAGATATACTGGTCCAGGAGAAGTTTAGGATCATCAATCTTCTTCTTAGCTGTCAGCAACTGGTTACAAGTTGAGATTACAGTCTGAGCTGTTAACAGTTATTAGCTGGCAGTTCCACATCAGTTTCAGTGAAGGGGGATCTCAAATTACCCTTGCTTTCCCAATATAACAAGGTATTCAATGACAAAACAAAAATTTGATACATCTATAGTGTCTCAAATGTAAATTAATCAGCTTCATTGTTCTTTCTTTTTTTTTATTAAAAAGTTTTAACATACATTTTATCTTTAACAATCCCCCCTCCCCCTCCCACACCCATCCCTCCCTACCCCTCCCCCCCTCCCCCCCCCGACTTCCCAGAGCTAAGTACAGGGTATAAAAACAAAAGAAAACACTCATGAACATCCAAATGCTAGCAACCATAAACTCTAAAATCTATCACTCTCTAGCTCATATAGGATAACTACAAACACTATTACTATTAACTATAAAAAAAGAAAAAATAAAAGAAAGGAAGACTTATTCAAATGCTACATGAAACTTTTTAGTCCCATATTTGTTCTGGATATACTCAATCCATTTTCTCCACTCCATAATATAACGTTCTTGCGAGTGATCTTTCAAATAAGCCGAAATCTTTGCCATCTCTGCCAGGTCAGAAACCTTTAAAGTCCATTCTTCTATAGTCGGCAATTCCTCCTTCTTCCAATATTGACCTATTAAGAGTCTTGCTGCCATAGTTAAATTCAACATCAACTTAGTGTCCACAACCGCAGCATCTGTAATTATACCTAACAAAAAAAATTGCGGGCAAAACTTTATCCTTTGCTTGAAAATCTTCTGCATGTTCCACCAAATTTTTATCCAAAAGGCCTTAACCTTTTTACAAGTCCACCATATGTGAAAATATGTTGCATCTTCATCGCCACACCTCCAGCACTTGGGCTGATAATTCGGATACATACTTGCAAGCTTTTTAGGATCTAGATGCCATCTATAAAACATTTTATAAAAGTTCTCTCTTAAGTTTTGAGCTTGTGTAAATTTTACGTTCCTCACCCAGATCTTTTCCCACGTGTCCATTGTAATAACTTCTTGAATATTTTGGGCCCATTTTATCATACAATCTTTAACAAGTTCTGTTTCTGAGTCAATTTCTATCAATGCAAGATATATCCGTTTGATATGTGCTGGACCCTGCTTTCTAATTTGCTTTATCAGATTTTCATCAGTCATTGTAAAACCAGTTTTCTGATCTTCTTTCCACCTGGCCCGTAACTGAATATATTGGAACCAAGTTTGAACAATCTTCTCATCTCGCAAGAGACTGTACGGTTTCAGACACCAAACATTTATTTCCAAACTTAAAATCTCCTTATACGTAGTCACATCATGTTTGAAACCAACATTTATATTTTCTATTACGTGTTTTGGGATTGCCCACAATGGTATCTTACAACCTAACTTATGTCTGTACTTCTTCCAAACTCTCAACAATGCTTGTCTTAAAATATGCGCTTTAAACACATTATCTACCTTTTTATCATACAACAAATATGCATGCCAGCCAAACAACAAGTCATGGCCCTCAAGATTTAATAATCTCTCTTGTGTCAAATTAATCCAATCACTTATTCCTGCTAACGCAGCAGCTTCATAATATAATTTAAGATTGGGCATTTTAAGACCACCTCTTTCACGAGTATCCTGCATAATCTTAAGTTTAACTCGTGGCTTTTTCCCTGCCCAAACAAATTTATTGATACCTCGCTGCCATTCCTCCAGATTAGAATCTTTCTTAAGAACCGGTATCATTTGAAATAAGAATAAAAATTTAGGCAGGACATTCATTTTCACTGCTGCGATTCGCCCCAACAAAGACAATTGCAATTTTTCCCAGCTCTCCATTTCTTTTTGGATTTTTCCCCACAATCTTTCATAGTTATTTTTATATAACTTTGTATTAGAGGGTGACAAAAACACCCCAAAATATTTGACCCTTTTAACAATCTCAAATCCAGTTAGTCTTTTAGAAGAGCCTTTTGCGATACTGTCATATTTTTGGCCAGAATTTTAGTTTTTTGTGCATTAACTTTAAATCCAGAAACCTTCCCATATTGCATTATTATCTCCATCAGGTCCACAACAGAGTTCTCTGGCTGGGTCACTGTAACAACCAGATCATCTGCAAACGCTCTCAATCTATAATCCTGATCTCTAATTTGTATCCCCTTAATTCTTTCCGAACTCCGTATTTTTACCAATAATATCTCCAATGTTAACACAAATAACAAAGGCGATAACGGACACCCTTGCCTTGTGCCCTTCTCAATATTACAAGCTTCAGTCAAACTATTGTTAACTATTATTCGGGCAGTTTGTTTTTGATATAATGCCCTAATTGGTTGCAAAAATTTATCCCCAAAATTCATTTTATCTAAAACTTTCATCAAAAATTGCCAATTCAATTGATCAAAAGCTTTTTCCGCATCTAAAAAAATTAGCGCCGCAGGGATCTGGTTGTTCCTTTCCAAAAACTCTAACACATCAACTATATGCCTCACATTATTTTTCATTTGCCTACCACTGATAAACCCAGTTTGATCCCCATGAATCACCTGTTGCAGAACCCTCATCAGTCTATTAGCCAACACCTTAGCAAATATCTTATAATCTGTATTTAAAAGTGATATCGGTCTATAATTTTTTACTTGAGTAGCATCTTGATCTTCCTTCGGTATCAAAGAAATAAAAGCAGTTCTCCAAGACGGAGGCACCTTTCCCCCTCTCTGAATTATCTGAAACAGTTCCTTTAATGGCTTTATCAACTCCATTTGTAAATTTCTGTAATAAACCGCAGTCAAACCATCCGTACCTGGTGCTTTATCCAACTTCAATTCCTTAATTGCTGTAAGAATTTCTTCTTCTGTTATTAATTGGTTAATCTCCTCTTTTTGTGCCTGCGTAAGAACCGGGATGCTAGCATTCTCCAAATATACATCAATATCCTTTTCATTAATCTTCTCCTTAGCATATAACTTAGAATAAAAGTCCAGAAAGGCTTCCTTAATAAGATCCTGTTGAAACACCACCTTTCCCTTATGTTCAATTTTGTCTATATTAGAAGCCCTTTGCTTTTTCCTAAGTCTATAAGCTAGCCATCTACCTGGCTTATTAGCATTGCAAAAAGTATTATGCCTAGCAAACCGCAAATTGGTTGCCACTTGGTCAGCCATTAATTTGTCAAATTGTCCTCTTAATAGCTTAATAACCTCCTTAGCCTTCACATCCAATGGGTTCAAGATCAAGGCCTTTTCTTTTTCCCTAATTTCGTTCTCCAATTCTTTCCTTCTGGCTTCCAAAGTACGTCTGTGTTTGTTATTCATATATATCAACACCCCTCTCATATAGGCCTTGCTAGCATCCCAAACCATATCCATAGAGGTATCCTTATTCATATTAATTTCAAAAAAATCCTTCATCCGCTGTTTACATTCTTCCACATTTCTCTGATTTCTAAACAAGTTCTCATTTACGCGCCACGAGCGCCTATCTCTATTGTCCTTATTGATCTCTAACCACACTGGACTATGGTCAGAAATAGCTCTTGCACAGATCTTTACCTTCTTAATCCTAGAAAAAAAATCATTAGTCAGCAAAATAAAATCAATCCTGGAAAAAGATTGATGTCTATCAGAAAAAAAAGTATAATCCTTTTCATGCAGGTGAGTGTCACGCCAAATATCTCGCAGTTCCAGATCATCCTTCATTTCAAAAAAAGATTTAGGCAATCTGGCATGACTCGGAGAGCGCTTAAAAGAACCAGCCTTATCCATCTGTTCATCCAAAACACCATTCCAATCCCCCATAAAAATAAACGATTTGTAATCCAATTGAGTAAGCTTTGTATGAAGTGAGCTAAAAAAATCAGCTTGCTGTTGATTAGGAGCATACAGTCCAACTAAAAGCGTTTTTTTGCCTTCAAGCAGCAAATCTATCATGACATATCTTCCATGCTTATCTGCTTCAATTAATTCCGCTGATAAAGCGCTTTTAACATAAACAACCACTCCATTTTTCTTATTCATCGCAGATGCAACAAATTGCGTGCCCAATCTTGAGTTCGATAAATACTTTTAGTCCATAGCCCTAATATGCGTTTCTTGCAAACATATAACATCAATCTTGAATTGTTTTAAATATTGAAAAACTTTCTTTCTCTTCTGTGGTGAATTTAGTCCATTAACATTCCAGGTTAGAAATTTAGTCGCCATGCGTGGCATCCCGAAGCTGTTGGAGCACATCTTTAATAGCCCCTCTATCTTCTTTGGGCCGCGCTCCTCCCACTGCTTCACTGTAAGTACGCTTTGAAAGTTCCATAAACTTCTGTTGGTCTTGCTCTTTTATTTGTTTTGCTCGTTTTAAAGCGGCACGTGTCACCCTCTGCTCTCCAGCAACAGCCAACGAGGCTATAATTTGATCCCCTCCAGCACCATTCTCCTCTTTCTGTCCACCTTCAGCCTCTTGGGATTTCCCTTCTCCAAATCCCTTTGCAGCTTCCAGAAGTGATAGTGGGGTCGCTTTTAAAACATTATTGTAGAAGTCACGTGCCTGTGTCACAGTAACCAGACGGTATCTTTTACCTTCATACATCACCACCAATCCGACAGGAATCTCCCATCTAAACTTTATTTCATGTTGCTTAAGTTCTTGCACAAGAAATGCAAAATCCTTCCTTCTCCTTAAAATCTTTGGAGGAATTTCTTTTAAAACCAAAACTTCTTGGTCAGCAATCACAACTTTAGTATCATAAGTGGCTTGAATAACTTCATCTCTGGTTTCTCTCTTAGTAAAATAAACCACCACATCTCTAGGTAGCTTTCTCTGTCTAGCAATCCATGAGTTTACACGAAAGACTTTATCCATGCATCCCTTTATTTCAGATGCTGGCTGATCCAATACTTCTTCCAAAGCCTCAGAAATCAGCTGCTTTAGGTCTTCTTTAGGATTCTCTTTTAAGCCCCTGATTCTGATAGCATACTGCATCTGGTGATACTGGACAAGACTCAATTCTCCGTCCATTCTATCCCTTAAATCTTCATTCTCCAGTACCTTTACTTCTAATATAGCATTCTTTTGACTCAGATCCTCCACTTTTTCGTCCAAACTTTGCACACATTCAGCCACGCTTTGCACTATAGACAAAATGTCTACCCTCATTGCACTAAACTTCTCTTCTATCCTCTCCTCCAATTTCTCCAATTTCTCCTCCACCTTTGCCAACTTGTCACCCAGCATTTCTGATATTACCTGGGATTGTTTTTCCAAAGCATCTTCTAAATCCTTCGATGTCAGTGCAGCAGGAGGAAGCAAAGCTTGCAACGATGTCTGTTGCACCGGGGAAGTTCCCGCACTCCGAAGAGTTTTTGAGGGAGGTTTAGCCAGCTTCATTGTTCTTTCTTACAGTGTTTTCATAATTTGGGGGGGGTGTTGTATAAATTATTATTATTATTATTATTATTATTATTATTATTATTATTATTATTATTATTATTATTATTATTAGCACAGTCAGACAGATGTTCAGACTGGATTTGGCATTTTTGTCTACCTATTGAGTCCTTACCAAAGACCTAGGCTAGGCAAATGTAGATGTTTGATGGTATTACAGATATTGTCGAAGGATGGAAGCTGTTCCTAGTAAGGCTGCCTTTGCAATTGACTGATGATAAATTTATCAATGCCAATTGTGTTCAGGTGGTGCTCCAGTTGTTTTGGGATTGCACCCACCAAGGCTCCTATTACTATGGGTACTACCCTTCCTTGCCTTTGCCACAGTCATTCTATTTCTATTTGTAGGTCTTTGTATTTTGTTATCTCCTCCAGTTCTTTCTTTTCTATGCTGTTGTATCCAGGCACTGCCACGTCCACTATCCAGACTTTTTGTCTTTCTTATCAATAATTGTTAAGTCCGGGTGTTATGTGGCAGGTGCTGGTCTGTTTGATTTCTAAAGTCCCAGAGTAATTTAACTTTTTTCATTTTCTATGACTGTCTCTATTTTATGTTCCCACCAGTTCTTGCTTGCAGGAAAATGATATTTCTTGCAGAACTTCCAATGTACCATTGCTGCTACTTTGTCTTGCGGCTGCTTGTAGTCAGTCAGTCTGTGCGATCTTTTTGCAGCAGCTTACCAGGTGGTTTACTGTTTCTTCAGCTTCTTTGCATAGGCAGCACTTACTGTCTGCTGCTGTCTTCTCAATTTTGACTTTGTATGCATTTGTCCTTAAGGCTTGGTCTTGTGCAGCCAGAATTAGTCCCTTGGTCTCTTTCTTCAATTTTCCTGCTCTTAGCCATTGCCAGGTATTGTTATTATCTGCTTTCCCAGCTATTTTTTTAATGTACTGTCCATGTAGTGCTTTGTCTTCCCACGCTTCTATTCTGTTATTCATTTGGTCTTTCTTGTAAGCCAGTTTGGTCTCTCCAGTAGTCAGTAAGCCTTTCTGATATACTAATTTCAGTGCATCTTCATCATTGTCCTTCTTCCAAAGCCATTTTTTCTTCTTCAACTATCTGATGTACTTGCAGCATTCCATGCCCACCTATTTGTCTTGGTAGTCAATGTCACTTTGTGGATGAAGGGCATTATTCATTGTCATTATTTTTCTGATCTTCCTATCCATTGCTTTTAGTTCTGCTTGAATTCAGCCCACTATTCCAGCTGTGTATCTAATGACTGGAATTGCCCAGGTGTTGATTGCCTTCACGGTATTTCCTCCATTGAGTTTGGACTTTAAGATCTTCTTCATTCTCTTGATGTATTCACCTCTAAACTTTTTCTTGACTTCAGTGGGTATAGAACAGTTAGATGTTACAACCAAAAACCATGATCTTCACTTGGTGCTGAACAATTCTTGATCTTTCTTGTTCTTTTCTCTACCATTTCTGCTATTATTACTAATTTTTCCATTTCAACTTCTGTTTTATTTGCATCCACCTCTTTTAACCAAGCTGCGTCCTTGTATTTCTTTGGGTTATCCAGAACTGCACCATTTCTACCTTGTCAGGTAGTGACTGATTCATTGCAATTTCTCCATTGACAGATTGGTAGAAACATTTTTGATTGGATTGAAATTGGAGGTTCTGCTTATAATTTGCAATTCAAACTTCGTATCTGCTGATCTTCCTGGCTATAGCTGTTATTTGCTGCTTTATTATTTCCAGTGCTTCCTTGATCTTCCTTGTTTCTAAGTGGTATTTCTTGATTGGTATTCTTGGTTCTTATTCTTCAGCTTCTTTTCTTTCATCTGTTCTAGCTTGCTTGCATCTGATCTTAACTTTCTGATCTTATTTTCCAGTCTAACCTTCCATTTTTTGTTGTGCACTGTTTGGTTTTTTTACTTCTTTGTTGCTTTTGCATTCCAGGTATTCAGTTATAACTGCAGCTGTACTGTATATTAGTTGTTTCTTGCAGTGAATTGGTGCTTATACTTGATATTACAGTATTTGCATTTTTTAATGCTTGTACTAGCTGTTTCTCTGGAACAAGTTTCAATGCAGGCAGCCTTATTCTGTTGTTTTTGTGCTGTTCTAGATGCTCAGTTATTCTTTGTTTCAATTCTTTTATTTCTTTAATTAGAGGGCTTTGTTCTTCCTGAGGATGAGGTGTCTGGTTTCCAAATGAAAACAGGTGTATATGTCTGCTGGATTCCTCTACTGCCAATTCCCCCTGGTTTGCCTCTACATTCTGAGTTACTTCTGGCAAGGCTTTGATTTCTTTGCCCTGGTTAAACCTTTGCAGTTCATCCAGTTCTGTTTCTGTGAATACTTTATTTTGTATTATAAATCAGCATTGATCTGCTAGTCTCTGTTCTGTTATTTCTGATTCTGGGCATTGTTCTTTCCAGAACTGGTGCATTCATTTCAAATATCCTCTTCTTGTTGGACTTGATCTGTGATAACAGATCATTTCTTTGTTTTCAATCACTGTGTATTTGTGTAATTTTTATTATTGTTGTTGCTGTCATTATCATTATTACTACTATTATTATTTTCCTGCTACTGGAACAGGTCTAATAATATACAGTAGTTTGGGGAAACTATATTATGAGACCTGTTCCACTAGTAGGAAAAAAATGGATTTGAACAGTGAGTAACTGCAGTGGGTTAATTAGAAATATATAAAGAAATTACCAGAGCTCTTTACACTATATGTTGCCATCTTGCTTCCTCCTTCCTTCTAAAATTAAAGTTGTCTTTAAAGAAGACAAAATATTTTTTGTTGCTGTGTTAAAGAAGCAACCAGAAAGGAAGGCCATAATAGAAACAACAAAGATCTGACATTAAGGAAATGGGAGAAGGTAAAATTCGAAAACAAAAAATATACATATGGTCAAAAGCTTCAGAAAGAGCACAAGGGTGGGGAATAGATAGCTTTTTATAGATTGTTCAAAACAAATGCTACTTTCATCAAATAGTAATTGACGTGAGGTTCGCCTCTAACTGATATGAACAGAAGCACTGACAGTTTCATAACATTACATTATGCTGTTATTCAGTAAGAGTTTGATTATAGTTTAATATTAAGTAGACCTCACTTACCAATTTTCTTGTGCAGTGACCACTCAAAGTTAGAATAGTGCTGAAAAAAATAACTTTGTAACCAAGGCATTTATTTACAACCTTTCCAGACTCACTCATACCTGTGTTTGCCATTATAATCAGTTCACTTTGTCTTGTGCCTCACCCATTTTTTTTCTTTAAAAACTAGGTACACATAATCCTCAATTTACAATTGGTCACTTAACAGAAATGACTGGCATACAAGTTGGAAGTAGGTGTTGGCCTACAGATTGTAACTGTCCTTTATGTGTTTGTTACTTCTGCTCACAAGCTTTAGGCTCCTTTGGCTGAATGGCTGGCTTGGGAGCAGACTGAGGCCTGAGAACCCCAGGGACAGGGAGTAGAGTACCAGGTGCTTTGGGAGTTGGGAACCTCTTGGGAAACCTGGAGCAGGCAGGTCTGGACCTGCGCTAGGCCTCAAAAAACTCCCCCAGACCTATGGCACCCATGTGCCACTTAACAGAATAGAATAGAATAGAATAGAATAGAATAGAATAGAATAGAATAGAATAGAATAGAATAGAATAGAATAGAATAGAATAGAATAGAATAGAATAGAATCTTTATTGCCACTCTAAGTGTACACTACTCAGCATACATTAAAATGAAATTTGGTTGCGTTCAGTTCTAAAAAAAATACCATTATGCATATATCACATATACATACATATATGACACAGAGAAACATCACAATCTAGTTCCAATGTACACATATACATGGCGAAAAAAAAAGAATCCTGCAAATTTACAAGACGGATGGCATAAGGAACAAAGGTGTTATAGAATCTAGTAATTCTGCTATAAATACTTTGAAACCTCCTCCCAGAGGGGAGCAACAGAAACAGACCATGAAGTGGGTGTATGGAATCTCTAATAATGCTTTTGAGCTCTAAGCATATAGCACATTATTCAGTATCCTGAATAATGGGAAGTGAGCTTCCTATGATCTTCTCGGCTGACATTACCACAATCTATATGGAGCTTCTATCTGAGGCACTGCCATACAGTTTGTTAAAAAGCTCTGTAAAAAGTGGCCAGGACAGGAAGAGAAAAATGTGCTCTCCTTATCCAATGCAAGAAATGCAAACGCTAGTTTGCACATTTCACATTTCATATTAGTTTGATGAGTGTAGGGGAGTGTAGGGATAGGATGTCATTAACTGAGATGCTTCAGTTAACAGCCATCATGACATGTCACCATAATGGGCAAGCTCCATTACGGTTGTAAGCTGAGGACTACCTGAATGCACAAGCATATCCTGGAAAGGGGCACTCCAAAATAAGCTATTGTCCTACTTCAGGTTTGAAATACTGACTCAGGCACTGTTGCTATGGTAGCTCATAGAACATTCAAGATCCAAGTGATAACCACAGTCAAAGCATGCAAATCAAAACAAAATCTCTGACAGGCTTGCCTGAATGATTTGCTTTTAAAAGGAATGCACAAAAGAATAGTTCTTTTAGTTCAATAGTTCAAAATCAGTCCAAGGTTCTAAGAGCTGGGTTAGGTTTGTCACTCAGTCCAGACCTTAGATGTTCAAGGTTTCATACATGAAATAGGATTCATAGGAATGTCACACAAGAGTCAGAACAGATCTTGTTTCCAGAAAAGGGTACATGAGTCAGGGCTGCCTTTTAAATCAAATTGTATCCAGCTGTCACTAATCGAGATTTAGACTTTGCTTAGCAAGGAGCCTTATAGAATGCCTCTCCACTGTACCTGTTGGATTTGGAGGCCTTACATCATCTTTATCTGACTGGTCCAGCTGTCCAAGTGATGCTTGTTGTTTTGTTTTTTATCACCTTTATGTGATTCTTGGCTTGGTGTCTCCTGAGGCTGATATTCCATAGGTTCAGCTGAAACAGTTTCCTCAGATCCAGACTCTTGAGCCATGAGAGCTACTGAAGATTTTCTAAATTCTTATGTGCAGAAAGGGATAATCAATTAAAAGGAGTAAAGGAAAATTATAGACACCAGTCCCTCATAATAGGAATTTGTGATAATAATAGTAGTTTACCATAGAGATAAAAGGAAAAGGAAAAATGTCATAAAAATATATTTTAAGCACTGTGTGAGATTATTAATCAAGTCTCTGGCAGAGAGTAGTTTGTAATGTGCTGTGTCTGTTAATTGATAAAAAATGAAAATAGTGATGGTCCTATGGAGTTCACAATAAGATAGTACACAGACTTACTTAATTATGAATTATGAATAGTACCCTGGACTATTCAATGCTTGAAGTGTAAAAATATACCAGGTTAACATTTTAATAAAGTCAAAGGGTACTTGATTATTTTTTATCTATAGTTGAATTTTTTTCTATTTAGAATTATATTGAAAATGCAAACAGGGAAATATATTTGTATTAAGCATATGCAGTACAGTACATAAGAGGGAGCTCTCTGATCATATTTAAAATATTTTCCAAGTAGGTTTCTGGATAGCCATCTTTGACTAATCATTAAAATGCTTACCTAGAAATTAAAGTTATAGTTTTATTACTTGTACTCCTTTGTAATGGATAGCCAGCCACTGCTGGTGTTTGATGATAACAAACAACACAAAATCAGCATTTGCATTTCTGCTAGGAATAAGATGATGGCTCTTATAGCAAAGTTGCAGTAAGATCTGCATATTTTATCAAAACCATTTTTCCCAAGACTGGTTTCATCTAGTAGAGCAAAAATTGCATGATGGACAGCCTCTGCAAAATCTACTGAAAGAGCATAAAATCCAATTATCCAGAATGTCAAAAATTGTTGTTATTTCCAAAGCATTTCATTACAGCAAATAGTACTTGACTTCATTTTTTGGGGAAAAATAATTATGTATATAAGATTCTGGAATAATATGTACAAGCTAAAAATGCTATTACCAATATGAATTCATAATCATGCAATTATGGGGCTTGCGAAGAGCTGTAAAGACCTGGCTTTTTAGGAAAGCATTTGTGGAAGTGGGGTTGTAGTCTACCTTGTAGGTGATACTCTTATTCAATGTAGATTAGTGTTTTAGTGGATAGGATCATTTTGGCCCTTTATATGATTATGTATATATAGTATTCTGATACACGACTACATATAAAAATGTGTATTGGATTTGATTTAATAATTCTTAATATAGACACTTTTAAACCAACATTTAAATATCATTGTTTCCAATAGTCTCCTTGTACAGGACTACATCTGGATCCAGCCTCTGTGTTTCCAATATTTGAAGATCATATCATTAAAATGGTCCATGTGTTATATGTGCATCAATTTATATCTGAATTTATCAAAATATAGAAATTCAGAAGACTCATATGTGGTTTATAACTGCTTGTAGTATGAAATCTACAAGAGTTTATACAAAATTCTTTAGAAACATATGAAATTATTTTGAATATAAGCTTCTTTTTAAAGTTAGATAACACCTGCACTATTATAATGAAGTAGAGCAGGGGTGTCAAACTGCCAGTTCGCGGGCCAGATGCGTCATCTGGAAAGCGCACCCACCCCTTTGCCGGCAATGGCAAAACCGTCCTGATACTTTGTGCGACGTCATGTGATGTTGCAAGTTTGACATGTCTGGAGTAGAGTGAGCTATATAAATATAAAACAATTAGAAATAACAAAGAGAAATTGTCAGCTATTAGGTCTTTCTATAGTTAAACAAGTTATAGGTAGTCCTCTGCTTACGATTGATCACTTAGCAACTCTTTGAAATTATAATGGATCTACCTTGGAGCTTCTTACAGTCAGGCCTGCCTATGGTCAAATGACTGAACTTTAAATGTTCAGCAACATGTCTGCATTTGTGGCTGCTTGCAGTGCTCCATGGTCATGTAGCTATAATTTATGACAATTTTGTCAAATACCAGCATTTACTTTTAGTTTTCAGCAAAACCACACCTAGAGTACAATGAACCATTACTGTAGTATGCTTAACAATTGTGGTGTTTGCTTAATGACCCCAGAAGCCATTGTAGGAGATGACCAGGTTGAGTCCAAGGGAGGGGTCAAAGGCATCATCAGAGATCTACGCCCAGGCCATCTTGAATTCCTTTCTTAACTCCCACTAATTTCCCTTGACTATTAGGAGTTTAGATTTTTGTAGAGAGCTTAAGCTTGCAATAAATCTTTATACTCATTTGAATTGCCTGAATCTCCTGATTTCCCCAGCGCTTGATAGTCACTCAACAGCCACAGCAAAAATTATTGTAAAATTTAACTGATTCATTTTATGACTATCACAACTAATGGCTGTGGAGGGAAGACTCCATTATAGTCATAACTTGTCGATTACCTATATAAACAGAATCATAGGATAAAAATGGAAATCACATGCTATGCAGTATATTTCTTTTATTGTTATTATCAGTATATTATTATATAGATCAGGGCTTTTCAACCAGTGGTACGGGTACCACTTGTGGTACATTGGCACCTGGCAAGTGGTACATGACCATCCTAGAAAAGTGGTAGCAGGGGAGGGGAATGAGCTGAACCGGTGGCAGCACCACACAAGCCTGAGCGAGAGATGGCTAGAGCTGCAGGGTTGTCAGGCTCAGTGGAAGCGCCAGGATCAGCACTTCTTCAGGGCTGTCAGGGCTCAGCAGAACAGCCAGGATCAGTGCCAAGCTCCAGCTGGAGCTTGGCGCTGATCCTGGCACTTCTGAACCCAGAAGTAGCGCCGATCAGCTAGAATGTTGCAGCATCTCCAGGGTCTTGTGATTTACATTCAGATGCTTGGCAACTGATTCATATTTATGATGGTCACAGTGTCCCAGGATCATGTGAAATGACCAAAACCTGCCGCAACCACCTAGCAGAGGGGGGGAAAATAAAAACCAAACACCCCCCCCACCCCTGCTGCCAATTCTCAACAGAAATGCTCAGAACAATGAAAACCTCGGACAGGAGGAAGAGCCCCACCAGGCGGGTAGGCAGGTGTCTTGCTCGGCTGTGGCTTGGGGGGCACTTTTTTCAGTGCCATTGTAACTTCGAACAGTCACTAAGCGAATTGTTGTAAGTCGAGGACTACCTGTAGTTCATCACTTTTTTCCTTTTTTTTTTTTTTTGCTCATCAAGTTTTTGACACCTTGCTAGGCGACTGGTGGTACTCGGATGTTGCCATATCCTAAAAGTGGTACAATGGGTGAAAAGGTTGAAAAGCCCTGATAACAATGTGAAATCACAGCTGCCAGTTATTACCTGGTGCTGGCCTCCATTCATATCAAGTTCTTGATACTATGATTATTAGGACTGATCACACAGTCAGATGGATAGAATAGATTCAGAATTTTTATCCACCTATCAAGTCCTTCCCAAAGACCAGGAATAGGGAGATGTTCTTTGTTACTGTTATTTAATAACTGAAAAGGTTTTGCATTTATCTTTGCAAGTGAATAAATTCAATTCAGGAATAAAAACAGAACACATGTTGGACAACTGAGTAAAGAGACCCGCATCAGTGAACTAACATTGTAATCATAAAAAATAAGATAATATTAAGGTAATAATAATTAGTAATAATAATATTTGCTTTTTTAACTTGAAATAAATACATTTATGATGATTTTATGTTCCATTTTTGTGTTTGTTTAAATTAACAGCTTCTGTCCAGGGCCCATGGGAAAGGGCCATATCACCAAACAAAGTGCCCTACTACATCAAGTAAGTATTAAAATAATCATAATGCTTAACTATTGGGAGCTTATCAGGTCATTAACTTAGCTTGCTTTGAAACCATATTAAAAACTTCCTTTGAATGATACTGGTTGATACTTCAGTTGCCCTCCATTATCATCATGAGCAGCAAAGTCATTATTTAAATAAATAAAATTGTGAAGATTGCTTGCTGTTAAAAGTCAACTATATTTTCGTTATACAAATCCAGTAAACATTTTTCAGTGGTAATGAGCCTATGATTAGGCAGAATGTAGTATTCACGTTAAACTGGCTGTCATGAAAGTTCAACAAAATGTTAATGCATTATGACTGCATTTTTACTGCCAGAAACATTACTTTTCTCTGTGTTAAGATATCAAACTAATTTGGCCAAACTTGAACACATTGCATTTTGTTTTGTGGGCAGATGTCCTGTAGCACAGGGCAGGATAGTGTTTGGAAACATTGAGAGCATGTGGTACATTTCTTGCTAAGTAGAATCTAAACAGCAAATGTCTTCTTTTGCTAACACTAAGGTTAGGAGCAGAATTTACTGAGCTAACAATTTGATATGAGCTTTATTTCTAGAAAAAACACACTTTTTAAATCTGTTTATTACATTTGGAATAAAATTATACATATATTAAAACATATTTTATAAACATATGCAGACGTTTAAGAGAGGTTATTTTAGAGTGTTGTTTGGTTTTTTAGTGAGGAGAGTTGCAGAAAAAATAATATGCTTCCTGATAAAATGTTTTGGCCATAAAATGGATCAATCAATTTATCTAAGCAATCTTTTAACTCTATAGCTGAAAAATATATTTTGGATTCTAGATGATATAATACTGTTTTAATTGTGAAAAACAGATATTACATAACTTGGGTAAATCCTCATTTCTTCTACTTTTATAGTTTGATGTCATTAGAGATTGCTGAAAATAAAAGATATAAAAGATTCAATTGTATCTAGCCATAGTATGACACAGATCTAATCTCAAATAAGGAAATATATTTTTCAAATTGTTCTTTGCGTATCCAAATAGTTATTTTAAGATTACAGTCTATATAGAAACTGTCATTATGTCTACCCATTTATGAGTTTAGATATGGTCCTGATTCTATTTTTCATTTTGGATTTTCTTCTTGATGCTCACAAATTTTTTTGTTAGTTTTTTTTCCTTCCCCTCCAACCCATCACCTTTTCATTTTCACTGACATTATAGCACATTATAAGCTCATAAATCTGAGAAACATTGCTTTAGAAGCCTTCACAATGTTATATTTGGTGTTTTAATGCAAGGTTGCATCAAATTATTTGATCCTGCCAATTATAACTAGATATTTATACAGTTGATTATTTAATAGCAATAACCAGCCATTACAATTTTTGCAAACTGGAATTGCAGTTCGTGTGAGAAAAAATAATGGGCAAACCTGAAAAAGTACAAGGAAGTGGGGCAGATTTATTAAGGGAATGTGGCCCAGACTTCTGGGAAGTCTGAACTATGAAATGAACTATGAAATGAACTTCATAGTTCATTTCCTTCGTAAATAATTATAAAGTGCACTGGCTGTTAACTGAACTCTAGTACCATAAACAGGATTCCTCTTTACGGGCCATCTACTTTCTTCCTATTCTTCACCTTAGTAGAATGATCCTTCCAAAACATCACTTCACACCTCTGGACCATGGGCATGATGTGTTGTTTTGAGATGAACTTGATTTGATGACCAGCCCCAAGAAAGAAAGTAATAATTAGCTATAACCAAACCATATTTTATCCTACTACAGTATACAAATAAGACTTACATTATAGAATAAATTCCCACTTGAATTAAAACAAATATCTCCTCCTTACTTTAGTTTAGGGGTGCAGCGGGCAAGTGGGCAAGTACTGTATGATAGAGTAAGCTCTGATTACTTGCCCCAGCTCCTGCCAACCTAGCAGTCTGAAAGCATGCAAAAAACAAATAGATAAATAAATACCTTTTTGGTGGGAAGGTAACAGCAGTCTGTGCACCTTTGTCATGCCGACCACATGATCACAGAAATGTCTTCGGACAATGCTGGCTGTTCAGCTATGAATTTGAGGTGAACACTCCCAGACTCCCAAAGGATTGGCAGAGAAAACCTTAACCTTTTTTTAAACCTGAGTTTCATAGTAGGCAAAATGTATCTAAATGGATGACTGTATGTGTGACTGCATGTATGTATGTGTGTGTGTGTGTGTGTATATAAATATATAAATATACCTTCAACTCTACGCGGGAAAAAACCCGAATGACCAAAGATCCATATATATATATATATATATATATATATATATATATATATATATATATATATATATATATATATATATATATATATATATATATATATATATATATGTAAAATTTACTAACAAAGAATTAAAGGGAAACTGAGATGCATTTCTGACTCCTTAGTCGTCTTCAGCCAGCTATACCCTTCTGAGATTCGAACCTGGGCTGATTGCATACAAGGCAGTGTTATTTGCCTCTAAGCCACAAGGTCCCTCTTGCTCTGTTAGCTTTTTTTCTGCAAGGGAAGATATGTTTCAAATGTTAACTATTTAGATTACCTTGCTAGATCTATATATAATAAATCTTTTAAGTACATATTTAAAAATAAAGTAAGTTTTTCTAAAGAGAAGTTAGATGGGACTTTTTTCCTAATTTGCAGTTTATTGTGAATAAAAATGGTAGATATATAATTTGAAGAAAGTGAAAAGTTGCATGGGACTTTTCTAATCAGCCTGATTTGTCTTTCTATGGCTATCTTCTTTGTAGCCGAAGTTTGTGTGTGTTCATGTGTGTGTGTAAGCATCAATGCATATTCTCTCACACACATCTGAAACTATAAATAAAAAAATTGATCAATGATTTGAAAACAGAATAAGAAATATATTAATTTAGATAAGAGACAATATATATTAAAGGAAAAAAGGGAGGAAATATTGGCTACAACAAATTGGAATTTGTAATAACATACATCTGTATGAAATGGAACTATTGTAACCCAGACACCACGTTGCTTTTCAAAGATATAATTGTAATATTGAAAAATTAATAAAAAATCTGTAAAAAAAAGATTGAGTTATTAAATGAAGCCTTGCAACATGTGTTGAAGGGAGGGATATAACATGAAACTAACCTTAGCAAAAATTGTTGTATAGAATTTAATCCTCATAACTCAGCAGAGATAGGCAAGTTTTAAAATTGGTGGAATAATATAGAAATTATCCAAATGACCCAAATCATTGTCACTCCCCTGCTCCCAGCAAAATTTCAGATAATGTTATCCTCACCAATCTGAAGAAACTTCTTGATCTAATCCTTTGAATCTACAAGCCCATAAATATAGCAAAGTTGTAAACATATGTAGCAGGCTGACTGAAAGGCTTTGTGGGAGCCTGGCCAGTGAGAGGGGAATGGAAAGCTTAGACAGCTGCTGCCAGTTTGGGCGCAACAGGTGTAGACTGGGGGAAAGGAAGAAAAGGAGAAGGAGAAAGGGGGTGGTTGAGGTTGCTGTTGCTGTTGGGGAGAGACCAGGTGAAGCTGAAGAGAATTGGAGTTTTAGGTGATTCCTGTCCTTTGGAGTAGTGGGAAGGAGAGGAAGAGAGAGGGGGGGGGGTTATTGCTTTCTTTTGCAAGGGGATATCCCAAGTAAGGGGAAGAGAGAGACTGAGTGAGGAAGTTGCCTGGGGTGCTGAACCAGGTTTTAACTGGAAAGGAAAGGGGGGGGGGATTTGGCATAGACAGAGACCTGAGACAATGGGCCCTGACAAAAGAGAAGAAGAGGTGAGCTGCTACCGCTTTGGAGAAACATTGTGGGGAGTTGCCCTGGCAGAGCAAGCTGTGACTGCGGAGTGTTGATTATCTCTGCTCGTGGTTTCTGCTGCTGCTTGGAGCCGGGGAGTTCTTTCCACACATACACTCTCTTGTTTTCTCAAAAAACTGCTATGGACTATTGACTATTATTGCTACGACTGCGTGAGGCTGTTAAATACTGTAACGCACTGACTGCCATGGTTAGGGGTCGATCACCTTTGTTCCTGCAAACCCCACTGTGACGATGAGAACTTGCCATTTCTTCACTCCGCATGAGCTCCCGCTGAAACTGGACATTCTGTCAATGCCTTGAGAGTGCAGCTGTTGAGTGGGACTAAAGGAGGAGGGTTAGGAGGACCTGTGCTTTGGCAGCCTCCAAGGAGGTAATGCTACACATACAAATAACCAAATGTGTTTCAGATTAGAATGTGAAATGAATTTTTAAGAATCATTTTTTTTTCAAAATTAAATGTCGCCAACCATATCTCAAAAGTTGATTCTTAATTCCATATCCCTATCTACTAATAGCAATGACTTACTTCTCTTTCTTGTTTACAGTTACACTGCCTAAACTTCCTTTCCTTTCCCTTTCCTTTCCATTCTTCCTTTTTTCACACACACACATTCATGCATAACATATTTACCTTAGTTCATTGTCCTTAATTTCACATTACTCCAGAAACCTTCCTGCCTCAAATCATATTTTAGTTTTTTCCATCATTCCCTCAGCTTGTTTTCCCACTTTCTACTCTCTATCTATTATAATAGGCAGAGGAAATTGTGTCTATCTTTCCTTTTCCCCCCAGCAGACAGGATATTTCAAAGCAATCTATTATTTCTACAAACTAAGAACACCTCTGATCCACATTGAACCCATTGGCATTCCAAGGAATAAAAATAGTACATTGTTAAAGGACAATGCTTCATGTTAAAATTCTTCTGTCCCCCTTGTTTTTTTTAATGATGTATAGTTTAAGCAAGCCTCAGTATACATGATAATATTTGAATTTAATGGACTATATACTGCATAGTTATAGTTATAACTGCATATAACATTTTGCTGTGCACCAGTGGAATTCACCATAGCTCATTATCTGTAGTCATAACTTCATAGATTTAGCCAAATATTGTGTCTACTGTTTCCTGTTCTTTCTGCCATAGAGCATTCTTGTGCTATTGAACATGTTATTACTTTAACACTTCTAAATTTCCTTTTATATTTTATTAGTATATTATATATACTAAATAATAATTCTTATTTGATGCCAAAAAAGTTAAAAGACATCCAAAAACAGTAACTGGTAACTAACAATCTTCATCAGAAACATAAAGAAACAACTCCTGAATGAGCTGTTAGCAACTTATTAGAAATAGTGCTCAATTACCAATAATATTCCTCATGTGACTTCCATTTCACAATACTGAAATTGCTAATAAGATGGTAAACATGAATTTCAGGATCAATGCACTTTCTAAAACTTAGTTTATCTTAATTCTGCTTTTGTATCCTTATTTTGACATTATAGTTAATGTCAATAAAAATGCAGATTAGAAAACAAATGAATTTACTTTAGCTGAAGGGATGAAGGGAATTTACCTTATTAAATCTACTATTAGTCATTTGCTTTTCCTAGGAAAGTGTGAAATCCTTTGGAAATTATAAAATTACAAAAAGAAAAACATGTAGCCATCTTCTTCCTGCACATACTTTTTATTATTTCCATTCTCATTTTGGTATTTTTCACATGACAACAGTATAACCGTTCTTCTCAATATGGTTCTAAACTATACACTTATCTATTACTATAATTTATCAAACCAAAAATAAATGTAATCATTTCATATTTTGTAATGTAAAAAGATTTTACTTCTTCAGTAATAGTAATGTCATTTAAACAGCTATTCAAAACAAGTATTGTTTACATTTTTAATGTTTTTCAAGCATGAAACAAAAAATAACATTCAAATAGTACAAGGAAATAGAAAAATGATACAAGGAAAAAAATGGGAAAAACATTTCCAAAAAGAACAAAATTTAAGAAGAATCTATATTTAATAAACTGAGTTATGAACGATGTCAAAAACTTTATATTTTAACAGTTCAAATACTTAGATAGTTTCCCATGTTTTATTTAGCATTTTTTAAATTTATTCATTAGGATATAGCACTGGAAGATTGTGTTTAAAGCTCACAGTTGGGTTCTTTGAATTTAAAAAGATGAGGGTAGATAATCAAATGAAAAGTTCTCCTGTCTTCTATCACTGTTTGAATCTCAATTATAAAGTTAATTTTCAGTACACATTATAAAGAAAACACAGAGCTACAGGAACATTTTTTTGATTTATACCAAAATCATTTTCTTCTGATTGATGCTAAGTCCATTACTCTGTATAATTATCAAGTTTTCATAAATGTTGATTTCATGCCAGGACAAGCTAACATTTGCTCATCAGTGGCCAGAAGATAAATAGGATTCTTTTTCCAGTTTTGTGATAGGAAATATGTATCTACTAATTAAATCTTTACATTTCTAAGAAGTCTTTAGTAGCAACAAAATCAAACCAAATGTCTTTCTTCCATGCCTAAAATTATAAAAAAAACTCATGTTAGTTAACCAGAAAGAAATTTGCTATAGATTTGTGTGTTTTTGCACATGTGACTTAATAATCCCTCTTAGTCTCAATCATTTCTGAATCCTTAACCCATATCATCTGCCACGACAGTGATATCAATCAAAATAGAGCTGAAAGTGACCTTGCTCAAGTCCTGCTCAGGCAGGAAACCCTATACCATTTTAGGCAAACGGCTGTCCAGTCTCTTCTTAAAAACTTCCAGTGATGAAGCACCTATAACTTCTGAAGGCAAGCTGTTCCACTGGTCAATTGTCCTCACTGTTAGGAAGTTTCTCCTTAATTCCAGGTTGCTTCTCTCCTTGATTAGTTTCCATCCATTGTTTCTTGTCTTGCCTCCTATGCCTTTGAAAATAACTTGACCCCCCTCTTCTTTGTGGCAGCCCTTCAAATACTGGAATACTGCTATCATGTCACTTCTAGTTCTTCTTCTCTCTAGACTGGCCATTCCCATATCCTGCAACCGTTTTTCATATGCTTTTGTGTCCAAGCCCTTAAATATCTTAGTTGCTCTTCTTTGCACTTTTCCCAAAGTCTCAACATCTTTTTTATAATGTGGTGACCAAAACTGGATGCAGTATTCCAGGTGTGGTCTTACTAAAGATTTATAAAGCAGTACTAATACTTCACATGATTTTGATTCTGTGCCTTTGTTTATGCAACCAAGGATTGTATTAACTTTTTTGGCTGATGCCACACACTGCTGCCTCATTTCAAGTGATTGTCCACTAGATCTCCAAGATCCTTCTCAGAGTTACTGTTTTTGAACCAGGTTTCGCCTAGTCTATACTTGTACCTTTGGTTTTTCTGGCCACATTAAATTTTATGTTATTTTTTTCTCCACATTAAATGTTATGTTGTTGAATAGGACCCATTGTTCAAGTCCTGAGCTTATCTTCTGAGGTGTTGGCAATTCCCACCAGCTTAGTGTCATCTGCAAATTTGATGAGTTCCCCTTCTATTCCCTCAACTAAGTCATTTATGAATATATTGAAGAGTACTGGGCCTTGTGGTACCCCACTGCTCACTTCCCTCCATGTAGATGTAATACCATTAAGGACTACTCATTGAGTATGTTTTGTCAGCCAGTTACAAATCCATCTGGTGGTGATGCTGTCTATCCCACACTTTTCTATATGACTTTAGGGAAGGAAACCCACACACCCCTACAAGACTAACCCCATGTATTATTCCCAGAGCATTCCATGCAAGATAAAGCAGAGAAAAATGGCTTCCTCTTGCATCTAAAAAGGAAGCCCATGCTGGGTGCAGCATGAAACCCTGACCACTTACCCTGACTGAAACATTTGCTTCTGTGCAGGTGAGGGCTTCCGCCTACTCTTTCCTCCGGAATGACAGGTCTCTGCATTGGACATGTCAAGTGGCATGCCTATGAGCAAGATTCCACGTGGGTTCACATCTGGGAAATTTTCTTTTTTGAAAAAGATCTAGGATAGCCTGCATTACAAGAAGCCAATTTATGGTTATGTTTGCCATCTTGAGTTATTTATAAAAAATAATAAAGGCAGCATACAAATAAATAAAAATGCATGGAAAAGTCAATTAAGTATGGATTATATTTTCTTAATTAAAGTGTGGCAAGTTTTAACATTCAAATTAAGTTATAATCATGTCAATCATCTTACATAAGCACATTTCTTCATTTTATTTTAGAATGTTTGTTAAAATGATGGAGGATATAAAAACTAATAATGGTAAAAGCTAATGTCAGGAGTTGCTGAATTGACAATTAAGAAATTAATACTAACAATAAGAAGATGATTTCAAAGTCCAAAGTCAGTGGAGGAAATACCATACCAATACCATACCTAGGCATTAGGTA
Organism: Vipera berus; assembly: GCF_964194415.1. Lineage (NCBI taxonomy): Eukaryota > Metazoa > Chordata > Lepidosauria > Squamata > Viperidae > Vipera > Vipera berus. The sequence continues at coordinate 63,893,078 of NC_138206.1, forward strand.
TACAGCTGGAATAGTGGACTGGACTCAAGCAAAACTAAAAGCTCTTGATGCAAAGACCAGAACAGTAATGAGAATGAACCATTCCCTTCATCTGTGCAGTAATATTGAAACTACGTATCAACTAAAATAGGTGGATGTGGAATGTTATAAGTACATCTGAACAAAAGAAGGGCATTGGAAGAATGCAATGAAGAAGATATGCTAATGTTAGTGTATCAAGAAGGTTTACTGAGTACAGGAGAGACAATTGGCCTAAAAGAAAGATCAACTGAAGAATGGAAAAAAGGACATGGCAAAGCAATGTTAGGGTTAGGATTATTAAATGCAAAGTATTACATGGCCAGTAATTTTTTTTAAAAAAAGCATGCAATGTGGATAGAAGACCTGGAAATGGCAAAGAGGAAGGAAAATTAGAGAAAGAGACAGAGGGACTAATTTTGGTTGCGCAGGATCAAGCCTTAAGAACAAATGCACGGAAAGCCATAATTGAGAAGACAGCAACAGATAGCAAATGCTGTCTCTGCAAAGAAGCTGAAGAAACAATGGACTTCCTGGTTAGTTGCTACCAAAAGATCACACAGAGTGACTACAAACAATGGCATGACAAAGTGCATTGGAAGATCTACAAGAAATACATTTGTCTTTAAGCAAGAACTGCTGGGACCATAAAATAGGGAAAGTCTGAGAAAGTGAAGAAGCTAAAGTGCTCTTGGATTTTAGAATTCAAAAGACAGGCATCTGCTACATAACATGCCTGACTTAACCATTGTCAATAAGAAAGATTTTAAAAGTCTGGATAATGGACGTGGCAGTACTTGGAGAGAGCACAATAGTAGAGAAGGAACTGCAGAACAAAATACAAAGACCTGCAAATAGAAATGGAATGACTGTGGCAAAAGAAAGCAATAGTCATAGGTGCCTTGGCTGCAATCTCAAAACAACTGGAGCACCACTTGAACACCATTGGCATTAACAAATTCATCATCAGTCAATTGCAAAAGGCAGCTTTACTCCAAACAACTTACATCTTGTGACAATACCTCTAAGACCATCAAACATCAGCATCTGACTATCCTAGGTCCTTGGGAAGGAATTGATAGATGGACAAAAGTGCCAAATCCAGTCTAAACATCTGGCTGATGATGTGATGAATCTTAATAATCGAGTCTGTGTCTGATTATGTGATGATAATTCATTATTTTTATATGCTATATGCAGTGCTTTTTTTGTAAAAGAAAAAGGTGCCGGAACTCACACATGTCATACAACCCACCTTGCCAACCTACAAGGTTCCATCCAAAAAAGGTGCCGGAACTCCATTCTGAGCGTTCTATGAGAAAAAAAGCCCTGGCTATATGACTCCCAGCATCTCTGAATGGTTACAATAAAACAATAAACAATAAAACTTTAAAACAAGGAATGATATACAATCATAGAGTTTCATAAGGTTTCCAAATTGGATTGTTTCAAATAAATCACAATTAAACTTAACTATAATTTGTCACTCTAGAAGTAATGAATGTATAATTAATCAAAAACAGAAATTCATTGTTGTAAAGAATATTGTTTTCAGAGTTAGAATTTAACTTGTAACTTGGCTAATCAAAATTCGAATTACAAATGTTATTAGGCTCACTTTTCAGTGGTCTTTGACAATGTTGTATGTTGCAAACCTTTGTTTTGTTTTCATGATCACTCTTTCTCAAAATCATGCATGGTCTTTGTGAACAGTAAATACAGTGAGATTTTCTAAAAATTCAAGAGATTGTAAAGATAACTAGTGAAGCTTGTGCTAAGAATGTCAATACATAGTGATTACTAATCTTAATTGATCTCATGCTATTCTTTAAATAATTTCACAGTACCCCATTTCTCTACTAGGACCAATGTAGAGGGTATAGATTTAGAATGCTATCATTTATATGCTTTCTAACATATAAGGTGTACAAAGGTGAGTCTGGAAATGGCAATAAAACAACTCTTAAACATGTACTCACACTTAAAAAACAATTTAAGCAATTGATTGCACTCAAGAAGAGACAAGACACAAGGTCTTCCTGGGAACAACTTATTGAGGCAGCAAAGCAAAAGAACTCTTCTTTATTCTGGCGCCTAATAGCTTTCCATTCTGAAAGAATCTATACCCCATTACACTCCCATATACCTCCTAAACCTGGGAACTTCACTTTCGTAGAATGTATGAAGACACACACACACACACACACCAGCAAGAGAATAAGGTATACAGTGAAGGATTTAACTGAGTGGTCTCTAGTTTCAGAGTCTGAAATTAAATCCCTCATTGGCCAACTCAGGACCAGGAAGGCTCCAGGACCTGACTTCATTTCTGCGGAACTACTAAAGAACGATATGGAATGCTGCATACCAGTCCTGGCGGGACTATTCACCTTTATCGACTCCACTGGCCATGTCCTCGAAGATTGGACCTTGGCAATTTTGGTTCCAATTTATAAAAAGGGAAAGAGAGATGACCCTGCCAATTACAGATCAATAGGTCTGCTAAATATAATCAGCCAAACACCTCCAAGATAAATTAAAGGAGTGGCTAGATCTTGAGAACTTGATTGCTGAAAAGCAAGCTGGGTTTAGAGAGGGGAGAGGCACCATAGATCAGTGCTTAGTTCTCTATCATTTGATTGAAAAATATGTATCAAACAGATCTGTATCATTATACGCTGCCTTTATAGATCTCAAGGCAACTTTTACAAGGACTAAGCTATGGGAGTAGCTGGAAGCTGCTTCAGTTGATCACAGGCTTCTCCATTAGGTACATGCCTTACATACTAAAATATCCCTCAAGGTGAAGTGCAATATGCAAGGGTCCCTCTCAAGGTCAGTTGAAACTCAAAAAGGGGTTAAACAGGGGTGCATTTTGGTCACCTTGCTTTTCAACTTTTATATAAATGACATGTTAAGATGGTTAAATAAATAAAATTACCACCCGCCAAAAATAGGTGACCAAAGCATTTATGCCAATGATGCTGTGATCCTCTCCAGGACACCAGTAGGCCTTAAAAGAGCCTTGTGAGCCCTCATCCAATATTGCAATTGCAATAAACTGGACATACTGTACATTATGAGAAAACAAAGGTTATGGCTTTTGAAAAAAGGCCAAAACTTTACTCATGGTATTTTAATGGTCATAATATAGAGTAGGTAATCACCTTTAAGTACCTAGGGGTGATCACACATGCTACTGGTTCAAGAAAAACACAAGGAGAATATGTGGCTGCCTCTGGCCAAAGATCAGTGAATGCCATCCTCAAATTCTTCTGCACAAAGGGAGGACACTATGTTCCAGCCACAATTAAGCGCTTTCTGGCCAAGATGCTACCATAGCTTCTCTGTGGGACCTTGCTCAGACCCTCAGCTTCATGTTTCATACCATTGGAAAGAGTTCAATCCAAATTTATTAGAGGAATTATCCAGATGCCACGTTGTATCTCAAATGCACTTCTGCGCCTGAAGATAGGATTTATAAAAGTTGAAGCAAGAATCTGTATAGCTTCTTTAAATATCTGGCTAAAGCTTAATTTCTTTCCACAAGTCCTTGCTCCATTAATCCTCCAAGACAAATTTTCCTCATCATTGATCAAGGCAATCGTGTCCAACCTTGCCAAACTAGGCTTCTCTTCAGCCTCAATACTCAAGTTGAACTACGATCAAGCAAAACAAACCTTGCGACAAAGTGTAGAGGACATCAAGAGGCAAGTGGACTTAGCGATAGCTCCATTGTTTCTGGCTCCAGACTCTATTAGATACAGTATGTTGTTATCCCACCAGTTATCTTAGCCAGTTGGAGTCAGCAAACCATCGGAAAGCATTTTCACCTGCACAGTGCAATGCACTTCCATTGGCCATCCTGTATGGCAAGTATAAAAAGATACCATTGATTGAAAGACTCTGCTCCTGTGGCTCAGGAGAGGTGGAGACTACTGGACACACTCCTTCGATGCTCTTTCTATAGAGATATTCGAAAAAACCATATTCTCCCTATAATCTATAGGTATCCTGGCCATTCTGACACTACTTATCTCCAGTGGCTATTTAAGGATGAACAGGCTGTGATTAGGTTGCAGGTGGCTATATTCTATGTGGCAACCCTGGGGATTCATTGGAAACATAAATAAGATAAATATTTTTAGATCTTTTAAATAATTTTTATTTTAAAAATAATTTTATTATATGTGTTCTTATTCATCATTAGATCACGCTCAGTGCATTTATATATATATAGGTATGTAAGTAGCCTACAATTGATATTTTACTGTTTCTGGCCATATGGCTGCAATAAACTGATTTGATTTGGATGTAAAATCAGTGCCATGTTGTACCTGCATATTTAACAGCATCTTTATTTTCTATTTTGATATTTGACATTTTTTTGGGGGGGACAAATATAATTATTTTTTTACCTTGAAATCATGGTTGGGGATAGGAATGCCCATTTAACAATGGGGTATGTTGCACAAGGCAAATGACTTAAATAAAAATATCTTGCATACTTTTCATGAAATATCCTAATATTTTTCCTTTTTAAAAAATAGCTAAATATCTTGTCATTGGTAATTACCTGTGACAGTGTAGGCCTTGTCACAGTCTGCAGACCTGTAGTTTTTGCATCAATGTTCCTTATTATACTAATTAAAGTGGAACACTGCACCCTTGTGAGTCATTAATGGATTTTCATTTCATGAATGACATTTGCAGGAGGTAAAACAGGCAGTTCATATGAAGTCCACAGGCAACTGTGTTAAAATTAGCATTACCATAGCAACAGTCTTCCATCATTAGTATTCAGGGCAACAGGAAATGTTTTGTTGTGCTTTTGTTTGCAAATAAAAGGTTTTTCTCATACATTTTGTATTAGAGGGGAAAAAAGCCACCAAATCCTAGCAAAATATGCTTTGTTTAAAATAGTGTGGAAATTTTGTTTTAACCATTTCTTTTCCTCAGCTCCTGATTTACATTTTGTTTTCTCTATAGCTGTGTATATCTAACCTTGCCAGTTGCATGCATTCTTTGTTTGCTTGTGGCTTCCCAGCCCAATCTGTAATAAACTTGCCTAGATGGACTCTTTGTAATCAATACAGTTGTCTTTTCAGGGACCAAGCATTATGAACTTAATTTATGATCAAACAGGAAGAATTGGTACAACTATTACTTATCTGAAGAAAACCTGATCAATAAATGATTTGTGCATTTGTATGTACCTCTGTGATTTTGGAGATGTTGAATTTGAATTGAATTGAATTTATTAAATTTATATGCCACCCTTCTCCCTAAGGACTCAGGGCGGCTCACAACAATAAAAAGTTAAAAAACATAAAATACAAAATTTAAAAAAGAATTAAACGATAAATGTAATAAATACATAACAATTAACCCAATAAAACCAAATTTAAAACTATAGTCAGTCCAGGCCCGATTGTTGGAACATCCACGTCTTCAGGTCACGACAGAAGGACCGAAGGTCAGGGGCCATCTGCAGCTCCGGAGGCAACTTATTCCAGAGGGTAGGCATGCCCACAGAGAAGGCTCTCCCCCTGGGGGTTGCCAGCCGGCATTGCTTAGCCGACGGAACCCTGAGGAGGCCGACTCTGTGGGAGCAAACCGGGCGATGGGAGGTTGACAATGGCAGCAGGTGGTCTCGCAAGTACCCCGGGCCTAAGCCATGTAGGGCTTTAAAGGTAATTACCAGCACCTTGAATCGCACCCGGAGGGCAACCAGAAGCCAATGCAGCTCGCGCAGGAGAGGTGTAACATGGGAGTATTGAGAAACTCCCATAAGCACTCACGCGGCCGCATTTTGCACCAGCTGAAGCCTCTGGGTGCACTTCAAGGGCAGCCCCATGTAGAGAGCATTGCAGTAATCCAGGCAAGAAGTGACAAGGGCGTGGGTGACCGTGCATAGGGCATCTCAGTCCAAAAAGGGGCGCAACTAGCGCACCAGGCGAACCTGTGCGAAGGCCCACCCTGGTCACAGCAGTTAGATGATCCTCCAAGTTAAGCCATGAATCCAACCCTAACCTTCCCCCCATCAAAAGAGATGGAACATGTTGGACAATACGAGATTCCGGTATCCACAGCCACTCGGTCTTGGAGGGGTTCAGCCTGAGCCTGTTCCTTCCCATCCAGACCCGCACCGCCTTCAGGCACCGGGACATCACGTCAAGGGCATCACTGGGTTGGCTCGGGGTGGAGATGAACAACTGGGTATCATCCGCATATTGGTGATACCTCACCCCAAAGCCACGGATGATCTCACCCAGCGGTTTTGTTAGGCATATGGTGTTAGCCTACAATGTTGGGTTGAAAATATATTAACCAAGATGTTATGTCTTTAAGATGCTAATTGGCCAATGGGTGTGTAAGTGTTCTCATGGCCATAAGAGGGAGCTAGTAACGTAGCCTCTCTCTCTCTGAATTCACTGCTCTCTACTATTACTGTTTTTGCTCTGTTACCTGAACTGTGTGTTGACCTCTGGACTGGTAAGAAGACTTTGTATTTTGGATTCCTACTTGGTCTGTTTAATTTTGACTGTGCATTTTTGTTTTTACACCACCTCAAAGTAAAATACTTTTTGCTTTTACAACTCAGTGTACTCTTGGGTGACTCTTACTGCTCTCAGTACCCTTCCTTGTCTGTGCAACTCTTTGGTAGCACAAGGAGACCTCTGCACAACAAATTCCTTAACAGGCTTCATATAGATGTTAAACAGGAACAAAAAAGTTTTGTCCCACGGAACAAAAAATATCTAGTTCTCAAATATGGATTTGGACAAAAAATTCCAGCTTTGTTTTAAATATAGTCCAAATTTACATTCTTGGTGGTACTTCCTGTTCTCTTCTAGCTTGTACAGGTAAAAGTCAAGATATGTGCTATTACAGGTAGAAGAAATGGGGAAACATCAGATACTTGATGTCAGAACAAGTGGAATTTATGCAGAAAATAATCCAGAAGAGTATAAGAAAGACCATTGCCAATTCATGTTCCTTTCCTGTTGTTGTGTAATGGATTCTTGGGAAGCAGGAGCATACACAGACACCCTAATTAAGCAATCTCAAGCAGCATTCAAAGACACATGGAAACAGTTCAAGTAAAAGGCCCAATACATTACACCTGTGTTGCTAAGCATGTGTAAATTTTTCAGCTGATGTATCTTCTCTTCCACTGCAACATTGACAGACAAATACATAAGCATATCTCTCCATCCTTATTTCTGCTTTGCCAGTCTATAGCTAGCAAAGGAATGGGAACATCGAGATAATAGATTTGCTGTGCCCATACATGCATTAACAATATGAATAGACAGGAACAAACTTGATTTCAGTGGGTTTCTTTGAGGATAAGCAAATAAAATTTTTAGTCTACACCTGAAAACTTCATCAGTCTTTTAAGAAAAAGAACATACTTCTCTTTTTCATGGATACCTGTGCGTGTATCACTCAATTCAGATATTTTATAAGAAATAACATTCTTTTCAACTTAATTAGGTTTCTTGATAGCAATTGCAATCTCTCTAGCATTTGTAATTTTTATTTTTTCTTGCGCATGCGTGGACGCCCGCGGTTGCCACCTTCCTGTGTGTGTGATGGAACCGGTTCCCAGTGGCAGCGGCGCCACCTCCTTCGGCAGCCTGTAAACGTGCCGCGGCAGCTCTCCCAAAGAGAGGAGGGCGGCGGCCTGCAAACGGGCTGCGGCGGCTTTCCTCCTCTTTGGGGGAGCTGCCGCGGCACATTTGCAGGCTGCCGAAGGCAGCAGCTCTGCAGGCGGGCCGCGGCAGCTGTTACGGCCTATGGGCGCGACATTCGGCAGGGCCCCTCTTCGCAGTATGGCGCGAGGCCCTCACCCCCCACGGACACGCCCTCCTCACCACGGGAGCCACCCCCGCCATTCTCGCACACCACTAGCGCAGGCCTACCTCGTCTTGGGGGCCTGCCCTCCACACGCCGGCTGCATCCTCCAATCGACCGACGCCACCAGGGAGACTGCCCGGTGTCGGGCTCGACACGCCCGACACCCGGTGAGGCCGCGGAGGGACTCACCGGGCCCCGTGATGCAGTGGGCCGAGGAAGAGCGCAGGGGTGGGGCAGGAGCGAGCGTGCCTGTCCTGCTCCTTTTCTCTTCCAAGTGGCGCTGCTCAGCGGAGACGGCAACGATGACATCGGGGCTTGAGATCTCGCTTTCCCCCCCTCTTCCTCCCTCTCTCGTGCTTTACATACACACACACACACATACACACGCACACACAAAAACACAGAGTTCCCCTTCCCCCCTGTACAAGAATGAAAGGCCCCCCGAAGGAAGCCCGGCCTCTTCACCGCACCGATCCGCTGAGGAGGTTTTTTCAAGCGGGAGACGGGCAGAGCAAGATAGCCGAAGAAGAGACTCCTCAGACGGCGCCGTCTTTTTCTTCCCCTCCAGCTGTTGGCTCTGAGCCCCAGTTCGCGGGTCTGCCTGGCGGCTTTGCGCGAAGCTTGCCGGGGTCGTTTTGAAATTTACACGTGTTGTTCTCGGGGGGGAAAGGGGTACCCGACCTATTCCCCCCCGTTGAACGAGCCAGGGGAGGGCAAGAGCCTCTGCGGGCAGGGAGGGAGGAGCGGCGAGAAAGGGACGTTTGGAGCCTCTGCGGGCAGGGAGGGAGGAGCGGCGAGAAAGAGACGTTTGGGTGTAAGCCGAGCAACCCCAAAAATCGGTTTGAGTAGAAAAGGAGGAGATTTGGCAGGGAGGGAAGTGAGGTTGGAAAAGCAGGCCGGGCGAAGGAAGGGAGCGGAGGCGGCAGCTTTGCAGACGCAGCTTTCTCAAAGAGCAGCGCCGCTGCCCGTTCGCGCGGAGGTACGCGTGCACCTCTCCAAAGGTTTGGGGAGGTGCGCGCGCACCTCTCGGAATGGGTAGCAGCCCCGCTTGTTCCGAAAGCTGCCGCGGCCCGTCTGCAAAGCTGCCGCTTTCGGCAGCTTTGCAGATGGGCCGCGGCAGCTTTCGCAACAAGCGGGGCCGCTGCCCGTTCGCGCGGAGGTACGGAGACCTGCCGACGCTTGGGGAGGTTTGGAGAGGTGCGCGCGCACCTCCCCAAACCTCCCCAAACATCGGCAGGTTTGGGGAGGTGCGCGCGCACCTCTCGGAATGGGTAGCGGCCCTGCTTATTCCGAAAGCTGCCGCGGCCCGTCTGCAAAGCTGCCACTTTTGGCAGCTTTGCAGACGGGCTGCGGCAGCTTTCGCAACAAGCGGGGCCGCTGCCCGTTCACGCGGAGGTACAGAGACCTGCCGACGTTTGGGGAGGTTTGGACCTCCCCAAACGTCGGCAGGTCTCCGGAGTGCGGCGGCTTGGGAGAGGTGCGCGCGCACTCTCCAAACCGCCGCCATCCCGTTTGCACAGCTGCCGTGAACGCGGCAGGTCTCCGGACGAGACGGCGGCAGCTTGGGGAGGTGCGCGTGCACCTCCACCCTTCTGAAAGGTGCGCGCGCACCTCTCGGAACGGGCGGTGCCACTCTCCATTTGGAGAGGTGCGCGCGCACCACTGCCCGTTCGAAGAGGTGCGCGCGCACCGGGCGGCTGGGAGCCGCAGGAGACGGCTCAAAGAGCCGCATGCGGCTCCGGAGCCGCGGGTTGCCGACCCGTGTTCTAGTGTATGTGTGTGTGTAAGAGAGAGAGAGGATGAATCTTGACAAATTATTCAACTTTTCTTTTCTGTAGTACTGAATTGTCTGATTTAACTGATGAAATTCTGCATCCTTCCATTGGGAGAATATTGTTCTTTGTGCATGCAGCTTCTTATTGAAAGTACAGAGTGGGTGGAAGGAAATTCAAGAAATATGCAGATCTCTTGCCCAAATACTACTACATAATTTGCATAATTAAAAAGAAAGTTTATTTAGAACAGAATAGAGCTGGAAGGGACCTTGGAAGTCTTCTAGTCCAGCCCCCTGCTCAAGCAGGAGAACCTATACCATCTCAGACAGGTGATTGTCTAGTCTTCTTAAAAATCTCCAGTGATGGAGTGCCCATGATTTCTGGAGGCAAGCTGTTCCACTGGTTGATTGTCCTCACTGTCAGGAAGTTTCTCCTTAATTCCAGGTTGCTTCTCTCTTTGATCAGTTTCCAACCATTGTTTCTTGTCCTTCCCTCTGGTGCTCTGATGAACAATATGACTCCCTCTTCCTTGTGGCAGACCCTCAAATACTAAAATACTGCTATCACGTCTCCCCTATTTCTTCTTTTCTTTAGACTAGCCAAACCCAAGTCCCGCAGCTGTTCTTCATACGTTTTAGTCTCCAGGCCTTTGATCATCTTAGTTGCTTTTCTCTGAATTTTTTTTAAAACTCTCAACATCTTTTTTGTGATATGGTGACCAAAATTGGCTGCAGTATTCCAGTTGTGGTCTTACTAGGGTTTTATAAAACGATACTAATATTTCACATGATCTGGATTCTATGCCTCTGTTTATACAACCCAGGATTGTATTAGCTTTTTTGGTTGCTGCTGCACACTGCTGGTTCATAGTCAAGTGACCGTCCACTAGGATTCCAAGATCCCTAGTGCTTCTGTACTACTGCCTTGTATCATTAGAAAATCAAAAGAGATTTATAGCTTGATGTCTTCCAAGCTAAGCACAACAATATCTTTCATTATTGTCAGGATATGAATCAGGAATCAGTTTAGCCAAAATATCTTGTCTTTCAGTGGTTTCTGCTTTGTGTACTGCATAGAAAATATATTCACAGTAAAGAAGTTTACTATTTAAAACAACTGATTACTTACTGAATAATAAAGCTCTTCATGGCTATGGTTCATCCTTCCTTATTCTATATAAAAAGATACCTGTGACCAATTCTTTGAAGAATTGTTGGTGTCATTTAAACACTATCTAGATTCACTTTTTCATATGCACAGTATATATTTTCTATATCCTTTCTATGATGACCTGTATTTGGTTCAATAAATTATTTTTGGGAGAAAGTACTAATAGGAATTTTTTGTGGATAAATCTGGTAACTCAGTAGTTTCCAAAATATATTCATTTATTTCACAGTCATTCTAGCTCCTTGTCATTTTCAGAACAGTAGTTATCACAGTGCGACAAAACCATCAAAGAATATTCTACAATAGTATGTAGGTGCAGTTTTGCACCAAAAGCATATCCTAAAAAATCTTGGGCTTCAAAAAGCTGAAATCTGTTTGACAACTATTAAACTGTACTATATGTCCAAAATTTAGTCTGTTTCTCCCCCTGCCCTTCTAATTAAATTTGGAGGGCATTTTTCTTTGATAGCAGGGAATATACTCTTTTTCTTTTATTGAAAGCCTCACCGTTTTTCAGCCAATTAAGGACAAAGGCAACATAACACTGACAATATTAAATGAAAAATGTTAGTGAATTGTCTATCTGTAGTTTATAGCTGCTATTCCAGACCTCAGGAATGTATTATTTGCTTGAGCAGTATCTAAAAGTAAAGTTGAGATCTGTAAGCAAGCCTAGGCTTCCTAGTTCTCCATCCCAAGGCACCAATGATGTCCTTCTCCCACTGCCCCATAATAGGATTTTATATATTATAAGCCAATAGAAGTGGAGGTAAAGGATTTTTTGTATTTTTTAATGTTTTTAAAAAGCACTTTTTAGATGGCTTTCTAGCTTTAGATGGCTTTTTAGACGCAAAAAGAAAAAAAGAAAACTTGATAGTGTTGTAAAATTGTTACTTCCAAGTTAGTTTCTGCCTACTTCTTTCTGACTGATCCCTCCCACTCAGTCCCTGTATCCAATCAAAGCTAACACACACATACACACACATACACTCAGTTCAGCTCACAAAAACATAATTTGATGTTTATTAAATAATAACTGACAAAAAGCAGGCAAATGCAAGGAAAAAGAAATAGAGACATACATTATCATCTTATAAGCATTTACATTTGTATCTACCAAAAGCAGAATTTGCAAAGCCACCACAAAGAATAGTGTAATTAGCACTGACAGTCACAGAGGGAATGGCCTTCAGTTGTTGCACTTTTTATCTACAAAGTAGTAGCAGACTAGAAATGGAAAGTAAGACACAAGGAGAACCATCTTTATTCTGTACCATTAACAAGAAAATTTAGTGAACATATCCACTAACTATATGGATGTATACAACAATATAGAATCTATTGTTATACTATTTGTGTTTAATTCTCTGTACAAAAGCTGAAAACGTTTATCTGCTTCATATAAACTCTGCTGCATGATTTCAGAGTAAGCAAACTGGGGGAAGTTGTATTTAACAAATGCACTTGCTTATTTTAAAAGATTTTTCTTTCATTATTGTTCTTTATCAGGAGCCTTGGTGGAGCAGTGGGCTAATGCCTCCTTAAGTAACACCAGCTGCCTGCAATTAGTGCAGGTTCGCATCCCACCAGGCTCAAGGTTGACTCAGCCTTCCATCCTTCCGAGGTAGGTAAAATGAGGACCCAGATTGTTGGGGGCAATTAAGCTGACTTTGTAATAATGCCGCTTGGGGGAGGTGTGAAAGCCCTAATAAGCAGGCTTATACATAGAATGAAGGCTACTGCTAAGTTTGTAAGCCGCCCTGAGTCTTCGGAGAAGGGCGGGATATAAATGGAATTAAAATAAAAAAATAAAAATAAAAAAAAATAATGTAGCCCTTGAAGCTTTTCCCTATAAAATACTGCCTACCTCCAATGTAAAAATAACAAAATAACCTTTCTGAACTCAGAAGCTGAAAATGATCTGTCATAGACAGTACTAGGAATCATCAGAAATTGTGGGGCTATGAGGTACAGTAAGACTGGAAATCAGAAAAATCCAATAATAGTTAATAGTAAGCCACTTCTTGTTGTTTTCCAAAAACTGTGCAGGAGTCAAAATCAGTTTCAAGATGTCTTCATCTTGTCTTCTTTTATAAGAGAGTTTGTTATAAAACATACTCTTGTGATTACATTCAGCTTCTCTCCAAACAGAGAGTTTTGGAGAATCCATCCAAAAGAGGTGATTGGTGATTTGGGGATTGGTTTTATCTTTCTGGCAAAAAGCCCAACATTGAAGTGATCAGAGACTGAAGAATATTAGACTAGAACCCCTTGTCTCTAAAGGGCAAGAAAAAGTTTCAGTTAGCAGGAGTGGGTAGCAGAGGATGCTAAAGTGTCCAAGGAGTGTTTGTACAGTCATCTGCAAGTAGGAGGTATCAGGATCAAAATTAATTCAGTTCCTTCTTATTTCCGGAAAAAATGATCACTATTTAAAGAACAAGATTTGCACATTGTGTTAAGTGATAATATGGTTCCTTTAGTTTTTTGCCTTAGCACAGATGAACCCAGTGATTATGTTTTATGTCCCAATCAATTGTTCAATGTAATGTACAAAACCAGTTATGGTTTACTTGAGAAACCGTACTCAAATGATTATTTAATATGATTAATGAATCATCTTAATAATAAATAACTTCTTCCATGTTTTCATTTTATTGCTTTTACTGATATCATAATCTGATTTGTGGTTGCTCTTTAAACTTAAGACTATTTTGATATGTCTATGGAGATTCTTAAGAATAGACTTAAATAGACAAGACCATTTTGATAATTAAATTACTTGTATAAAAGATGGTTTAACAGCTGGCATTTGTGTTTTTATTAAAAATGTGTTTACAAGGATATAATTGAACATGTTTTTAACTTTCCATTAATCATAGGTCAACAAACTCTTGCTTCTCTTAGGACACATCTCTTGCTTCTATTCATATATAATGAAGCCTGGAATGTAACATCCTTCATACTGTGATATGGCTCATTTTCAAATTTTACTTGCTATGCATATAACCTTTTACACTTCTTATTGTTCAAAAAGCAACCTAAGCATCAGTTCTGCATGCTACAGTCTGAAGCTAGGGAAAATCAAAGGTTTGAGATTATAGATTTCCCCAGTCTATCACTGACCATCCTTACTGGTGTTGAGGGAAGGTGATCCATAATAGGAAAATTCAAGATTGTGATCTCTTCTGTAAGCAGTTCATAAAAATAAAATACCCCAATACTCTTTTGAAGATATTTGCTATGTTTATTGAAATCATATCCTACAGCATTAATAGGGATAAATTGGAAATTACTGGACATCACTGTCAAGCCTTTACTACATATGCCTACAGAAATTTTTCCTCATACTTTATATGACATACCTCATCCATATGTCATCTTGGGGCCAACCAGAAGAAAGGGGGAAAATAATTTTAATCAATATATTTTGATATTAGTGTACATTGCAGTTTCAACTCAATTTGTACCAGTTTCTTGACAAAGGATCCCATTTGGTACAGACTGGCATACTTGAAAAATGTTTCTCAAAAGCATGGATTACAAACCTGCACTATTTATTATTTGTTTTATTTATACAGCCGCCCAACTTACAATAGCAACTCCAAGCTGGTTACATATAGTGAAAAGCATAAAAACAAGACAGCTCCCCAAAAATAAAATTATAGCATGTTGAAAAAAAAATTTCATTTCTAGATAGGTTCATCCAACAATAAGGCCCAGTAGCCAGGGAGAAAAGCAGGTTTTCAGGGTCTTATGGAAAGCCATTAGAGTTGGAGCCACCTGTCAGCCTTAGCAAGTAGACCAGACATGACCAAAGTACTAATTTGTATTAGTGACATATACATTGCCTAAATTTGACAGGTAAAATCAGTGAACCAATTTAATTTATTGTAAAGCTGCATTAGGGACGCGGTGGCTCAGTGGGTTAGGACACTGAGCTTGTCGATCAGAAGATCAGCAGTTTGGTGGGTCGAATCCCGAGTGCCGCATAGCAGAGTGAGCGCCTGTTACTCGTCCCAGCTTCTGCCAACCTAGCAGTTCGAAAGCACGTAAAAATGCAAGTAGAAAAATAGGGACCACTACGGTGGGAAGGTAACAGCGTTCCGTGCGCCTTTGGCATCTAGTCATGCCGGCCACATGACCACAGAGATGTCCTCAGACAAGCGCTGGCTCTTCGGCTTTGAAATGGAGATGAGCACTGGCCCCTAGAGTTGGAAACGACTAGCACGCATGTGCGAGGGAACCTTTACCTTTACTTAAAGCTGCATTAACAGAATCTTGCAAATCTGAAAGTACAATTCTCCTGCCATCACCTTTACATGCCAAAAACATAGGAAAAGCCCCTTGTGAGCCTCTTGCTCCACCTACTACCCACGTAGCTGCAGCCTATGCTGTCTCTTAGCAGTCCCTAGGAAGCATCTCTTTGATCTGTCTCCCAAAGCCATTCCCACATACTACTGTATTACCCAGTTTGGAAGGGTAACTTGAATGCTGTATTCAAGTTTTAATTGTTGCTGGAATATATAGGCTATTTCTTGATCAGTAAAAAATTTGTATGCTCAGAGCCGATTTCTAAGCAATTTGCAAAAGAGAAGTTTTCTGACATGAAAAACCAAATCTGGATATTTAAATAGTTTAATCTATTCTAATTTGTACCCTATATCAGATAGGATAGCTCAGCTTGTTAATTATCTATAAGTATGTGTCTACATCATCACACTGAAGCGACCCCTCTGATTTCCACTGATTGCCTATTGAACAGTTTCTCAGGAATTTTACTATGAGGAAATCTTTGTAAAATACACGTTACATGTTGTGTTCTTAATTACTATTCTGTATTTGTATACGAGTGTGCAACATTTTAAGTGGACATTTTTCTAGTTGGAAATAGAATGTTACAGACCCAAAAATTCCAAGATTGTTTAATTTGCAAAGAATATAGAAGATGAGTTACAAAAATGGCTTTGAGTTTCTAAAGGAATAACATTTGTAGCCTTGAAAATCATGACATTTCTTTACATTTATCAACAACTATCTCTGCCCCCCCCATTTTCTGAATAAGACTAAAATTCTAAGTACAAAAAAGGCAAATTGAACTAAGAACATGTGAATAAGAGCAGAAATGTATTTTTACATGTTCCATGTACATATTCTTATACTAAATTAAAATACTCTATGACCAGAATAGCTAAATAAAAAAATCAGCTCACGAGTAACACTGAAAGTTTTTCCTGTCTTAATAAAACATTTGTGTACTGATTAAATTTCCATTGGAGTAGATATGAATGTATATCTGCAAAGCAATATCTTTTCTCTGTCCCCTCCCGCTTTTTAAGAAGACAATCTAAAAGTAATTTCACAATTTCTGCTAGCAACGTGAATGTTTTTAACATTATTTTAAAGAAATAATGCATATACAATTAATTTTTATAGTGCAATTTATATACAGTATAACAATTTACACCAGCTGTTCATACAAATTAAGAATATGGTGAGGCTAGTATTAAAATTCAGCTTTGTGTGGTGAAGTTATCAGCATCCCCCAAAAATTGTTGTCAGCAGGACTCAGGTTTTTTTAATCTTTTCTATCTTTTAACTTTTCAGCATTCCTTATTATTCAGTAAAATGGCCATTATCATTCTTCTAAAACCTCATTCTGATTTCCACAAGCTCCAGAAATCAGCAAGACATTTAAATGTGTTCTTGGCATCAACTTAGAGAAAGCGCTCCAGACCAAAATAATGAATGTACTTCAGAACTGATTTAGAACATAAAGAGAAAGCTGGTCTAAAGACCCTGATTCCAAAAGACAAAATACTCCCACCACCCCCGCCGTGAATTGCAGAAAAACTGCACTCTTGCTCTACAAAATGCTATCTGCTCTGAGCTTTAAATCGGTCTCTTGAAAAAGAAAAAAAACCCGGAATGATCAGAAATCCTCTGTTTGGAAATACATTTAAAATCAATATGCCAAACTACTAGAACCCAGTAATAGATGAAGAATAAAATTTCACAGATTCTTAACTCTGCCAAGAATCCCATCCTGCTTAACTAAGAGTGAGGAGACCTGGAAGAGGCATTAAGGAAGTTGATAGGTGTTGCCATAAAATGGTCAAGACAAACAGTCTCACCAGAACCCCATCAATCATAATGAAAGAGCACAAAGATGAAGCAAAATACCCCATAAAGTAGAGAACCAAATAACAAAAAGTGGTTTTTTTCCTGAGAGATAATGATAAAAAAACAATCCATTTTAATTATCTCTGTATAATTAAAGTTAAGATAAATGGGAAAAAATATTTGACTAGTCACAAGAGAATAAAGATATTATTTGACCAATTCTGAGTTACCACCGCTGCAGTCTTGCTACTCTTATGCTCACCAAAGAGTAAGCCTCATTAAATTCTGTAGGAACTATTTCTGACAACAGGATAGTGATAGTACTGTGATATAAAGAGCTAATCTTTTATTCTTATCCCAGATTTCACTAAGTTGTTGGAACTAATCTACACAATGTGATGTCATCATAGCTTACATATATAGGCAGAGATAAAGAAAGCAGAATTTGTACCAGTGTTGGAAAAAAATGACAAACACCTCTATGTTGCCATTTATATCTATAGTTTGTATAGAAAAATAGGTTATCTTTGGTTAACTCCACACTATTAAGCAACACATTCATTAAACATGATGTCACATGACTGTGCCAATTTTCAGTGGCTATTCTGGCAGTTCTAGCTGAGGTCATTAAGCAAATCCGACATGGTTATTAAGCATGATATTGTGTGATCACCATTTGCAACATAATCCCAGCTTCCCATTGACTTTGCTTGTTAGAAGCTGGCGGTGAAGGTTGCAAATGGTGACTGCAGAATGCTGCAACTGGTGTAACTGCAAGCTAGCTGTAAGCACCTGGATCATGATCACATGACTTTGGGATACTGCAATGGCCACAACTTTGAAGACTGACTGTCCTTTGTAGTTGAATGGCCTTAACTTTGAATGAATGGTTGTTAACCAAAGACTACCTGCATATGTACAGGTAGTCAATGAAATATTGTGTTGAGATGTTTTTAAAGTTCTAGAATCAAATAACTAGGCTCTGAATTCTGATCCAAGTATTACCCAGGGCATTAAACTAAGATTAGATGGGTCATCCTAAATCACATAAGGTAGTCAAACTACACAGATCCTTAATCCTGTCCCATACCAGAATTCCTGCTTTCCATGGGAAAGCAAAAGTAACATAGATATCAAATACTTGCTCAAAATAGATAGACCAAAATGCTAACTTATTAAATGGAGAAATTATTTATATGATCAGAGAATTTGTGAGATTTGATAAGAAATATTTTCTTAAGAAATAAGCATGGAAGGCTGAACATGTTATTCTATATGGATTAATATACGGTACATTGTTTTGCTGAATGGTCTCATCATTCCTATTCAACTATTAATTTAAAAAGAGCATAGCAACACTTAAATCATTTTAGAATAGTTTTGTAAATAGAAAGGAGATAGCACACAAGAAAAGCTTAATACAGGCATTTTTATAGATTTAGTTTCTTTCCTATTCTGAAATTCTGAAGCCAGCCCAAAATAATTGGTTTCCATTTCCCCAACATATGAAAAAGAAAACATGAGTGTTGTGCAACTGATGTTTTGATCTGCAGATCAAATAGTTAATTTGCTTTGAATTGTGAAATGTTTCAGATTTTCTTCTTTAGTATTTTTTAAAAGGTGGTGTGTGGGCGTAAGAAAAAAGAAAGCCAAGAGAATGGATACACTAATTGGGGTTTCCACCTGCTGTGAATCTAATTGAATACAATGCCTTTTTTGTTACTGAAGGAGAAAGAACATTATGCAAAGTATCAGAATCTCAGACCTCTTTTTTCATACACTTCATTTCTTACTACAGTACATGAGAAAGAACACAGATTTATTTAAAGAGAACCTCCACCTATAGTTAAGGTAGGGTTGAAGCTAAATGCTAGAATTAAAATTGACCCCAATTACATTTTTAAGCAAACTCTTG
Source organism: Vipera berus (assembly GCF_964194415.1). Classification (NCBI taxonomy): domain Eukaryota; kingdom Metazoa; phylum Chordata; class Lepidosauria; order Squamata; family Viperidae; genus Vipera; species Vipera berus. The sequence continues at coordinate 63,911,939 of NC_138206.1, forward strand.
GGTTTGAATACTTCTGACAGAACTTGCATCTTCTAATTTCAGGAATGAACATTTTTTTGTCTATTCATTTCAATTTATATAGTTGCCCATTTAGCACATGATGTGGCTAACATTAAACAGAAATTTTATCCTTAACAAATAAATTATTTGAAACTGTGTAAAAATAGCTATGAAAAATGAAAATGATTTTGATATTTCCTCTTCTAAAATTAATGGTAGAATTGGAAAAAGGCAAATATTGTGAGATAAAAGCTAATATTAATCCCTCCAGCTTATTAATTTTTATTACACATAATGAATTCATTATTCATTATTATTCCACTATTATTCACTTTTGGTAAATACTAGCCTTTCAATCATAGGGCACTATGTTTAAGTGACACATACTTGCAAATACATAGGGAGCATATTTTCCTGTTATATTTATAGTAAATTAAGATGTTAGTTATGGTTAGAGAAAATCTGGACCTTACAATTATTTAACATAGTTAACAGATGAAAAATTCAGTTATAGATCATTTTTCCAATGATGTCTAACAATTAAAACAAGTATCAATTGCTGAAGCCTGTTTAGTTCTGTTTAGGCATTCTATTTACCTGACTTGATTACCTGGAATGAGTACCCAATAACTATGTTTATCTAAAGGTAAAGGTAAAGGTTCCCCCGCACATGCGTGCTAGTCGTTTCCGACTCTAGGGGCCGGTGCTCATCTCCGTTTCAAAGCCGAAGAGCTAGCGCTTGTCCGAGGACGTCTCCGTGGTCATGTGGCCGGCATGACTAGACGCCAAAGGCGCACGGAACACTGTTACCTTCCCACCGTAGTGGTCCCTATTTTTCTACTTGCATTTTTTATGTGCTTTCGAACTGCTAGGTTGGCAGAAGCTGGGACAAGTAACAGGCGCTCACTCTGTTACGCGGCACTCGGGATTCGACCCGCCAAACTGCCGACCATCTGATCGACAAGCTCAGCGTCCTAACCCACTGAGCCACCGCATCCCTATGTTTATCTACAGATACATTATTGGAAAAGGAAAGTAGTTTAGTGCACCAAGTACTGTTCTATCAGTTTGTTGAATAAAACCAAAATGTGCTAATCTACAACTTAATTATATAGATGGATAATTTTCTATAACTTCATAAGGAATTCAGTTAGAACAAGGAGAAAGCAGTAGATGAAGAAACATCTGTCATTTCTTTTGTGTAACAAATAATATGTGTCCTTATGGATGAATCAGATTGTGTGCATACATATTTCCTGTTTGTATGTATATGTGTGCAAGGGTTTTATCAGGATGAATACACATCTGTTGGTGAATATTGTGTGTGAATATACACTGCATCTGTGTATTTATCCATAGGCAAGCACACGGTGAGCTACATATGTACCATCTGGGTCACACAACCATGGGTGTGGGGGGCTAGGAATGGCACAGTTGGCAGCATCTTCAATCACTGCCTCACTGCTTCTCTTATATCAGGGGTGTCAAATTCGCAACGTCACGTGATGTGTCACGACATATCGTGATTTTTTTGCCATTGCCGGCAATGGGGTGGACGTGGTTTCGCCATGATGCATCCGGCCCAGAGGCCGGCAGTTTGACACCCCTGTTTTATAGTAAGGCACTGGGGGAATTCTTTTCTCCAGAGCCTTGGACAAGTCCAGCTGATTTTTGAATTCAATGTTTCTTTTTCTAGCTGCTTTTGCCACACTGAATGTGGTCCTGTTCTTTTTTTCAGAAGCAGACATACTTTTCCAAAGCTGCTTTCTTTCCAACAATTGTTTGGCTTACAGAAAACAGAATATCTGAATACATGCAAAGATACCCCATATTTAAGCTGACCCATTTGAACTGCTGCATGTTCTAACCTTAAATGTATGCTATAATTTTCTCTATTATTTGCTTTTTTGCCATGTATAGAGATAAAACTACATGTCTTTTTTCCCCACTATGCAATTATTTAGTGGCATTACTTAATGGCATATCTGCACTAGTGGATTTACATCATATTAATTCTGTTCAAATGTCCATTCTACGCTGGATGAAGGTAAAACATTAACAGCACTAAAATCGATTCTGCAGTGCACCACACCTTTCCCCTCAGGCTGAACTTTGTTATAGGCAGCTGGTGAGGGTAACAAAAGGGGCCTTTGCTGGATTCAGCAGCTTCTATCTTGGCTAGCTCATTGGAGGAATGGAGAATTTTCTCTAACATTAGTTGATATTCCAGACAAATAAAATTCACTTTCCTAAAACACAACTTTTGTGCTGTACCTATTTCTCTGTTGTACCAATGTGTTACATTTATAAAATGTGTCTATGTGTATTTGTTTCAGAATACAAAATTCATAGTAGGGACTTAGGCCGTCATCCTGTACATGGCCTAAGTAGTACTGACTTCAGAGTGGATGCTTACTGAATCCCTGCTTTGTGAGACAGAAAAGGCTGTGCTGTGAGACCTCTTTAAGAGATTAAATCATTAAACTACCCATGTGTTAATATTAACCAAGTGTAAATATGGAAAAAGTGGTGGAGAAAGATAACTGGACAGATCTGGGCATGGAGGAAATCAGTGTGACTATTTAGGGAGTTATTGATTTATTACAGACTACCTTCAGTAATACTTGGAGGCTGCATTTCATCGACCGGAACTAGTCGGACATAATTAGATCCGGAACAAGTTTACTTTAAAACCTTTTATCAGTTTTTCTATGTCCCCTGGAGAAAAAAAACAAGAAAATAAACAGGTTAGCCAGTTTAAATGCAAAGTCCTCAAGCGTTCCTTAGATTCCAACATTCGCACTCAGCCTTTGTGAAAATAAACGATTGGTGGTTTCGCGAAATGCTTTGCGGATTCGGGCCACGTTCTGCTTATCCTGACAGCTTTAAAACGCAGGCTGGCTCAGAATTCCTGGTTCTACCTTAAATACACCACCAACATCACACATACAACCCACCCCCACCCCCCGGTGCGCTGTTTTTGTTCCCAACCGCGGCGTCTCTTCGGAGCTCTCCAATTGTTGTTTGCAGGTTCAATAGGTGGAGCCGAGGCAGCTCGGGCTCCGCCTCGTCTAGCCCTCTGCAGCTTCCCCCTCCTCTCCCGCTGCTGGCCCGCGATTGCCGCCCTCGCTGCAGTGCTAGTCGCTCTTGGGCGCAGCGGTGGGTTCGTTTTGTGTTAAGGTTGCGAAACGCGCACCCACAAAGAATCTCTGCCGCGTTTTCCTTTGCCTCCCTCTGGAGTCGTTGAATCAAAGATAAAAGGCGATGAGGGAGCAACCCAAAGGGTAAGTTTAATGTTTAGATTTCCTGAACAAATAACCCGTCAAGTGGTAAAAGTCATTAGGTAAGCAAGGCAGTTAAAGCTTCATTAAACTTCCGTCCGCGTCTTCATGTGGGGAATTTAATTTACAGGTTGAAAGTCCTTTCCTGCCAGCTGTTTTCTTTGATTCTTGGTGCAGGTGTGCTTATTGACTGGTACACGCCTAGCTTAACCCTTTCGTTTACGGCTGGCTACGGCTGTGAGATTAAAGGTTTCTCCCAATGCAGGAACACCAGGATTTATTTATTTATTTTTTAAAAAAGGTTTCTTATTCCTACTTCGTGTGTGTATGTATGTATGTATGTGTGTGTATATATATATATATATATATATATATATATATATATATATATATATGTCAAATACTTGTTAACTATTTAAATATATATATTCCCGATCCCCAATCCGAATTCTTACACCTCTGCCCTTCTGTAGATTGTTTTCTTTAAAACCTTATGTTTTTTAACCTTGCCTTTTTATAAACTGCTCTTTTCAGTCGTGTTGGGTGTATTTTGTATCTCCCTGCTAAGATAACTCCCGCCCCCACCTCCGAGAAATCATCCTATTCAACCTCATTTGTGCAAAGACCCTGGAGAGAAGGGGAAAAAAACAAACCATAATATACCTTTCATTCACAATGGAAAGGTCAAATTTCTGCTTGATTTCTTCGGGGAATAGCAACTGACATTTAATTCAGTCCATTCTTTCTCTGCAATGTGCTTTCCTTGTCTCGATAAATGTGGTCTAGTTAGAACACGCTGGCAGTATAGGAATGAATGAAACAATGCAGGTTGAAAGAGCTGAGCAAGGAAATTGGAAGGAAGGAAGCAAGTTGGTATCAAATGTTTGTGAAATGTCCCACTGGAGAAGGCAGTTAGCCTCAAGAAGGAAAAGTTTAGTACAAAATAGAATTGTTTTTTAGCTGTATCTTGCAGATTATTGGCACTCATCCCCCAGTAGAGAAAGAGGTATCAATGCCACTTGTGCATGCATTATTTTTTATGCATATTCTTGTTTTATTAAAAAAAGGAATAGTAGAGCAGAGCAAATAATGAATTAAAATGTGTATATTGAGTCAAATACATTTCACATTGGTATTTCCATTTATGTTTGGGGAATTTCAAAGTGCAGGCCATTGCGTAGGAGACAGTGCTTTAATATAGTACTTTTGTAATACTCTGCTGTTCTAACTCTTAGTTGAGAAAAGAACATTTGTATATATTTTCTGAAAGTAAATAATTTATTGACACATGTACATGTAATGTTAGGACTTGAGAAGGCTGTTCTGTATAAGTTGCTCTGTCTATTCTCAGGTGTAACTGGTTGTACATATTGGTATATGATTTTGAATTTGATGGAACCTTGCAGTGAAATTGCTTTGGTAAAAGTGTAATGGATAAGCTTTAAAAAGCAAATGGATCAGCGGGCAAATAGCAGCTGGAGGTATTGGCTCCCAGCTATTCTCAGAGTGCATAAAACCTTGCACAACAAAAGAAAGGCAGAAATAATTACCATATTATAAGCAGCTGATAGCTGCTCTCCTCTTCTTCTACTTGATAATAGTAGTGTAAAAACTTTCAAAATGTATTCTGATCTATTGTTGGAATTCTGGGAATCCTAGATAAAGCTTACTCCAAAAATTAAATAATTTCAGGTGGTAGATACAAACTCCTTCTCAAGTGCAAAAAACTGCTTTCTCCATTGCTACACCATTTCCTCCAGAAATACAGTGGAATATATAGAAAAGCAGATTTTCAGTTACTGCTTCCAGAATAAACTATCTTTTCTGTAGAGGCTTTCTAGGTATGTTGGATAGCACTCTTTATTCTAGTTTTCTGTTCACTCAAGCCTTTATCTTCTCAATATGTCAATTTCAATTTTTTTAATTCATTTTGGGATGGTATGAATTTTGTTGCATATTTTTGTTTATGACTGCTCAGGACTTGTTTTTAAATGGTTTTCTGTTTATTGTAACACTACGCACAAACATAGTTCTTTTTATAATAAATAATATATATTCTTGTTTAACTTACACCAGTGACAACATATTAAACTAAAACAGTTGTAGCAGCTCTACAATTTAAAACACTAATTGTGCATTGTAAAATTATTCCTTAATTTTTAATTATTATTAGATAGATATTGTGGATTGCCCTCTCATAGCATTTTCTTATTTTGCAGCTTGATGTGTTGAATTTTACTGCCCTTTAATCACATGGATTTGGGAGTGGAGAACACAATTTACTCCAAGGCTATGGCAAATAAAACACAATCTACAGGGTGAATTTGTTGTGGCTTGCTTATTTTTCAATTTCATTTTCAGCTTCTTAGAAGAAACCTGTTACGTGTGTGTTTATATAGATGGATAATTTACTTTGAAGAATATAGATTGGTCTTGTATTAATGTATTTTAAAGCAAATCATAATAAAGAATGTGTATTAAAGAAAACTAAATTGAAAGGGTATAATAGGAATCAATGTAAATGAAAATGCTAAGAATGTATTTAATATTTGCTCTTATAAAATGTTTAATTTGTAAAATACCCAGGCATAACTTTTCTATAGAAATAATTACTAATGTAGTTTAACACAATCCTTTTTTTGTTTGTTTGTTTAAAATTGTGCTTTATCAACTGAAATGAGGTCATCTTGCAGAGTGGATATTCTGAGTGCCAATAAAATTTAAAGTGATACATCTCCTGGGTAGTTGATCATAAATTACAGTAAATTATATTATAAATCTGGAATATGCAGCATTTAGCACACCCCTGGTGTAAATGAACATTCATTCCATGATATTATACTTCTAGTTACAGACATGCATTCTTTTTCCAGACACCTGAAAATGACACTAAACCACTTCATTGAGGATGATGCTCTGTGAAATCGTTTTTCTCTGATTTTTTATAAGGAATTTGATTTTGGATAGTCAAGATGGCCAGTTGGTATTATGAATGAAAGAGGAATCTTCATCTGCCACAATTTTTCTGGATATGTTGACTATTACTTTATATGCTACATGTCAGCAGTTACCAAGATTGTTTCATCTGGAAGTAAAAGGAGATGTTTTTCCTTTTCCTTTTAGTGTTTTGGCTAAATGCAGAAAACTGTAACAGAATGTACTTTTTCTTAAACCAGACCACTTGTCTATTTAACTCTACACTGAAGCATATTAAACTCAGACAAAAAAAAAGCATTTTCTTACTGTTGGGTAAAGGTAGAGATGTGATGTGATTATACAGCACGTCTTACATTTTGGAATTCTCAGTTTGCTTCAGAAAATTAGAGCAAATTGGTGGTTTTCCTAAAATGGAGATTATGGTTTATTGAGCAAACACAATTTTCTTCAACTATTCTTTCACTTTTCCCCCTAAGAATTTATCATTTGAATTCCTGTGCTTCAAAATACAGAAATCAGAATAATTAAAATATTAGAATAATTAAATTCTAAGCTTCCCAAAACTATTTGAATAAACACCTATTTAATTAAAACAAAATACTTAGTATGTGCCCTTTTAAACAGCTCAGTAAACAAAGATAAAGGTTTTTTTTAAAAAGCCGTTTTAAGATCTGTATGTATACTAAGTCGTGTCCTTCAGAAGTACTGCTATCCAAGATGGTTAATTATGAGAGAGAAAAACCCCTCAGGACATAGATGGAAATAAACTAGATAGTTCATTTATTTAAATCTCTCTTTAAATTTACAGTTCACCTGGAGAAATTTACGGACTTTCCTAATCTTTTGCATCATTTGATTTATTTAAAATTGTAACCTTTTATAATATAATGCTATATTTAATGTTGAAAACCTAAGTTATGCAGGGAATGTGGTAAAAATGATCCATTGCACTTCTAATATTGAACATTATTTTTTCATGATAGCTCACTTTTCTGGATTATGAACAGTATCTTTATGATAACTGATAGACTTCTTTGATCCAAAGCTTTATGTAGGCTTGCTGCTCTTTTCTGAAAGATGTTATTGCATTTTTATATGTGATTAAGACCCTTTAGAAATTGCTAAATTGGCATTTTGTTACATATATACAGATAATCCTTATTCGTGCTAACAATTGCCTTTGAAAAATGGTAAAGAAGCTTATGAAGAGAAATCTCAGTAAAGTCTAATCTTTTATTTTATGTAGCATTTTTCTTCATATTGTTGATAACTGTGTTTGTTGATAACTGTGTAAAGCTAAAAATGTTCAAGAAAGAAGAAACACTTTTTTAACTTGCAGAATAAAGCTGCAATCTTTTTTATTCTCTGAGTATACAATTAAGCTTCATGTTTCTAAGATCTTCAGAAAGCATTAAATTTTAGTATGGCAGTAAGTATTGCTTTTTGATTTTTAATAGGCTAAAAATTTAGAAAGTACTCTTAAAATTATTACATAAGCTCTGTTAAGAAACAGTTTAGCAGCATCTCATTATAACACATTTGATGCAGAAATGTATGCTTCCTTTTGGATCCCACTCAGATCTTGCTGTTTGCTGGAAGAATACTGGTTAGGATAAGGCAATGATAGTCACATGAAATAATTTAATTTCAGCTAATCCTTTCTTGCACCTTTTTCATATTTTTTTGAATACATGGGAGATCTCCCATATTCTATCAAGTCAGTACTCAGCCATTATTTTCGTATGATACTGTACTTATTTTCCTACTTTATTTCTCTGCATATAACATGGAGGAAGAAGGTGAATGTACAATTTACAAATGTATGCAGATACGTTTATTATTATCAGAAACCCCAATAGTCCAACAACTGTTTTGCAGATAGATTAAGAAGGCTAGCTTCTCCATTTGTAAGAAATAAGTTTTTTGTTGAAACAATTAAGATAGAATACCTGTTGCACAGTCATAATTGGACATTTCAGGGTAGATCAGGCTAGGAAACAAAAGTCATACATGGTAATAATACCATTTTTATATAAAGTTATAACAGTGGAATTTTGCAAGTCTCAATGAATTCTCCCTACCCCACTCCTTTCCCCTTTATCTTTGTGAGAGTTAGGGGGTTATTTTTTGAGATGTTTTCTCAGATTACTTGGGCCCAGGTTTCTTTTATTTCACCATTGACTTATTTGCTACTTTTCCTCAATGTTATTTCTTCTGTCTATTGCAGACATTCTCTAAAGGAAGCAAAATTGTTGCTCTGGGAGCAAATTAAACTAAAGTTACAGTATTCCCCCTTGACAATTTTAATGATAGTTTGGAAAAACCTTTAATACTTCAACCCTTGCTCTCCCATTCAGCTTAATTACAGCTTTCTAACCCTAAAAAGAGATTTTTAACTATCTTATTAAGATAGCATATTCAGCTTCTAATTTGAGGCTGTGTTATATAGGGATTAATTCATACCACATATTTATCCAGAGAGAATGACTTGGTTTGCCCTTTACTCAGATTCCAGTATTTGTGATATGCATGTGAATGTTGGATGTATAAAACTGGATTCCAAATACATGGCATCCATGAATGTCTTATAGATAGGTCACAGTCTTACCTCATGTATATTTTTCTGATTAATTTACCAGGAAAATAATGTTAAGCTCTACTATATAATCAATAGGGCTCAAGCAATGGTTTGATTGATTCATTTCATTTCAGTCAGTCATCAACAAACATAATGTGCTACACTACACGTCCTCTTCATGACCTGTTTTCCTCCTGGGAGGAGGCTTCGTGGTATCCATAGCAGAACATCCAGATTCAGCCACAGTTTCATTCCATACAGCATTAACCTTGTGAACTCTCAAGCTCCCTCCTTCCGTTATATTTACAAGATGGACAGTGTTTAATATTTATTTGTTATGTATATTTAGGGGTGTGGGTCTATACATATGTTGTATATAGTATGTTAGGTGTGTGTCATGTATGTGTTCACTTTGAGAGCAGACAATTAAATTTCATTTTTTTATGTGTGCCGTTGTGCCCACAGCAAAAAAAATGACAATAAAGGTTATCTTATGTGGTATATTGCAATCTAATATAAGAATTTATTCCTATCCCGCCTTTATTATTTTACAAATAACTCAAGGTGGTGAACATATCCAGCACCCTTCCCTCCTCCTGTTTTCCCCACAACAGCCCTGTTGAGTTGGGTTGGATTGAGAGAAAGTGACTGGCCCAAAGTCATCCAGTTAGCTTTCAGGACTAAGGCAGGAGTTGAACGCACAGTTTCCCACTTTCAAACCTGATGCCTTTGCACTATACAAAAGTAGGATAAACTTTGATATTTGTATCACAGTACGTGCTGCAGCAGGCATGCCCCAATCTTTATATTCAGACCTTACTGAATATATGTTTTGATAGTCTTTGGTTAACAATGTTAATTGGGAGCTTAGTGAAGCAGTCATAAAATTCAATGACTAGTGTGTCACTAAGCAACGTCAATCCTGGCAGTCCCCATTGCCATAGTTAACCAAATCCCATTTGTTCTTAGGCAAGGACACACCAGAAACCAAGCCACTCACAGTTTGAACCCCCCTTATCCCCAACCCTCAGTAAGGTAAGGGACTACTTCCTGTGCTTCCTCTTGAACTCCCCCACTGCCTACATCTCCTCTGTCTCTGACCCACTGCCGCCAGCTGCACATGCCCCCACCGTGCCCTCACATAACATTGCCACTACTGTACTGGCCAGGGTCATCTTTTGTGCTGTCTTCTTTTGTTCCAGTGCAGCTGGGGCTTCTCTCATGTCCCATCCAGGGCCTCTGCTCACATGCCAGCCAGAGCACGTGAACACACACTGCCTAGGGCCACATTTTGTGTCTCACCCAGGATAATAAATGTGGGTGGCCTAACTCTTGTTCATATGACTGCATGGGTGCTGCAGTGTGTAGAACTTTGAGAATGACACCATAATGCACCCTCCTTCCATCCTCCCTGAATTCACACCAGACCATGCTCTCCTTCCCTCAGCCTCCCTGAACTTGCATATACCACCATTCCATAGGCCTCCCTGCTCTCCTTACCATGGTATCCTTCTCTTAGCCTCTTTGCTCATGTTGTACTCTACTTCCTTCAGTCTCTCTGTATTTGCACCAACCAGTATCCTTCTCTTGGCCACTTTATTTGTGCTGCACATGCCCTCCTCAACTTGTACAGGGCCAGCACTGGGCCTCCCCCAACCCACACCCTGCAGTAACCAAGCATACTTGGAACTCCTATTGCTTCCCACTTAACCCTCACTCTTGGGATTATTTATTTTTTTATTTTTTTTATTTTAATTCCATTTATATCCCGCCCTTCTCCGAAGACTCAGGGCGGCTTTACAAACTTAGCAGTAGCCTTCATTCTATGTATATGCCTGCTTATTATGATGCAACCTTGATTGGCTGGATCATAACCTGAGGACTACATGTATATGTAGGTGCTTATTATAAAAAGATGTAATAAATTAGTGTATTGCTGAGCAATAGTCTCTTAAATCCTTCTGTTCAGCAGATAGTACTGTTGATATTCGAGGACAATGTTGTCCCTCTTAACTGATACTTAGATAATATCATTTAGAGCAGGGGTCCCCAACTCCCGGTAATGTGGCATGCCAGAAACTGGTCTGTGAGCAAACAAAGCCTCATTCATGGGATGCAGGCAGCACACAAAGCTACTCCCCCTCCGGTTCATGGAAACACCTCTCTTCACAGAACCGGTCCCCTCAGGTTGGGGGCTGCTGATTTAGAGATCTGCCTTACTTAATAAGGTTTCCTCTCATGATACTTTGGTATGAGGGAAAAGCATGCTGATGTGACATTTTTGGTAAGCCTGAAACAATTACTTTGCTGTACATTACTCATTATAGTGAAGAAATTCAAATGACAACACTTTACAGTTATGAAAATGTAGGCTGGAGTGTAATTAAGACTTACACAAGTTTAAATGTTTAAAACTCTTTGTTTCATTTTTTTGCCATAGTCATGAGACGCAGACTACTTGCTGGGATCATCCCAAAATGACAGAGCTCTACCAGTCTTTAGGTAAGAAAATTCTATTAAATCCTTGAAATATTAGAAATATTTTTATTGATAATAATGGCTCGATTTAGAATAAAATGGCTAATTAAATTAATTCGTTTTTAAAGGAAGTGGATGGATAGCACCATATTTTACTTATTGGCAATTATTGTTATTATTACTACTACTTTCTGCTTAAAGTACCCATGTACTTGAGTCCTAGTGGCTTCATGGACACACCCAAGTACTTTTCTACAACAATATGGAGGTAGTTTGCTGTTCCCATGTTCTGAAATCTTTTACAATCCCAGTGTAGCCTCCAGCCCTGATATTTCCAAATAGTCTCCTATGTAAATACTAAGCCTGATCCTGTTAAATTGTTTAGATAGTAGAAGATAACACTAGTTCATTTAGCATTGCTGAAGGATGCATTATAATTTTTCATTACTTTTGAATTAGAATAGTCTTTCCTGCCTAGTCATTCTCTGGATTGTGAACTTTAGATTGATAGTCTCCACTCAAAAATATATTTTTTACAGCAAAGGTCAGTAGGGAGCAGCAGAAATGAGTTGCGGTGGTGTGTAGGCTGGGAAATAGGCAGCTGTTGTGAACACCTCATGAAGGGCCAGCAGCTGCCTTGCCCGGATGCACCTATCTGGACCGAGATTCCCTACGCACAGTCACCCATGCACTCGTGACCTCCCGGTTGGACTACTGCAACGCTCTCAATATGGGGCTGCCCTCGAGGACCACTCGGAGGCTTCAGCTGGAGCAGAATGCTGCTGCGCGAGTTGTGATGGGGGTTTCCCAATACTCCCATGTAACACCTCTACTCCGCGAGCTACATTAGCTTCCGGTTGCCCTCCGGGTGAGATTCAAGGTGCTGGTGATGACCTATAAATGGCTTGGGTCCGGGATATTTGAGGGAACACCTACTGCCAGCATCAAGTTCCCTTCATCCTGTGCGCTCCCACTTGGAGGGCCTTCTCAGGGTGCCGCCTGTAAAAGACTGCCGGCAGATAACACCCAGGGGGAAGGCCTTCTCAGTGGGTGCGCCTGCCCTTTGGAACCAGCTGCCTGTGGAGCTTAGGACTGCCCCCGACCTTCGGTCATTCCGCCGGGACCTGAAGACCTGGCTCTTTGAGCTTTCCGGCCCAGGCTGAGAGTTGTTTTTTCCCCCTCCTCAGGGATCAAATTTAATTATTTTAACTGTTTTTAACTCTTGTATTGTATTGATGTTTTTAAATACTTTGTAAACCGCCCTGAGTCCTACGGGAAAAGGGCGGTATATAAATTCAATAAACTTAAATTTAAACTTGTCAGCAGCAGGAGGAAGAAGATGGTGAAGGTCAGCTGAGCACAGAGGAGTGGCTGGAGGGCTGGGGGTAAAGGCAGAGTACATAGTGGCCAAAAGGGTAGCGATGGCGGGGAAAGAGGTGAGTGGGGGGACTTGATGTGTACACTATGGTCATAAATGTGGCTGGGTTACCAAATGTCCAAATTTTGATCATGTGATCAGTCTGATAATAATTTTGAACAGTTCCTCAACTTTATTTATTGCACTACTGTACTTTATTGGACTATCTTATCCTACAGACAAACTATGGATTATTTTGATGATTGAAAAATTAGCTATCGTTACTGGTGTAGTTATTTTGTTAGTCGTTACCAAGCTACCTTGTGTTTCTTGCTGCAGTTTTTAGCTTTGTTTTAAATTGAAAGTCACCAGTAAGAGCATTTCTGCCATTTGGATTTGATTTTTGATATTGTTAAGTTAGCTGCCCAAATTCTTGGTTATTTGTATGATCCCTGAATCCAGAAGTCAAGCAAGAAGAAATATATTCTATTGTAACTTCCAGTTAAAACCCGAAGTGCAAACCATGACTCAGCAGTAAGGAATGTAATTTCTGTGAGTTTTTTTGAATAGGTATTGTAGTATAAGAGAGGACAGGCAGCTTATGAAACACCTCTCTTTCCCAGACTTCTAATTTGGATAAATGTGCTTGAAATACATTAGTTCTGACATAAGCAAAAGCTTTTTTAGCTGTAATATAAATTTCTTAAATAGCTATTTTCAAAAATCTAATAATTTTTTGAAAAATAAAAAAATGTTATCAGCTGGGAAAGAAATTTAGATTTCTGGTACAGCGAAACCTCAGTTTAGTTTACCCCCATCTCTAATTGTTATTAGAGAAAATTTCCATCCCTTCAAAGCAGCGGACATAGTCTCTTGCATCCAAATTGCCTGGATTAGATACTTATTTTTTAATATTAATTTTACCTTGTTTATAGCCACTTACCTCACTTGCTAAATGAAATAATGTTGCAAATATAATTCCAATAAATTTATATCAATAAAGTAAGATTTTCATTATGCAAATGTATAATGTAGATTGAAAGGATTGAATAAAGTTATAATTACACAAATGGCATAAATCAACATGAATGATACAATTCAGTATTTAACAGACTTTCACGGGAAATGGACACCTCCCTTCCCCTAATAATCTTGAGATTTTTCTATATCATCTACAGTTAAAACAGAAAAAGGAGTAAAAACAAGTATTGAGTTGTACAGCTAGGCTTCAAAGAACAGCATTTTCTAGCTATATTACTTAATCCCAGTAGTACTGAGGGTGGGGGGAATGACATTTTTGGCAGTTACAGTAGCATGCAAAATATAGAGATTGAGGAAAGGTCTCTTTGTTGTGACAACAAGAGGGAAAATATTGGAGTTTACTGTGTGGCTTATGGTTGAGTAAGAATTGTTGTCTCCCATTTTTTATTTTAAGGTGCAATTGTATTTTGTGAGTTATGTTTGTTTCTCTGTAGACTTTGTAGATATGCCTCTATAATGTGATACCTTGCTATAAAAAGTTAAAGGTTACCCCGCACATGCGTGCTAGTCATTTCTGACTCTAGGGACCGGTGCTCATCTCCGTTTCAAAGCCGAAGAGCCAGCGCTTGTCTGAGGACGTCTCCATGGTCATGTGGCCAGCATGACTAGACGCCAAAGGCACATGGAGCGCTGTTACCTTCCCACTGTAGTGGTCCCTATTTTTCTACTTGCATTTTTTTACGTGCTTTCGAACTGCTAGGTTGGCAGAAGCTGGGATGAGTAACAGGCGCTCACTCTGCTACGTGGCACTTGGGATTCGACCCGCCAAACTGCCAATCTTCTGATCGACAAGCTCAGTGTCCTAACCCACTGAGCCACCGCGTCCCATCTTGCTATATAAGGAGTCAACTAGTGACTGAAGAGAATGTTGTTATGAGGTAATCTGAACACTAGGCAAAGGAGACGTATGCAAAAATGTTACAGAATGTAATGGTCTGTGAGAATAATTTGATAAGACACCAGCAGGGCACCTGCACACCAGGCAATGGTCATATAAGAAGGAATTTAGCCCACAGAATGAATGGGGATATGACAGACATTTCAGAAGGAACCTGGACTATAAAGGCAAGCAGGGGAAGAGATGGGCTTTCAAGACTTGGAAGATTCTGTTACTATAACCTTACAATGTAAGCAATGTTAGTACTCATAGTTGGAGCTTCCTAGCTGAAGTACTTCAAAGCTGACAGCACCTGGTCTAATTATATGTTTCAGTGAAACCATATATGAACAAAATGCATCTTTATGCATATCTAAAAGATTGCATATTATTTTTTTGCAATTGTTCATAGATTCTGAGTAAGAAAATCGAAGAGTGTCATCCCTCCAATTAGCAGAATGAACAAATACTTCCAGTAGATGAGTCTATTGTTGTTTTTAGAATATGTATCTCCTCTTCCAGAATTTGTTAGTTTTGAAAGATTTTCAATAGCATTCATTTCTGAAATTGAGAAGGACGTTCTAAAATCATAGTTTCTTTCCTGTAAGTACTTGTTGGCTGATTTTAAGTATGTTGAAACTTTTCTCATGCTGAAAAAGCCCAGAAAGAAACCAAAAGGAGCAGAAAACCTCTATTTAAAAAGCAGACTAAATGTTTTCAACAGTTTATAACAACAACAACTTTATTGATTAGCCCTTGGGCCATATCAAAGTGCAAAGTTCCAGCAACAACCCGTCACCAAAACTTGATAAAAGCAATCCAAAATGGAATTTGATAAAATACAATTTAAAATGGAATTAAATAAGATACAATTTAAGATGAAATAGTAATAAAATACAAATTTAAGATATAGATAAAATATAACATTATATTTCGGAGTCGCCCTTACAATCTACCCCAATCAGTCCCACATATGCAGATCTTAACCGGATCATTTTGTTTAAATACTGTGCTACGTTAAATGTTATTTTCAAGTTCTGACCGGACATAAGTTATTTTGATATGGGGATCCCAATGGGTCATTCGTTTGGTATATAGACCAAGATACCTGTCTCTCACCCTCTTATACAGACAACAGTCAAATAGGATGTGAGCCAGGTTTTCTACCTCTGCCGCTCCGCAAATGCAGAGGCGCTCATTGTACGGTATAGCATGAAATCTCCCATATCTGACCATTGTGTCAAGCTGTTCGAATCTCGCTCTCGTAAATTTCTCCCTAAGATGTTTTGGGAGTTGTGACTTCAAATAACTGTCCACTTGAAAAGTACATTTGTATTTACTCAGCCATTTCAAGTTACCTACAGTACCTTACTAAGGATAGCTATATCAGTTTGTGCTTCTATATCCTTAATTCTTTGGGCTTCAACAGTTTATATATTTTAGCAAATGTAAATTATCCAAGTTATTGTTCTTTAATATAACATCTTGCACTGTTTTATAAACAATAAATATAGGATTAGAAGTTGAAGGTTTTTTGTTTATCATTTTAATATTATATAAGTTATTTTTCTCGCAGTTGTAAAAGAAGTTAAAAAATGGATGGAAGCCAAAATAATATTGTATAAACTGTTTCTTCTGTTGTTGGCTTTGTCTTTATTTTTTTGCATTACACCTGAATGGAAAAAAAAGAATGTTGTGTCACGTTGTGCACAGAGACTTCTTCCTATACGGTCCCCTGCATAAGCATAAAGGAATGGTATCATGTGTTTTGCAGCTCTTTTTAAAAAAAATGATGGTGACAGGTAGAAATTTTTCAAGCAAGACACAGCATTTATTTCTTGATTTGTGTGAAAGCCCATTCTGTTCTGTTAATTGCAACTTGAAAAAGACACTTAAAGCAAGTATATAAACTAACAAGGCAGTCGCAGAAGAAATTTGATGCTACTAAGAAACGGGGAATTTAGGAGAAAAGGTAGTACTTTGCAAAACTACATTGTTTGTTGGAGGACTGGCTCTTATTTCCCTCATTTCTTTTTTTTCTCTTCAGGATCACCCCCTATATATTGCAGCACAATAGGCAGCTTTTCAGTTTTGCAATAGATTAATACTACTACTACTACTACTACTACTACTACTACTACTAATAATAATAATAATAATAATAATAATAATAATAATAATAATAATAATGACACAATCAGAAAAAATATGTCCATCCCAGTATTGGTGGGGGGGAAATCTCATTCCAGAGGGCTGGTGCTGCTACAGAGAAGTACACTTCCAGGGCCTGATGACATTATTTGATACTTGGTGACAGTACTTAATTCTTTTAAACCCTTCAGTTGATTAATTTTCAGGAGATGTGTGTGTGTTGCCTTCAAGTCAAGTTTTAACTCCTGGCTATTGCCTACATCAGACATGTCAAACACAAGGCCTGGGGGCCGGATCCAGCCTGTGAAGTGGTTTCATGTGGCCCGCGAAGCCATCCTGGAAACAGTGAGGGAACAGCCCCCACTGTCTTGGCCCTGGCCCAGAGACCCTCCTTCTGCCAGAGACCCTCAGATCTGTCCCACTCCTGCCCAGGCCCCCATAGGCCCTCTTGATGCGAATGATATAGAGCTGGCCATGCCCATCCAGTAGGCCATACGCACTCTAGCCACACCCACCCAGTAGGCCACACCCACCCTGGCCATACCCACCCGGCCTCCTAAGGGCAACCGCAATGCTGATGCGGCCCTCAATGAAATTGAGTTTGACACCCCTGGCCTACATTTTCGGGTTGAGAGAGAATGACTGGCCAAATCACTCAGCTGGCTTTATGCCTAAAGCGGGACTAGAATTCACAGTGTCCCAGTTTCTAGCCTGGTGTCTTAACCACTACACACATTAAAAAATAAAGTTATGTGTTTAAGATCAACAAAACTCAATAGATAATTGTTAGAAATGTCTGCTTAGAAGTGATCCCCACTGAGTACGTTAGAATATATTCCCAGTAAGTATGAACAGGATTAAAGCTATAAAAAATACCTTGCTTGGGCTAAACTCTGCTGTTTTTTTAATCAGAGCATAGTGGTACTGTTTTTTATAATCACTGATTTTCTTTTGTTTTATATAAAGTGATAGGTGATTTGGTTTGCATTCAAAGTTACTTTAGGAATTCTTCTATGTTCACAGAGTAAACCTGCTTTTGGTGATAAAATAATTTATGTACTTTTTCTTCTTTTACTTGTGTCACAGCTGATTTGAACAATGTTCGATTCTCAGCATATAGAACTGCCATGAAGCTCCGAAGACTACAGAAAGCTCTCTGTTGTGAGTATTCTGAATACCTTTGAGAATGTTTCTTAATTTCATTTTTGAAAAATGAATGAAAATATCTTCCATAGATAATTTTGTTGTCATTTGGGGCACAAATTGAACTATTTTTTCTCCCAGATTCAACCTTCATCATTGTGGGTTTGTTTTTCTAAATTCAGTGATAAATTCTTCATATATACATATACATATACATATACATATACATATACATATACATATACATATACATATACATATACATACAACTGTCCAATTTCTTTCCCATCTGCCCAAGGCTGCAGATTTTTTTCTCGTTATTTGCACTCTGACAGGCTTACATTATCATTTTAATAGGTTTCTCCTGAAGATATATATTATATTTTTTTCCATTTTTAGCTTCAAAAAGTATTTTGCTTGTTTTAAATTGGCTCTTCATGCATTAATATTGGTTGAAAATATTTTGATTTGATAAAAATATCAGTTATGAAATTATTCATGAAAAAGTAGCAGGTGCTTAGTTCATGTTTGGGTTTTTTATTTATTTTCTTTATTCCCCTGTTTTTTCACAATTAATGAGCAGAATATTTTGATAGCATAATCAGTGAAATTTAAAATTTTTTTGGAGTTTATGAACTGAACACTCCTGGCATTTTGTCCCCAATCTTTTATTTTTTTTAACTTGGCGTTCTAATTCGATGGTTAATTTGTCACATTATTATTAAAATCATTCTTATAAGAACCCAATTTTGCTTTCAAATCTTTTTCTTTTTGTTGAATTAATTTGTTAATATTATTTTATGTTATGCATAGTTAATTGTAAGAAGATCTTTCTGATAAATTGAAAGAACTATTTTATATTCTTTTTAAGAAGAGACTGGACAGCCATTTGTCTAAAATTGTATAGGGTTTCCTGCCTGAGCAGGGGGTTGGACTAGATGACCTCAGAGGTCCCTTCCAGTTTATTATTATTATTATTATTATTATTATTATTATTATTATTATTATTATTATTATTATTATTATTATTATTATTATTATTATTATTATTATCATTATTATCATTATTATCATTATCATTATTAATATTACTATTGTTATTACAACAATATATAATTAATATATTACAATATATAATTAATATACAATTAATATGTTATTGTGATAAATGCTAGCCTTCCTCTGATTTTGTCTTTGTACTTCTATTTCTGGAAGAAATTATATTGTTAATAGTAAAAATATTTTGATACAGAAATAAATCAATACCAAGTTAACGTATATACATATTAGTGTTATTCTTTATACTAAAATCCCAAACATTTTCCTCATTCAAATGTCTTTAAATTTCATTCCAGAATTGAAAACCTGAAATAAAAAATCCTTATTCTGGGGTTTCTTCTTGTGATTACCTTTCCCCCATCCAAAGAACCATTAAAATAGAAATCATAAAACCTTGACCAGATACTGATTAAAGCTGATTGCAGGAATTAGATCCCAATAAAGCATATGGGATTATAATCCAAATCAGTATCTCCAGATTGGTAAAATCTTTTCCAGTACTGAATTTTGACTTTAGATTTTTCACAAGAAGGAAAATAGTAAGAATAAAATAAAATCATAGAAGTGATGTCTTCACTCAAAAATCCTGTTCTGTCTCTCTTATACGCAATCTTGTAGTTCTGAAACTTAGAAGTCAGATGTAAATGTCCTTTAACATTTTATAGTCTTCTGTGTTTACCTTCTTTGGAAAATCCTTCCGAAGAAAATGGTCCTTCTGCCACGTTCTTTCATGTTAAGGCTAGTGGAGAAACGGTCAGATTTCCTCTTCCTTTTAGAAGATTCCAGATTTTAAACATCTTATTATTTTCTTGTTTTATTTCATGTACCACAACTACTTATGAAGTTCATTAGCTAGATCTGCAATTAGTGCAGATTAGTGCAGTTTGGCTAGGCAGCTTCCCTCTACAGTACAGTTTTACACTAAGGAATGCTAGTGTTCCTCTTTACCTGTAGAATTTTAAATGTTAGTTTTGGTTTTCCTGCTCTCTATAAATATCTTGACCATTCTTTGCCAAACTGTACCATATTTAAATATGTTGTTCGCTGAAGGGACTATATAGATTGCAGTACAATAATGGAATGGTTTTTGCATAAATAGCCAATTGGCATTCAGCTTTTTGCACACACAGTGGTTGGAACTTCTGTTCAATGCATAGAGTCCCACTCTCCCTTCTATGTGTTCATTTTCCTGGTTAGTGACTATTTTCAGTCTATCCACTGCCAGTGATATATACAGAAAGATAACACAAAAGCTGCCGCGTCACTACAAGAAATCAAATCCTTCTTAAATTATCTATTAGTTCTATGCATATCAAGGGATTATCTGATAGCATTCAATGTCACTAGGGCCCCAGTATTAACTGGTCTATATATACAAATAGATCAGTTAAATTAACCTTTTCCCACGCTGCATTCATGTCTGCAGCTAAAGAGAGCTTAGTGAAAGTTGAGAAAGGAAGTCTTTTCACTCTCAATAAGACTTAGTAAAGGATAATATAAAGACATTTTAAGTTAAATCCTCGGGGTTTAATGCTACTACACACTGCCACTGAATATGGTGTGTGTGTGTGTGTGTGTACAAACCCATATGCACACACACAAAATACGTTTCTGGTCAAGATAAATAATAATATAATAAAAAGTTTCTGGTCAAGCTAAATAATGAAATAAATGTTTTACTAAGGAAATTATTAAGAAAAAAAGTAACTCACATACATATATTAAACAAATTACTTAATCAAACATATTTTCACATTGCTACTGCTTATTAGTGATGTCCCATACTATATTTAAGTAAGGCTGAGGGACCATTGGTATTTTCTGAGCTTGGTTGTTTTCTTTCAGATTCTTTATT
This sequence comes from Vipera berus, assembly GCF_964194415.1. Lineage (NCBI taxonomy): Eukaryota > Metazoa > Chordata > Lepidosauria > Squamata > Viperidae > Vipera > Vipera berus. The sequence goes on from NC_138206.1 coordinate 63,932,696, forward strand.
ACTCAAACTAGGTAACATCATCAGTGCTTGTAGGGAGTGGGGTTTGCTCTCGTTTTATATTCTAGTGGCTTGCCCTGTCAGCATTGGCAGGAGTCATCTTGGTGGTTCTTTGGTTGGACTGCTTACTGTTAGCTTGTTTGGCAGTTCCTTGATAAGGATATCACTTGCTTTTTGATTGTTGGTGTAATTAGTTGGTTAATCTTTTTGTAGATCTCTGCTCATCTGGGTGTTGATTGTTGGTGAAGAGGTATTCGGGTCTTTTTACTCCCTTTTTGGCTTTTTAATTAACTCTTGAATGGTATATAGTTGTTGTTTAGATACCTGGTGATGGCCTATTTGCCAGAGTGCCAAGTGTCCAGGATTTCTGTAACATTTTTGGACTTGACTTGTCTAGGTTGGTCACAATTCCCCAGTTGGTGAAGTACCAGTATGGTTAAGTCTGTCCATAGATTGTGAAATTAAGGAGTTTTCATCATGTCTTCTGACAGCTTGTTGATGTTAATGGATGTGGTTTGCTAGTCTTCTGCCTGTGTGTCCTACCTAGTAGCTATTGCAATACACTTTATGTTGTATATCAATAGCCCCCAACTTTTCGGGTCCCAGGAACTGATTCCCTGGAGGGCAGTTTTTCCATGGAGCAGGGGGGCATGGTTTTACCCGCTGCCTAGATACCTCATGTGCTCAGATGGGGTTTTGCTCGCTAGTGTGGTCCAGTTCCTGGCGGGCCGCAAGCTACTGCCAGTTTGCAGCCCAGAGATTGGGGACCCCTGTTATGGAAGACTTCTGTTTTTTTCTTCTGGAGCTGCTGGGGTTTTTGGGGTTAATTAGAATGTTTTGGAGAATGGGTTTATGTGCTATGCCAGTGTTCCGCAACCTTTCGGACTCAGTGGAGCGGTGGAAGTGGGGGGGGGAGAGGGAATGGTTTCATGCACACGCCACTTTCATAAATGCAGTTTCACATGCACACATTCACCCACCAATTTTGCATCCCGGTTCTAAATAGGCTGCAGCCCAGCGGCAGGTCACAGCCCTGGGGTTTGGGACTCCTGTGCTATCCTATGCTGATGTGATATGTTGATGTGTCCCATGCCATGTAATAGTCTGTTCATGGTTTCTGAGATTTTTTTTAATGTATGGCAGGGTCTTTTCACACCTTGTATTGGTTGTGCTATACTGGATTGAGTGGACAGGCACTTGATGAAGTTGCATGGATATCCATTTTGTTGGAAGATGATGTAGAGATGATCTGTTTCCTTTTTCTGATATTCAAGTTGTTGCAGTGTGTTTGTGCTCGTCTAAATAGTGTTCTAACACAGGTTCTCTTGTGGGAGGTTGGGTTGTTACTTTGATAGTAGAGCACTTGATTAATGATTGTAACTATGATTATGATCTATTTCCTATTACTTGCTATTTATATGTACTCTGTAAACGTAGACACTGGAGACAAATTCCTTGTTTGTCTTATCAAACTTGGTTAATAAAGAATTCTATTCTATTCTATTCTATTCTATTCTATTCTATTCTATTCTATTCTATTCTATTCTATTCTATTCTATTCTATTCTATCCTACCCTGTTGGTGGTGTTTTTTTTTAATAAACTTGTGTTTCTAGTTTTCCACCCCTATCTTCTGATGAGAATATACAGCTTATTGTTGTTTTCCTTTTCCCTTGTGAATTTATACCTTTGAAAGTATGTGTGTCTTCTCACTAAGTAAAACTAAAGGGAAAAAAATAGAGAAACTTTTTCCTCTTTGAGCAGAAAGCATCTATAAAAGAATGATCTCTCTTTAGTTAAATACACTTTATACAGTTATTCTGCTGCTCAATACTTGAAGAGCTCACTCATCATTAATTCAGCCTCCCACTGGAGCTATGAACACTTAACCTCCTTAAACTCCTTTTTTAAAAATAATATACTGTATATCCAATTGACTAATAAATTCTATATTACAGGTAGTGTCTCTTCATGATCCCAGGAAGGTGGCTGATAAACCTTTGCTGAACAAGAAACCGCTTTTAAACTTGTAACTGCAATTATGCTACAAAATCTGAGTTCGCTTAGAAAAAAGACATTAATAGGTAGAAAACACTAAGGAGATCTGTATCTTCAATTTAACATATTTGTATTTCAAATGTTGCTGAGTTCAACAGGCACATTTAAATGATGTGATTATTCTGTCGGAACTGTTTCTTATTACAGGTTTTTTGTTTGTTTGTTTTTTTGTCATTACAGTGGATCTTTTGAATTTGTCTGCTGCATGTGATGCCTTGGACCAGCACAACCTCAAACAGAATGACCAACCAATTGATATACTTCAGATAATTAACTGCTTGACTACCATTTATGATAAATTGGAACAAGAGCACAATAACTTAGTCAACGTCCCTCTTTGTGTAGATATGTGCCTCAACTGGCTTTTGAATGTTTATGACACGTAGGTCTCTGTAGTTTTCTATATCAGTTGACTGCAATAAACTATTCATATTTTTTTAAAAAAATTAAAATGTTAAGTTGCTTTTATGGGAGAAAATCTGGGGTTATTTTGAAATTCACAAAGAGTTGCTGCAAGTTACCAAACTCTATCTTAAAAGCAACAAAATAAATGAATTACACCATTTAAATTTGAAGTTCTATATGACCCTAGAATTCGAACATAATTTAATGCTTGTTAAATGTTTTTAATTTTAATTGTCCTATTTATCAACTAATACAGTTATTAATCTTTGGGGTGCCAACATTTAACTAAATTAATTACATTTCATAGTAAGCTGCTTCTCATAAACTAAGTATATATACACGTTTAATTCTATATATAGAATTACTATTCAGGGTTGGAAATAGAATAGAATAGGAATAGAATAGAGCTGGAAGGGACCTTGGAGGTCTTCTAGTCCAGCCCCCTGCTCAAGCAGAAGAACCTATACTATCTCAGACAAGTGACTGTCTAGTCTCTTCTTAAAAATTTCCAGTGATGGAGCGGCCATGATTTCAGGAGGCAAGCTGTTCCACTGGTTAATTGTCCTCTCTGTCAGGAAGTTTCTCCTTAATTCCAGGTTGCTTCTCTCTTTGACAGTTTCCAATCATTGTTTCTCATTCTGCCCTCTGGTGCTTTGGTGAATAATGTGACCCCCTCTTCTTTGTGGCAGCCCCTCAAATATTAGATGGCTTAGATGTGAAAATGCTCATAATTCTGAAAATATTACAAAAAGCTTCACCATACAAATTATTCTAAAACTGTGTTAATGTAATTACCCTACATGTAGTATGCTGTATGTACTATTCCAATAAAAACTATTCCTTTGACCGTTTTTACTTTGTTTTAGGCTAGAACTGGAAATTCTTGTTTATTTCTAGCATTTTAATGTTAGATAAAGATATTATTTGCATTTACATTATTGCTTGCTTGCTTGCTTGTTTATTTATTTATTTGTTTGTTTGTTTGTTTATTTAATATCAATAGGGGTCGAACTGGAAGGATCCGAGTCCTGTCTTTTAAAACTGGTGTAATTTCACTGTGTAAAGCACATCTGGAAGATAAATACAGATGTAAGTAATGCTTAGGGTTTTATATTTTCTGCCATTTATTATGAAAATAGATAAATAATAGCTCAAATTGTCTTTTCAAAAAAATTTCAGAAAACTTAGAAGTTAAAATATATTATGCAGGTTCCACACCAAAAGTTATCGAATGTGGTCTAGTTTAGTCCCACTGGAGATTATGGCCTTTATAGTTCACAAGTATCCAGTTGTAGAATGTTGCTGAATGACATGTGATAGGAATGAGCCAGGATCCAAAGAAAAATACACATGCACTAGATGGCTTAAATGTATTGATTGTGAGTCCCCATTTTTTAAAAAAAAATCATTGCATGAAATTGCTTCTAAAGTGGTTTTCTACTATGCATTTCTCTCCACTATTAAACTCAAAAGAGAAGTAACCTGAGCCTTCATCACCTCTTTCTTATCTATTATGATCTGTTTCTTCTTTAATTGTGGTTACTTTTTTAATGTAAGCCACCTAGAGTCATTAGAAGGAATGAAATGGTTTTTGTTACTCATTCACGCAGATGGGTTATACAGCTATGCAATCCCATTTGTAAACCCAAAGCCTACAGAATTCTTGATGGGAGCTTCCATCCTTGAATATCCCATGTGACTAGTGTAACTCCTTCTGGTTTTTTTCTATTGTTTTTACTATTTTCATTAGCATATTTGTCAGTCCATTTTGTTTACAATTGTTATTATTCAGTGATTTTTTTTCCTTATTTTTCTTTATTCTTTCTTCAACTCTATTTTTTTGAAACTCTGCATGACACCTTGACCTTTAGCTACAGGTATCCACTCCTAGCCTTGTATCCTAAGGCAGGGCTTTTCAACTGGTGGTACGCATACCACCGGTAGTATGCGTACCACCAGTGGTATGCGAGCCCCTGGCTAGTGGTAGGCGAGCCCAGCCTAGCTAATTACAGTAGGGGAGGGAATGAGTCAAAATGGAGTCACACAGACCTGGAGATCATCTGGAGCTGCAGAGCTTGCCAGAATCCCCAGGATCTGTGGTGACATGCTAATTGGAGCTTCCGGTGCACCTGGAAGAGGGCGGAGAGAAGAAAAAGTATAAAAGGGACAGACCGGCCTGTTTTCAGAGGAACAGTGAGTGGAGTGGCCAGCGAGAAAGGGTGAGTGAGCAAGTGGTGTGTTTGGGGGAGAAGGGCTAGCAGGCGAACGGCTCCTGCCCAGCTTGCTTGCAGAAAACATACTGCTTGCTAACTGAAGCCCCAGGATCAGTGCCGGGTGGCCCGCTGATCCTGGGGCTTCACTTAGCAAGCAGCCTATTTTCTGCAAGCAAGTGAGCTGGGCAGGAGCCTGCGATCAGCTGAGCCGCGATCAGAAGTCACGCTGAGAAATGCTGGTCCCAGGCTCCTGCCCAGCTCACTTGCTTGCAGAAAAGTAGCTGCTTGCTAAGCTGCTGCCCAGCTCACTTAGCAAGCAGCCTCTTTTCTGCAAGCAAGTGAGCTGGGCAAGAGCCTGGGATCAGCTGAGCTGCGCTCAGAAGTCGTGCTCAGAAACGCTGATCCCGTTCCCCCCACCCCAAAAACCAGGGCTTTTACTCGCTTTTCACACTGGCGCACTTTGCACGACTCACCCTTTCGCAGCGTGAAATGCAAGTAAAAGCCCTGCTTTTGGGGGTGGGGAGACTCGGGCGCCATTCCTTGGGAATCCTCTCTCCCCACCCCAAAAACCAGGGCTTTTACTCGCTTTTCACACTGGCGCACTTTGCACGACTCACCCTTTCGCAGCGTGAAATGCAAGTAAAAGCCCTGCTTTTGGGGGTGGGGAGACTCGGGCGCCATTCCTTGGGAATCCTCTCTCCCCACCCCAAAAAGCAGGGCTTTTACTTGGTTTTCGCACTGCTGCGCTTTGCACGACTCACCCTTTTGCAGCGCAGCAGAAAATATCAAAGCTGTAAAAGTAAAACCATATCTTTTCATTGCACTGAAATGTTTCTAACAACTTAAAAAATAAGAAAGATTATTCAGGTCATGTTTTGGCAACTGCATTAGTATCAAATAAATATTTCAGGTCTTTTCAAAATGGTCTTCCTTCTGTTACAGCTGTGCTATCTAGTCACTTCAAAATACATGCAGTCTAACAATTTCATACTCAGTTGAATTTTACTTGTGATACCATTTCTAACAGTCCCTGGGGCTGATGCATCTTTGTAACAGAGTGTATCTTTTTTTTGGAAACACTGTATTTGCCATTTGTCAAAGCTTCCTGGGAATTTTCACACCAAGATAAACAAAAGATTCAGAGTATAATGTAAGTTCCATACCTTGTACTTGTCTAGATTATTGCTATAATTTAGTAACATCGTGTGCAACATACTCCAGTTTGACTGCATGAATTTCCCTCGTATTTTTATTCCATGTTTTCAGATCTTTTCAAGCAAGTAGCTAGTCCCACTGGATTCTGTGATCAACGTCATCTGGGTCTCCTCCTACATGACTCTATCCAGATTCCAAGGCAGTTGGGAGAAGTTGCTTCTTTTGGTGGCAGTAATATTGAACCCAGCGTTAGGAGTTGTTTTCAGTTTGTAAGTATATCTTTTGCTTTTAAAAAGACTCAATATTTTAATATTACAGTCATACCTCAGCACTTGACTGCTTCAAAACTTGTCAAACTTGGTAGTGGACACATTTTGAAACAGAAATCATGTCCCGGCGCCTGGTAATTGACATGGGAGGAAGAACTTGCTAGTTAAGTGATAGGTCACATGGTTTTCTCGGTACCCGTCTGTTTTAGTATTCAGCACATATTTCAGAACGAATTACAGAGAAGGATCAAGGACTGTGTAGATTTCAAGAGAAACATTTATAGTGAATTATTAAATTTTGATAAAATATGACTGTATTTTCTTTAACTCTTTACTTGATTCACTGAAAATACCGTATTTAATTGACTCAAAAATTAATGTCCAGTTTGAAAGTGTTGGTGGAACTAGATCCGTGCCTTGTTAACATTTATTTCTCCATCTATACAAAATGATATTTACCAGCAACAAATCATATTAAATTTAGATTGAAAAACAGCAAAAGTAAGATATGCATAGGTGTAAAAGGTTTGGTTTGTGAAAATAGCCCATCCCAAACCTTGTGAAGCTTTGACTTCTCTGAAGCAGCAAGGATCTGTCATTACCCTGAAGGCAATCATTGTATACTGTGGTCAAATGAAAAAGAGAGAGGAGGAAAAGTTGCAGCTTTAAAGAATGGAATTTCATCTAAAAACCTTTCTTCCACATAACTACTATAAAAAAAGGAAACGTGGCCTCTAGCCATCCTTTGGAAGTACCTAAAGTATGTATTTGAGCTCTTCAATACTCTTAGATTATACTCTTTTATTTGATGTAAAGGAGGGGATATAAATTCTAGTTTTTCATTTCATGTCCATTGTCTCTTATGTGAATAATGTCACCCTCTAATGTGATTTGTTTACCTGGGCAGAAAGAAACCATTATTAATGAAGCAAAGTGGATGGATTTGTAATGTCACAAAACATTAACAGAAAAAGAAAAACAGTGAAAGCTCATTTTATAATTTTGTGTTATGAGTGTATGAAGCAGAAGTTTGTATTTTCTTAGCTAATACAGCAAATAGTGAATGTGGTACTGTAGTAATGGTAGTAAAGGTCAGTCTATAAATAGCTTAATAAGTGAAGAACCAGAATTAGCATTTTGTACAAGAATCAAAGGGCTTAATTTAGTCTTCTTAAAATTTCAAAGGAGACAATAGATAAGTGATAAGTGCAAGGCATAGTGCAAAACAATAGCTATCTCTTCTTTTAAATTCCTGTTTCACCATGTTGTGCATGATAAAAGCCTTGCTTGAATGAATCAGTGCGTATTTCAAAAGCTATAAAGATCATGAATAGCCATTGAGATCCCATGACTATAGGCGCCTGGGAGTTCACAAAATTTTATTGATCCATTTTCTTGCTATTTGAGGTCCCCTTAATATGCTGTTTAAATTAACCCATTCTGTTGTATGCTGAAAAAAGTTAACATTTAGGGTAGTTGTTTATAACTTTAAAGAGCCTTGGTGGAGCAGTGGGCTAATGCCTCCCTAAGTAACACCAGCTGCCTGCAATTAGTGCAGGTTCGCATCCCACCAGGCTCAAGGTTGACTCAGCCTTCCATCCTTCCGAGGTAGGGAAAATGAGGACCCAGATTGTTGGGGGCAATAAGCTGACTTTGTAATAATGCCGCTTGGGGGGGGGGCAAAAGCCCTAATAAGCAGGCATATACATAGAATGAAGGCTATTGCTAAGCACATTGATTTGTGCTTCTTAGATTGTAAGCCGCCCTGAGTCTTCGGAGATTTAAATAAAATAAAATAAATAAATAAATTTTGTAAATATAGTTTCTGTTTTGTTTTACTCAGGTTAAAATAAAGCTAATAAAGCTTACAGTAAATTAGCTCTCTAAATGTTAAGTGTTTGTGTGACACTTTATCTGATTTCATAACTTTAAGCTGCAGACCATCTATAGATAAGTATCCGAGAAATATTTATTTTATTATTTCAATTGTGCTTCCAGCACACTTCTTTGTTCTTTAAAGAACAAAGACTGGCTAGTAATTGATATAAAGTATTCCTCTTTTCTCCTTTTGATGTCTCAGTTGTGTTTCCTATTTTAGTTTATGACATTGTGACATTTTAGTTGGGAAAAGAATTAGTGGCAAAAAAGCAGCATAGAATTTTACTGATTCTGCTTATTGTCTAGGTCAGGGGTGTCAAACTCAATTTCATTGAGCACCGCATCAGCATTGCGGTTGCCCTCAGGGGGCCGGGTGGGTATGGCCAGGGTGGGCGTGGCTAGAGTGCGTATGGCCTACTGGGTGGGCATGGCCAGCTCTACATCGTTCACATCAAGGGTGCCTATGGGGGCCTGGGCAGGAGTGGGATAGATCTGAGGGTCTCTGGCAGAAGGAGGGTCTCTGGGCCAGGGCCAAGGCAGTGGGGGCCGTTCCCTCACTGTTTCCAGGATGGCTTTGTGGGCCACATGAAACCACTTCATGGATCCGCCCCCCGGGCCTTGTGTTTGACATGTCTGGTCTAGGTACTTTAGAACCCAATAAGTTCTAGGAAATACATACTATATTTAAGAATTATAAGGCAATAGTTTCCAAAGTCTGATTTTGTTAAAGTGCTGTGAGGAATCAATTTATGGAAGATCTATGGACGTTTCATAGTATATCAAGAGCAATCAATGAAAGGCATGAAGGGCAGTAGACTAGGACCTATAATATAGGTAACACATGATATGCATGGGAAGTGTCTTCATTATTTTGAGGATTTGGTCCCCTGAAGGCATTCTAGTGAGTTGCTTTTGATCTGTTTCTTCATGATCAAGAGTCACTGGTTATCTGTATGAATACCATTTTATTAGTTTTAACACATTCCAATCACACCTTTTTTTTAGAAATGAACAGTCTTGTTCCTGTTCTAAACTAATTTGATTTGCATAGGCAATTTTTTAGACTATAGTTCAGAATGTTTCTTAGTAGACTAGGAGAGATAACTGAAATAGTTTTTCAAGAGTTGCATTGACTACTACTTCCCTGAGAAGGTTTTTTTTTTCGGGGGGTGGTCTTATTAGCTTGGTCTGAATCCCTACTGAGGCTGGAGAAACCTTCAATATTCCACTTTTAATAAGCCCATCCTCCCTTAAAACCACCTAATTTTAACTGTAAGAAAATTAATCTTAGATTATTTATTTGCTCCGAGGTATGTCACTTCATCAGTTTTTTGTTGCTTTTATTTTTATAGCATTTTTTCCTGCTATGTTTAATAATATTTGTTTAGATGTTATCCTGAGGTAACATCTATTCTTTATAAAGCTGCACAATCTTAAATAGCTGTGCTCTGTATATATTTGGATTGAAGGTTCCTGGTCATTAAGCTGTTTTTTATTTCTTCTTTTGAAATTGCTATTTTAAGCATTCTGAATAATCCATACATGTTTTTTTTACTGTACTAACAGAAAAAGATGAAATAAAAATGTCCGTAATCTTTCTTTGAAATGTACATTGTTGAGAATTCTGAGAACAGAAGCCTTGCTCTGTGGATAAGTATGAATTCACAACAGTAGTTTTTGTAATATTCTCTTCAGTGGCAGAAAAGTAACTTTTTTATCCAAAGTAATTAGATACTTTTAGAACAAACTTTCAAAGTTGAAGTTATTTTTCTCTTTACAAGATTGAAGATAATTCTCTCCGCTCCATACTCTGGATGTTACAAATACTAAAGAAGAAAATCAAAGAATTCATATGTATTATAAACTTAGATTGTTTATTTAATTTTGTTATTGACCCCAAAGCTGAACACTTGATATTGGGGGGAAAAACCTTGAGAAACTAAAATGTGTATATCACATTATACAAATTACCACTGTGCTTCATATGTATTGCACACTCAAATAAATACTCTTCACATCTGTTTGAGTTCTTCAAAGGTGAAATAGACATTTTGATAAGTCTTACTTTTATTATTAGATTTTAGAATATAAGAAAAAACTATTGGATTGTTATATAACTTCATTAAGGAATAACCATATTTTCTCTTGTCACAGTTGCAAAGTACCGTATTTTCCGGCGTATAAGACTACTTTTTAACCCATGAAAATCTTCTCAAAAGTCAGGGGTCGTCTTATACGCCGGGTGCTGAAAATTTAGGGACAGGGCTGGCTGGAAAACCTGGAGCAGATCTCCCATTTAGTCTGCGCAGGGAAAGCGGGACCAATTGGAGAAGAAGCTGCAGTCTGTGATTTTTTACAGGCTGGGGTCTGGGCGTCTTTCCTTCTAAAGTTGAAGAGCAGCTGTAGTATATCCCAACTTGAAAGGCAGGTGGGGAAGGCAGCAGCCAGAGCAGCGGCTTAGCTCTAAGGACACATTTGACTCAGGAACTGGGCGGGCTGGCTGGAAAACCTGGAGCGGATCTCCCATTTGGTCTTTTTTTTTTAAAATCCCATTTATATCCTGCCCTTCTCCAAAGACTCAGGGTGGCTTACAATTTAAAGCAGAAATCAATGTGCTTAGCAATAGCCTTCATTCTGTGTATATGCCTGTTTATTAGGGCTTTAACCCCCCCCCCCCAGCAGCATTATTACAAAGTCAGCTTATTGCCCCCAACAATCTGGGTCCTCATTTTACCTACCTTGGAAGGATGGAAAGCTGAGTCAACCTTGAGCCTGGTAGGATGCGAACCTGCACTAATTGCAGGCAGCTGGTGTTACTTAAGGCTCTGCGCAGGGAAAGCTTTAGAGTGAATTAGGAAAACTGAAAAAATGAATTAGGAAAATAGGGAACGGTTGCTGGAATTGGGTATGTGTAGTTTAACGAAGAGAAGGGTGAGGGGTGACATGATAGCAGTGATCCAATATCTCAGGGGCTGCCACAAAGCAGAGGGAGCCAAGCTATTCTCCAAAGCACCTGAAAGCAGGACAAGAAGCAATGGATGGAAACTAGTCAAGGAGAGAAGCAACCTAGAACTAAGGAGAAACTTCCTGACAGTTAGAACAATTAACCAGTGGAACAACCTGCCTCCAGAAGTGGTGAATGCTCCAACACTGGAGGTTTTTAAGAAGAGACTGGACAGCCATTTGTCTGAAATGGTATAGGGTTTCCTGCCTTAGCAGGGGGTTGGACTAGATGACCTCCAAGGTCCCCTCCAACTTATTATTATTATTATTATTATTATTATTATTATTATTATTATTATTATTATTATTATTATTATTATTATTATTATAGTTTAATCCACTTGCACTGTTTTATGTTTACATGTTTGATGACAAACAGCCTTATGTTTATAAGTGACGGTTTTCCTACTAAGCACCTGCATGTCATAAGCATTTGAATTAAAATTACCATATTAAAATCAAATCTGATGTTTTTTAATTTTTATTTGGTGTGCGTTGGAAGAGGGGTAGTCTTATACGGCGAGTATAGCCCAAACCCTATAATGTAACAGGAAATGTAGGGGGTCGTCTTATACGCCCAGTCGTCTTATACGCCGGAAAATACGGTAATATGTCAGTAAAGTGGTTGGAACACCTTCAGTTGCCTTTTGTATATATAAAGCCCTGAGCTACTGCTTGTGTGGATTTAGACATTTTTAAAAAATTATAATAGGATCTCAGAGACCACTCAGCAACTATTTTTTCCTGTATTGTTTGATATTGAAAAGCGTTTGTTAATATGGCTCTACATCTTCTTATAATGTACTTAATTATTTTTATGAGGTAGAGATTGCACATCATTAGCATAGAGTGGTTCAGATCATAACTGCCCAGTGTATTAGCAATTAGTGGTATTGAAATTCTTCAGAGAACTGGTAGGCTGCCCTTTGATGGGTCTGTTTAATTGAAGGCTAGATAGACATCTGTTTAGGATGTTTTAATTGGGATTCCTGCACTGAGCCCTTTCCAACAAGACGGCCTTCTGAAACCTTATGATTCAAAAAAGAACCTGCTGAAATTTGAATAACAGAATAGCAATTTTATTCACCCTAGCAGATTGACTTATAAGTTAAAAAGAACTGCAGATGGGCAAATTAATGTTTTTATCTTTTATTATTCTGCCGGACTTTACTGCAGTATTGCAATACAGCATTCATATTTTTGACAGACATGGAAAGTTGTGAGTCTAGTGCAGGGGTAGGCAACCTCGGCTCTTTTATGATTCATGGACTTCAACTCCCAGAATTCCTGAGTCAGCATAGCATAGCTGACTCAGGAATTCTGGGAGTTGAAGTCCACGAGTCATAAAAGAGCCGAGGTTGCCTACCCCTGGTCTAGTAGGAGGTAATTATCTAAACTAAAGTATATTTATATGGATACAGCTATAAATACCAGTATCATAGCAATGAAGAAGAGATTTTATTGACCTGTCATACGGGACATTTCCTAGCCCACACAAGCAAAGTCTCAAAAACCTAAAATATCTTCATTAAAAAGACAGGGTCCTTATCCCAATGCAAGCTCTTGTAAAAATCAGAGGGGAGTGAATTTAAACTATTAAGAATCAAAACTATTTTTACTAATTATTTTTAAAGAGTGAAAAGCTATAAAAATAGGAACAACAATCCTAATTGTAGGTCAGAGATACTCCCCTCTCTCTTTCTTTGTTCCATTTTTCCACACCTCTATCCTAGCAATTGATGTAAATTTTCTCAAAGTTGTAGATAGGAAAGAAGATTGAAGCAGAATGGATATATGAATACAATAGAAATTGAAAAAAGGGACTTAGAATTCCCCTGAGCCCTTCATCTGATTCCAAATGCTGATTCTGAATTTTCCAACCTTAAAAAGGCATAAAGATTGAGAGAGACATTAACTTATCTGCTCCTAAACCAGAACTCTTTTTGGGCTTTGTGGGACAAAATTTCATGAAAATGTTGGATCACAGCATCTATGCATATCCATGTCCTAAGGACCGTATCATTGTATTCTTAAAATTATATGTAATGTATGAAATAAAATTTATAAATGCATCTCAATAAAAACTCCAAATAATGGTTAAATTATTTATCAAAACGTGTAGTCTTTTTCCCCCCTGACAATGCATCACTTTTCTCACATAGGCAAATAACAAACCTGAAATTGAAGCAGCTCTTTTTCTGGATTGGATGAGACTTGAGCCACAATCAATGGTTTGGCTTCCAGTTTTACATAGAGTGGCAGCTGCTGAAACTGCCAAACATCAGGCCAAGTGCAACATCTGTAAAGAATGTCCAATTATTGGATTCAGGTAAAATGCTAAATTAATTAATACTTTTAAAATTACTGCTGGAGCTATAACCATCAAAGATTATTCAGTACAGAAACTTATACATGCAATAAACAGTTATAGCACAGAATATCTCTGTAAGGAATAAATTGGTTTTTTTATCAAATGTATTTCTCTTTCTTAAGTGAACTAATGCTGGAAACACTCTGCAAATTTCTTCCACATTGAAAATCAGTTTTGTCTTTTTTTCAAATTCAGTGTTCAGAAATTGAGCAAACAAGTTTATGAATTCCTTCTTCATTTTGAAATTGTGTTTGGGCACATAAAAATATATGCTATGCAGGTAGCCCTCAACTTACAACCATAACATTGAGCTCAAAATTTCTGTTGCTAAATGAGAAAGTTATGTGACTTTTCCCCCATTTTATGACCTTTTGTGTCATAGTTGTTAAGTGAATCTCTGCAGTTGTTAAATTAATAGCACGTTTGTTAAGTGAATCTGGGTCCTGTATGGACTTTGCTTTCCAGAAGGTCTCAAAAGATGATCATGACCTCGGGATATGGCATCCATCATAAATATGAGTCAGTTGCCAAGCATCTGAATTTTGATCTCATGACCCTGGGGATGCTGCAACAGTCATAAGTGTGAAAAACAACCATAAGTCGCTTCTTTCAGTGCTGTTGTAACTTTGAACAGTCACTAAATGAATGGTTGTAAGTTGAGAACTACCTCCATACACAATTAAGCTACTTTTGAATAGTAACAGTACAAATGATACTGGCTTCATTATTTTGAATGATGCCCAATTTATTACCTGATGAAGGTTTGTAGAATAGATGCAACATGTTCTCATAAGTGTATATCCAGTAACATTTTTGAATCTGATTTTGAAATCAGCTGCAACTTCTGACTTGTTAAAGCTACTTTATTAAATAATCATTATGATTATTTCAAAGAATTGAATTCTAACAGTAAAATCCTGCTATGACAAACAACATGTCTGATTAGTTGATAACCAGTCTATTACTGCTTTCAGGCAACTCGAGTTCTTTGATATTTGAATGAAAAATATCTTTATAGGCTATACATAAATAATTCAAAAACCAAAAAATAAAAATGGTTTAAGAGTTTTCAGTTATTTTCCCCATCTTCTCAATTTTTGTAAATGGATCTCTTATAATTAATTTTCTGTTGCTGATGAAAATGGTATCATATGAAGCTGTAATATGTGTAAGTCTTCAGACTTACACCTAAACACTAGTTTACTCATAAATCTGTAAATTGCATTTTTCCCCCCTTCTCTTTCAGATACAGAAGCTTAAAGCACTTTAACTACGATATCTGCCAAAGCTGCTTCTTTTCTGGCCGAGTTGCAAAAGGTCATAAGATGCACTACCCAATGGTGGAATATTGTACACCAGTAAGTAATGATCACAGTGATTGTAATATAGATCACTGAATGAAGGACTGTACTTATATTTGTTTAGATAAATTAGTAAGATTGACTAAGGAATTGTTTGGTTTGAAAGCATTATGCCTTTTGTACAAACAAAATGGAAGTCATGATAGTTCATTGTTATCTGTTACTTTTCATATATATTTTTTGAAATTATATACCGGTAAAGTTGAGATTCATTGCTAAAATTGATTTTAGGTATTGTTCAGTAAGATCTGAATATTTCTAAAATATATGTTTGCACCTTAAAAGAATCCTCCTCATCATATTAGGACAAAATTGGGTGCTCTGTCACTGGAGATTTTTAAGAATTGGCTAGACAGTCACTTGTCTGAGATGGTATAGGTCAGGGGTAGGCAATCTCGGCTCTTTTATGACTCATGGACTTCAACTCAGAATTCCTGAGTCAGCTGACATAGGAATTCTGGGAGTTGAAGTCCATTAGTCATAAAAGAGCCGAGGTTGCCTACTCCTGGTATAGGCCGTCCTGCTTGATCAGGGGACTGGACTAGAAGACCTTCAAGGTCCTTTCCAGCTCTATTCTATTCAAATTACTATCTAATTCTGCATGCAGTTGTTGTAATTAATCCATCATATACTGGTTGTGATAATTGGTTAAATATGCTGGTGTTAGGAGAGATATCATTATTTAGAATGATTTCAGTGTTTGATATGTATGTCAAACATTGGCAACATTCAGCCTGGATTCTTTATTTTAAAAAATGGCTTACGGTCATAACCTGTTCGAAAGCTGGTAATTTAAGACATGCTTCAGATGAAAAGAAGTTAAAATGCATTTTAAACATTCCAATTTATACAGACACACCACAAAGGATGTACCTCATCTTATTAACTTTAGCTATAATCTTTCAAATACAGCCTAAAAATAAAAATCAGTAGAATGGGAGAAGTGCTATATCCTTTTATGTTGTCTTCTCCAGCTAAGCTAACATAATGATAGTTCTGTTAAGCATATCCAAAAGAGGATGTGAAATAGACATGTTCGAACAACTATTCATTCTTACAATCTGGCAGAGAAAATGGTTAATTCTCCTAATGTTAATGTGCAGCTCCACTTTCTTCCATCCTGTAATTAGATGTTATTTCTACTTGCCTAGTAAAAAAAAGTTGGTATTAAAAATTAATATGAGCTATAAATGGCATTTATTCTGTGTGTGTGTGTGTGTGCGTGCCCGTGTGCGTGTTAAATATAAGAACAATGTAACATATTGGTTAAGTTACTAGTCTCAGAGTGGAAAGACCCAGATTCTAGCCCTTTCCTAGATACATGTTTTCTGAAATTCTTGTATTGTTAGCTAATTTAGAATTTGCAGGATGGATATCAAAGCAGAAGGACATTAAAAGGGGTGCTAGCACTAAAACAACCAAAATTATGTTCGTGTAAACCAGGCATGTCAAACTGCTGTCCTGCGGGCCGGATGTATCATACTAAAACCGCGCCCACCCCATTGCCGGCAAAGGGGAAAAAGTCGCGATACAGCATGTGACGTCAAGAGTTTGACATGCCTGGTGTAAACTGTCCCTATTAATTACTTGCAGCACAAGGAGCGACCCCCTCCTCCATCTGCCATGGTGACCCTGTCTCGATTTTCATTCAGCAAGTTTTACAGCCTTGCCGCCTCTCTTTCCCTTACAGCTTCAGAGCTGAGTTCCAAATCAAACTAAAATCATTATGGTCATAGACCAGCATAAGAAAAATAAAATACAGACAATTACTATATATATTACTATATACATACATACATACATACGTTTAAAAAATCTATAAAAAGGGTAAACATTAAATTCAGGAAAACGTAAAATTAGAATGTAGCTAACTGATTTTTAACAGTATAAACATTCTTAGTAACAAATTAAATAATTTTAATTGTTGCTGCATAGAACCTAGCCACATGGTAGATTATAGCAGGATTGGTGTCCACAAGCAAGGAGGAGGCATAAAATTGTCCTTGACTATTTATACAGTATATGTGAAATGAGGCTAATATAAATGTCTCTGTAGTACAAATACTGAAGGAGCACATGCTATTGTTTCTGTACATTTAGAGTCACAGGGGCATTGTCTCTCTAGTTAGAGAATTTTCCTGTATCAGCCATCAATGGCAACTGAAGGAAAGCATGACATAATGCTAGAATGAAGGCTCTCTAGCAGTTAGGTACTTTTAGACAATAAAGGTTGGGGCCTTGGTTAGATCCAGTTTGCCTTGTGTTTGCTATGCACTGTTTAACAAAAGCTTCGATGTGGTCATATTAGTGGTGGGGTTCAGCCAGTTTGCACCACTTCGGCAGAACTGGTAGTTAAATTTTTGTTGCTCAGGCCCAAAATGGACTTCCGGAAGCAGCATCCATACAGAGAAACGGTTGTTCACATATTTGAATCCCACCACTGGGTCATACCCAATGCTGACTAGAAAACCTGGAGACAAACCCAAAATATTTAGTTGCCTCTGCTTTTTTAAATATGTATTGAAAATCATCCCTCATAGTAGGATGAGACCAAGGGGAAAAAGAAATTGTTTGAGCCAATAACTGAGTATGTTCATCCACACTCAGGCCTCCACTTTCATGATGCCTGAGTCCAACCTCAGGGTGGAATTAGAACCTATTTTGGAACTTGAAAGACTTGAACAAGTTCTACTAGAGCAACGTTGGGCACCATAAAGACATTGTGCTCTGAATAGTTTGAGTGCTGCAGGTATAAGGTAAAGGTTCCCCCGCACATGCGTGCTAGTCGTTTCCAACTCTAGGGGTCGGTGCTCATCTCCGTTTCAAAGCCGAAGAGCCAGCACTTGTCCGAGGACGACTCTGTGGTCATGTGGCCGGCATGACTAGACGCCAAAGGCGCACGGAACACTGTTACCTTCCCACCGTAGTGGTCCCTATTTTTCTACTTGCATTTTTACGTGCTTTCGAACTGCTAGGTTGGCAGAAGCTGGGACGAGTAACAGGCGCTCACTCTGTTACGCAGCACTTGGGATTCGACCCACCAAACTGCCGACCTTCTGATCGACAAGCTCAGCGTCCTAACCCACTGAGCCACCGCATCCCTCTGCTGCAGGTATATAATGGTCTATATACCTGCAGTTGTCTTGTGGAATTTGAGGATGGCAGTTCAGCTCCGCTGTGTGTTTTAAGCAATGTTTCCATCTGTTAGCAGAATGAAGGATTATTCTCAAAACAGGAACTTGTTCAACTTATCCTCCAGAAATAGCTCTTGGGTCTTTTGGCAAATTCTATGGTTTTGATTTTCGGATAATTTGAATACTAGATGGTCTTCTCTACTGTGCTCTAATGCTATTTTCAGGCCAACAGGTATTTTTGAAAGTAGTGTTGCATCATGTGGATAAAGTAAAGCAGCAAGTTTAAAGAGTGAAACTTGTGTTGAGGAGTTGATATAAAAATTAAACAGGAATGGGGCCAATATCCATCCTCTGTACTAGACACTGATCAAAGATTGACCAGCTTTTCCCAAAACCATCTTGCTCCTCTGCAAGGCTATTTTCTTGTTCCAGCAAGTTTGGAATTTCTGTTGTAGGTGACTTGCGTAGATTTTAAAGATTTTGTTGAGGAAGCTGATTGGTTTATAGCTGGTAGGATTATCCTTTTTCCTTTCTTTATAATACTGATTGCAGATCCCTGGTCTTTTGGCTCGGCCATGGGCATCTATGTAGGTAAGGAGTGAGGCCAGAGTGTGGCCCAGAGGTTCAAGTTGTTTTTAATGACCTGTGGAGGGTTAAGGTCTTCTCCTGGGGCTTTTCATAATCTTGGCTGAGTAGCAAGATTCTTGGTCACTGTCACTGGTGCCCACATTGGCAGATTTTCTATAGTTTGCTTAGGACATACACTTTCCGCAGAGGTGTCCATGTGCTCCAAAAGGGTGCTTCTCAGATCCCTGGGGGGATGTGACAGTCCACCATGAAAGGACCATTGCTTTGAGAGCTTGGTGTGGTATGCCAGAATAGACCTGAATCTTTGGATTCGACTCCTTAAATGAAAGAGTTGCTCAGTTTAGGCATCACAAAGGAAGCTGAGATATTAATGAGGTGTCCAGCAGACACTGGGTCTTACTTCAACAAAAGAGGCAAATAATTATCTTCTTGGGATTAGAGCTGGAAGTTTGTTAGCTCACAAAAGTAAATAGAAATAGCTACATTATCTAAGCACCCTCTCTTCCATGTGTTGAAAGAACAGACCAGGTGACTTTTCACCATAATATTCTCTCACCCTTGACTGTGAAGTTGAAAACATAGATTATGGTTCATACTGTTCATTTCATTCTGCAATGGATTGATTCTGAATGGAAAGAGGGAAAGATGTGATTCTTTCCTGCTGTTTAAAAATAGCTACTGTAAATCTAATAAGCATAATAGAAGTCTGTTACACATGATAACAGTCCTATCACTATAAAAATGATATTTTTTTCCTACTTTTTCTTCAAGTCTGCTTTTATTATGCATAGCAATCTTGTTATAAAACAGCTATATGCTTTACAGATATTTTGCTTGCTTGGTTGCAAAGGTGTTTGTCAGTTTACTCTCAATATGCTTATGTAGAGAATTATAGATTATCATGGGTTTGACATACTTGTATTTTAACATTTGTGTTATTGTAATCTTGCAATCACAGAGTTTTGTCTTGTAGAAAAAAAGGCTAAAAGCATAGAGGAAAATCTAAATATTCAACTAAATGATTCTTTGTATGGATATAGAATTAAATTTTATTGCCATGTAAAATGACTACAACACAGTTTATTTAAAAAATGGCAAAACAAACAACTGATGTGAAAAGTTTGCAAAAAAAACAACAACCCTAATAAAATTCTATTGCTGAAATATTGCTTTCAGACTACTTCAGGAGAAGATGTCCGTGACTTTGCCAAGGTATTAAAAAATAAATTCCGAACAAAAAGATACTTTGCAAAACATCCGAGAATGGGTTATTTGCCTGTACAAACAGTGTTGGAGGGAGACAACATGGAAACGTGAGTGAAGCATATTAATAATATCTCATTTGATGAGTTCTGAGCTTCCCAATTGGCACTGCTCCCTATACTTCCTGACTACATAACACCTTTTTTATTTCTTTCATATTTGTTTATTTTGTTCAAAGGAAAAAGCAAGCTGACATCTTGGTTGCTATTCTTGCTTTTTATCACCTGAAAAATCCTACATTAATTTAAATTGTTAACAAAATAAAAATATATGTTGTCTTAATGATTGCTTGGCAATTCTTCCAAATATCTGTACTTTATAGTTGAGTGCATAGAAATGAAAATGCACTTTTTTCCTCTTGATGCGGAGAAAATATTAATGTTTAAATTCAAATTCACAAACCTGTCCCTTGTAATCTTATCAGATTAATAGAAAAAATTATCTGCTAGTTACTAAAACTTGTTTAATGGGAATTGCACTGCAGCTTGCTATCTTTCTATTTTTCTCTCTCAATATTTCCTTTCTCATGTTTCGGCTGCTTTCATGGACATTCATGTTAGTCTATTGGATTTTCTTGATTTTGGGTTTTGTTTTGTTTTTTAACCTTCTGTAATTATTTTGCTGCTAAGTTTTTTCTGCCTCTCTCTTCACCTCCTCATTTTTTGTCTTGCAGTCCTGTTACTCTGATCAACTTCTGGCCAGTAGATTCTGCGTGAGTACTTTTGCTAAAGTGTCCTGCTACTGCTGCTGCTGCTGTTGCATTCTGTCACTTTTGTTTTTAGTTTCAGTTCACCTTTTTTTCCATATGTCCATTTCCATCCTCCATTTCCCTCTTAATGTTTCTGACAGAAAAAGAGACAAGTCCATTTCAAGTTAGTAGAAACAACAGGTTTGAATGGATTTTACAAAATTGTGTACACAATATATATATATATATATATATATATATATATATATATATATATATATATATATATATATATATACATATATATATATGTATGTATGTATATAAAAGGGACGCGGTGGCTCAGTGGGTTAGGACGCTGATCTTGTCGATCAGAAGGTCGGCAGTTTGGCGGGTCGAATCCCGAGTGCCGCATAGCAGAGTGAGCGCCTGTTACTCGTCCCAGCTTCTGCCAACCTAGCAGTTCGAAAGCACGTAAAAAATGCAAGTAGAAAAATAGGGACCACTACGGTGGGAAGGTAACAGCGTTCCGTGCGCCTTTGGCATCTAGTCATGCCGGCCACATGACCACGGAGACGTCCTCGGACAAACGCTGGCTCTTCGGCTTTGAAACGGAGATGAGCACCGGCCCCTAGAGTCGGAAACGACTAGCACGCATGTGCGGGGGAACCTTTACCTTTACCTTTATATATATATATATATATATATATATATATATATATATATATATATATATATATATATATATATATATATATATATATATATATATATATATATATATATATATATTTATATATATATATATATATATATTTATATATATATATATATTTATATATATATATATATTTATATATATATATATATATATATATATATATATATATATATATATATATATATATATATATATATATATATATGAAATAAGCACTTTTGGTTGCAAAACTGGGAATTTTGAGATGCAATTACACATTTTGAAAAATTCTTCTACAGAGGCTAAAATGGCTTATTTTCACTTGAATTATGTTGACTTTTAGAAGTAAGTGGCTATTTTTCTTTTTAATCTTTATGAAGTAAGTAATGGAGAATATGAAAAAAATATGCTTTTTATACAGGAGTAGGTACCTCTTGCTTTAAAATATTTGTGCTAGTTAATTCATAAAGTCTGTCAATTAACCAAAAGGAAGCCTAAAACTAATCTACAAATAATATTTAAATTTGTATAACTTCTAATATTTGGTTTGCAAGTAATACTTATTAAAATGAGTAGCATTAAAATTATACTGTTTAGTATAATATACTAAATTATGCTAAGTATACTAAAGAAGTGTTATGCATATGAAACATAGGTTATGGTAAAGACTAACTCCACCCGATTAAGAGACTAATAGTCTCTTTGCTGCTTTGTATTTGAAGTATTGGATTGCATGAATGTTGGTGTCTACAACTACATTATTGTGTCTGCAATAGATTTCTTGCTATATGTGCAACAATACAAGGGACATAAAAAGTAGTTTTGACTGGCCTTACTAATCAGACTTAAAGCGTAGGGACTTGGACTGGGTTCATCCTATTCAGCAGTATTGCACAATATTTCCTTACAAGAATTTCAGTAGTAGATGACATAACACCCCTCAATCTTGATCTTAGGAAAGGGATCTGAATTATCATGAAATTGCATACACGATCCCCATCCATTCCTTTCGGTCTAAAGAAGGCTGTCTGTCATGTTTGCCCTGTGCAATGCTTCCACGATAACCCAAAACCTATTATCTAATAACACTTTTTAAAATTAACATCATAAATTCATGAATGCAGCCTAATTTCTTGATAGACAGACAGACAGACAGACAGACAGACAGATAGTTTTGACCATTGTGTGCAATAGTTTATATCACTTTAATATGGTTTGTAATCTAGAGGAGAGGTTCCCAGCCTTTTGGGCACCAGGGACCAGTTCCGTGGAGAAAAGTTTTTCTGTGGACTGGAGAGTACGTGGGTTCATGTGCTGCCTGTATCCCAGGGATGGGGCTTTGCTTGTTTCTGCGGACCAGTTGCACCGGTCCATGGACCAGGGGTTGGGGACCCCTAATCTAGAGGCTATAAAGTTTTACAGTCAGTGATAATAAACTGAGCATGAAATTCAAAAGTGTGCTAAGCTTCAAAATATTATTCCGTTCAATTGAGAGTTAGCCATATGCTGCTCTAAGCCTGGGAGACAGTGGGTAAAGGCAGTAAGACTCCTTAGCAAAACCCAGAGGCTAAATTGGAATAAATAAAATAAATAAATTGACAAAACAAGTGCCATCAGAGAAATTTTTTTAAAAAAATTGAGAAATTAGTACAGCTTTATAATATGTAAAAAAGCAAATCTTACACAAATATGAGGAATGCAATAAAACAAACTTAACACTTTGCATCTCTTAGTACAAATGGCTTGTATCACTTGATAATATTTTTAGAACTATTTTATCATACAGCCAATAATGGAATATTTGGTTCACGTTATTATTAAAACTGAATTTTTCTTTTAAAACATTATATTATAAAATAGGTTGATTATTCAGTTTCTGTGGATAATCAAAGGATTTTCAATATCAAATAATAAACATCATTGCCTGAATCCTTTTGGAATTTCATAAATTGGCATGAATTCCTTTTGAAAACTGTATGACATCTTCACTACCTAGGTGTCTGTCATGCTTGGGATTATTTCTCTCCCTCTTACCTAATCAGGATTTGTCATTTTAGAACAAGACTCTGTTTTCATTTATAATCTCCATAGAGTTTCAACAAATGGAGATATCTTCCAGAGTTTCTCCTTTGCTTTCTGTGACCCTTCTAGAATTATTTTGTGGATTAACAGTGCTCTTAAGATTTGGCTAATAAAACAAAGTCCATAAGAACTATTCTTTTCTCTTGATATATATGTCCTAGAAAGAATATCAGGAATTGATAAGTATTTGCTCAGTCTATACATCAATTATAATCAATGTTTCTATTAAGTTACTAGTCCTCTTTGGATTATTATAGAAGCAATATATAAAAATCTGTAGTTCTGGGTTGTTGTTTTTAACCTGTTTTCACTGTTTTTCCATAAATTAGTTCATGGAATCTTATGCTCCATATTCTATTGGTAGTATTTTTGCTCAGTACTCAGTAATGTTTCAGAAATACATATAACAACAAACCTTCTTGCAACGATATGGTTCTTAATCTTGAAGCAGCAGAACATCTGATATAGTGACTGGTTCTTTCACACTGAAGTTCTTCCAGATTCATGTTTTTTAATTTTGATTTCACCTATTTAGTCTTCCCTGTCTTAAGCTAATAGCTGGCTCAATAGTGATACTATACAGTAGTTTCATACTTAGAAATGTTGCTCTCTCTTCATGTCTTTGCTAGATGTGGCTAGTCCAAAATATTTAGAGAAAGCATTTGAACTTCTGTTTAGTTGGAATTGGTTTTTACCTGCTGAACAGCTACAATGTCTTAGAACAAATTTGCATTTTCTTTTATTTATTTTCAGTTTCTCTCTCAGTATCATCTAGACCTCATTCTAGTCAATCATTATATTCTTTTATGTCTGGTTGTAGCCTTCATCATATCTGTAAATGTCTGATTTCATCTGTTGGATCATCTCCTTTGTTCACCTCTTTAGCAATAATCTTACCAATCTGTACCAAATCTTTTGCCTTCTATCTAAAACAGCAGGAAATCTTCCATTGACAGTAGGCTCTAAACAGTTATTCCTGCTAATATGCTGTTTTTATTTTATTCTACAGTGAGCAATTGAAAATTGTTCATATTTGGGCTCTTTAAGAGCTGTATCCTCAACAGCTATTAATTTGATCCACTCTGTAGGTCAGTATTGGGGAACCTGTGCCCACCCCCACCCCCTGAAAACTGATGAATTACATCTTCCAGCACCCCTTATCTTTGGCCATACTGGCTGGGACTGTGAGAGTTGTAGTTCAGCAACATATGGAGGGCTACTGGTTCCTCATCCCTGCTGTAGATTCTTCTACATTGACTCTCACATTATATTCTTCTTTATTTTATTTTATCCCTTAGTGGCACTGGAATTTTCTCAGATGCATGAATTACAGGTGGTTCTTGTGGATTCATTTTCATGGAATATTACTCTGGTAAGAAAATTAGGCGTTAAAGCAAATTTTGTAATTTGTATCACCATCCCACTGATCTTCTTGACCTATTTCTATTGTTACCATTTTTATTTTTATTTATTAGATTTATATCCTGCTTGTAGATTTATATTTTGCTCAAGATGGTGTGTTTGTGCCAAACTGAAATTAATAATAAAAAGATCCAGTTTCAATATTGAATTGTGCGTCTACTAATATTTTAACTGTAACTCAGAATATCTTTGCAAGACAGTGTTGTTATCTTAATTATTTAAAAAAAAATCTTTCCAGTTCTACTCCTTGAATCCTGATTACCATATGGACACATCTATGAGGTTTTTGGCAGAAATATCATTTGCCTTTTTCTTGGATTTTTTTTATTTTGTTCTTTTACTTTTCAATCCAGCATATAAGTTCCTTCAAAGTAGTATTCGGATCCAGTCTGCCAGGGGCTACCCTCTGTTTAATAAAAGGATTTTTCTTGCATTTCTTTTCAAGTATGGTTCAAGTTCTTAATTTTGTATCCCAATCAAATTAAAAGGTTCAGTATTTCATCATGGTTTCAAAACATCACACTATTTTTTTGTTTATGTATTTCAATTTTTCCAACATACTGAAAAAAGTCTAGCTAGTTTTCAGTCAAAAATACGTCATGTAAAATGAAATCCTAAGTCTAATACCATAAAAACTATTCCATATACATAACAAGGGATAAACTAAAATCAGAGATAAAACTTAAAATCAACTTCCAATACCCATACTATAAGAACAAGAGAGAGGAGGAATTTAGTCACCTGTAGTCCAGCAAAACACATCAGTCTTGCTATAGTGCCTTCCTAACACCAACATAGAGACAGTCTGGGTAAGTCTCTTCCAAAAGGACTAAGGAACACAAAGAAGGCATTTTCCCACATTGTCTTTACTGTCTTGCTGTAATAGATACAGAATTATGCTGAGGATGTCATATAATCAGTGCTTTAAAAAAAAAGGTGCCAGAACTCAGAGATGCTGTCATTGGGAGCGATGCTGGTGTCTTGCTACGGCATCGCCGCCCATCCTTTGCACCCCCACCCCTGCAGCTCGGAGCCACATGCCGCGGGGATTCCCCTCCCCACAGCCACCGTGGGGATTCCCCTCTCCGCAGTTGCACGCCACGGCCTGTGCTGAGCCTCCATCCGGAGCTGCTCCAAACCCCAACCCAGAGCTGTGTTCCTCATGGCAGTGGTCTCCGGCGCCAAACAGCTGATGGCCTCTGGCACCAGCACTCGTTCACTTACTGCCCCGTCGCTTCCAAATGCAGTAAGTGAGTGAGCGAGCAAGTGACGTTTGGAATTGTTTGGAAGCGACGGGGCAGTAAGTGAGTGAACGAGCAAATGGCGTTTGGAAGCAACCGGTCAGTAAGTGAGAGAGCAAGCAAAAGGCCTTTGAAAGAGATGGAGTGAGTGGGGAGAGACTGAACGAGGTGCCTTTGAAAGAGACGGAGGAGTGAGTGAGAGCCACTGGAGGCTTTTGTGAGCAAAGTGTAAGGGGGGGGGCTTTTGCGAGCGAAGGGTGAGATAAAAAGGGAAAAGTGAGGGGGAGAAGGGAAAAAAGAAAAGGCACTGACTTCTGGCTTCCTCTGTTACAGGAGTAGAAGGAAGCATTAACATTGAACCTCAACTTTTTGCTTTTCTATAATATTATAAACTAGCCATTTCTATAACAATAAATGAATCTAACCAATGAAACCCAAAATACCCCTGCATGTATGCAGGTATTCATAGGGTGCCACAGTTATGGATGAGAAATATTGGTTGCAAAGTTGGCATTTCTGGATGTAATACAGATATTTTGGACTTATTTTTGTTTCTTTGCATGTTTGATATTTTTAAAAAGACATATGCTACTGACTACGCTTATGCACATATGTAACACCTTTTGCTACGATACATGACCACTGCTTGTCCAGAATGTGAAAAGTGAAAGATTGTGACTAAACAAAATGTTAATGTACAGATAATACCACCAGAAATTATTTTATTTATAATTATTTTAAATTATTTTTTTTAATAAATGTTGTTATTGATGTTAAGCTCACCATGGAAAACATCATATATTGTTATGTATATACTAGGTTATTTAAAGACTGAAGTGCAACATAACTAAATTCTAAATAATCTATTTTTCAAAACACACAACAGTCCAAACAGTAAAAGTAAAGTCCAAATTAAGAATATTTCATTCTTAAGAATTGTTTAATTTAAAGTGGTTTAGTTGTAATAGATGGTTATAGATTCAAAATAGTTTTCAAGAGTATTTACAAAAGGTACTATTTTTTCTAGCATCAGCTAAATTAGACATATTAAATTGAGAAAAATGTTTCTCATTTCTTTCCTGTTACCTTTATTGATTTCATTGCAGAGATGTTAACATAGGAAATAGATTATTTTGTTATCTAATTTTACCTTCCAAAAGACAGAAGCAGATGAAAAATCTGAGGTTCTTTCCTGTTGGCTTTCTTGAATTAGCTGTTTTAGATTCTAAAAGTTTAGTTCCTAAAGAAGTTACCTTGTAAATAATTTTAATGTCCTCCTCTAGTGCAGGGTAGGCAACCTTGGCTCTTTTATGACTCAAAGACTTCAACTCTCAGAATTCCTGAGCCAGCATGGATCAGCTTGGAAACCTCTCTCTTTCCCCACAGCGTGGCTGGCTCAGGATTTCTGGAAGTCCACGTGTCATAAAAAAGAGCCAAGATTGCCTATCCTTGCAATAGGCTTTCGAAAATCAATAGAGGGAGCTTTTTTTTTTCCAAAAAAAGGTGCCGGAATGCCATTCTGAGCGTTCTATGAGAAAAAAAGCCCTGACAAAAGTTGTGAAAAATATCTTTTTGTTTAGAAATTGGATAATTCTTATCTATATCACTGTTTCTCTATAATCTGTTAGTTTGAACTTATGGCCCATTTTATGCAATTCATGTAAAAGATTCATCCCTATTATCACTGAATTAGACCAGCAGCAATTTGTTTCTCACACTGTTTCTTAAATTTAAAAGGTGCTGATTTTCTGATAAGTTGGATTCATAAGTCAATAATAAAGTAGGCTTATTAGGGTTTACTAGAGATCTCCATTGCTTGTAGCACTTAGAAAACTATGGTAGTCCATTGGTACTACCAAGAGGAACCATAGTTGCTTGATTATGAATTCCATTCTGTATTGCCATGGAATCATTACTTAATAAGAGACACGTCGGTCATATCTGCTTTTATCCTTAATGCCTTTTTTAAACTAATTGTCGTAAGTGAAATTCTTAATGTAAAAATATTGCCCTCGTCCTTTACTCTATTATGATCCCATCCTATTTTTGCCATGAACACCAATTTTTCTGAAGCCTTTTGGTGGTCTATTTTTTACTTCACTCTTTTTTCTTTCTCTTCTGGCAGTGTTGACATTTTGTTTTAGAGAAAATAAAATGGTGAAATATGTGTATTAAAACTAATTCAAAATAACTGCCATTCTAAATTTTTCAGGCTAGTATTCTGTATTACTCCTATCATTCTTACCACTTTGGGGTAATTTTTTTAAAAAATGTACATTTAAAAATTAATTTTGAATTCATTAATTCACAAGTGTAGAAAATAAAAATAGGTAGATATAGACCAATAGAAACCAATTTCCAATTTTTTTAAGGAAGCAGATGTGTAAACAAACCAAGATAGCAAAATTTAGTGATGGTCATTACAACAAAAGGAAAGTAATAATAATAATAATAATAATAATAATAATAATAATAATAATAATAATAATAATAATAATAATAATAATAATAATAATATAATTTTATTTGTATACCGCCCTTCTCCCGAAGGACTCAGGGCGGTGAACAGGGCAAACATATAAAAATACAAGAATATAAATATTAAAAAAGATTAAACAAGGTGCCCAGAAACTAACAACAATAAGTTAAAATGCATTAAAACAATATTGAAATCCAAATCCATCACCCATCAGGCCAGGCCGGCTTGTTCGAACAAGTAGGTCTTCAGATCGCGTCGGAAGGAGCGAAGGTCGGGCACCATCCGGAGCTCAACCGGCAAACGGTTCCACAAATCCGGCGCGCCCACAGAGAAGGACCTCCCCCTGGGGGCCACCAGATGACATTCTCTGACCTGTGGCACCCTGAGGAGGCCCTCTCTGTGGGAGCGCACAGGGCGGAGGGAAGTTGATGCCGGCAGCAGGTGATCCCTAAGGTACGCCGGACCCATGCCATGTAGGGCTTTAAAGACCATTACCAGCACCTTGAATCTTCTTAAAACTTCAAAAGGAAAATTAGAACTCTTCTAATTATATACACTCAATTATAAATAGGGACCATATTTAGAGATGACTATGAAGGTAATGGATTTATATCCCACTTGTCATAGATGCTTGGGCACAAAGCTTATTAATAAACTTTATTGAATATGTTTAGTACAGAGTTTTAAAAGATCCAACCAAAATGTCATAAATGCCAGTTAGCAGTAATTGTTTAAAAACACTAACTAATAATATAAATATATTTGTATATATGTAAATATGAGTAATTTCTTATAAGAACCTATGTCAGTATAGATTGAATGGAAATAGAGAAATAAATTCACAAATAAAAACTCTAAGAAAACAAAACTAATTGATTGAAAAATTGTACAAAGGTTTGAAAATGTTTTTAGAATGCCACTCATCAGTAGTTTAAAAGCGTCTAATTTTTTACGATGAATTACTTCATACAATAAAGAAAAGATAAATTGAACTGTTTTCCCATAACAGACCCATTTTACAGCAACTTTTAACATAAAAGTATAGATAATTTCTGCTTTATTTCAAGAAAAATGAATTGTTTATTTTTAGAAGCATTTCCCCCCTCTTTTTTCTGTTTGCCAGTTGAAAAACAGTACCTTACATTTACACAGTATGGAGAACTAACATAAAAAATAACACTGAATTAAGTTGTTCATGGTAATAGCTTGAATAAAAACCACTGCAGGATTTTGTTACATTGAAACAAAGTTTTAGTCAAAGCTCTAGTCAAAGATTGATTGCAGTAACAGTGAAAAGAAAAACCAACTGTAAGAATTTATTAATTCATCAAACTAATGAAATGGAATACTATCCTCAATAGCAGGCAGGTTAAAAAAAGCTAGGAAAAATAACTCACATTAACCTTGTCAGGGAAAGTGGATTAAAAAAAATATCCATTTTCTGAAAAGCAAAAATATGGCTCTTTTGTAGGTGCATATGTTTAGGGACGGTTTTATTTATCTAATATTACTATAATTGTTTTTTGTTGTTCTGGAAAAGACTATTCAAATAGGAATTTCATCATGACTTGAAGCATCAGGACCCTAAAACTAATATATTTAGTACCTGACGTTTACTGATCGCTATGTTCTCTACTATAACTCAAAGTGCTGCCTAATAATATAGTTAACAGCTATATATCACATAATAATATTGAAAGTTTATGATCTTGTGGCGCTGCATTACTAGCTGTCTTAGACCACATGCAGCCTGTGGGCTGTGAGTTGGATACTTCTGCTTTAAGCACTACTCTATCAATAATCAGAGTTTGAAGGATTCATTTAGGTTGTCAGTCCAATCCTTTGCACAGTACAGGTATTCAAATTAAAACATTTGGAAGTAGGGCCTCCTAGCCTTTGCTTGAATACTTGCAAAGATGGGGTGCCTCTCTCTGGACAGTTGGTTCCATTGTCCAATATTCTTACAGTTAGGACTGAATTTCCCTAATGTTTTATTAAAATGAACCTTACTCTATCTTAATCATTATCCGTGTCCTTTACTCTGGAACTAGAGAGAGCACCTAACTTTTTTTCTGTGATGTACCCTGCAAGGTGTTTGTAGATGGTTGTTACTTTCTTCCTCAGCTGACTTTTTAAAAAGCTAACTAAGGCATAGCTAGTGTTGTTCTTTCTTCTCAGAGATTAGTTTCTACATTTCTGGTCACCTTTGTTCTCCAACAGACTCTGATTTCTCTGAATCCTTCATGTAATATTCAGAATTTGACATAGTGGTTGAGGTGAGGCCAGACCAAATCTAAATAGAGTGAAACAAATGCTGTAAATATTGGAAGTTATATTTTGGGGGATAAACTCTAAAATTTCATTTTCCATTTTAGCACAGTATCAGCTTCTTTTTGCAATCCATACTACTATTCCACAACTATTCTAAAACAGTTTTAACAAGTACTATTACAAAGCCTAGGTATCATCCATCCTCTCTACCTCTACCATCCTCTCTACCATCCTCTCTAATATTAAATATTATTCTGTTAGTTTCAACCACTTAATCTTTTTTTTAACATCTTGGGTTTGTTTTGAATTTTATTTCTTCTAAGATATTAACTATCCCATTTAAATCTGTAAATTGTAAATTTATAATTATAAATTTATAAATTGTAAGACAGTCTGGCAAGCATTCCTTCCACCACTCCATCAAAGTCCTTAATGAAAATACTTAGGACTAAGCACAATATTCTTCTTGATCATGAGTCCTATTGTACACAGGCTACATTAAATATTTCAATAACTCTTGGAAATTGTCCTAATTTCTTTTCAGTACTCTCTTTGTGCCAGTCTGTTGCAAATCCACATTTCTTGTAGAGAGCTGTTTCACTTTCCTCTCTTGAGCCATCTTGCTGTGGCATAGTTAAAACAATTCATTGCCACTGTATCTAGCTTTACTACCAGTGGATTGCTCACTGCAATTTTCTAGTCAACTTCTATAGGTCTTGCTTTATAATTCACTATAAAGTCAATCCTTCTATTTTAAGCAATCAGAAGCCCCCATTTTGGATATTCAACTGCAGATTTGTCATATATAAGTTTTGGAAATTTGAGGGTAGGGAATAAGTTCAGTTATTCAAGCAATTAAGACACTGCCTGTGAATTGGAGTATTGATTTTTCTTTGGGCCCTTAAAGGTGCATCAGCAGGAAGGTGATATGATATTATCCATTTTAAATTCATCATCTTATCTCCCGTACTAGATAGAACAACTTATTGTGTGTTTCTAAATATCCACGATGAACCCAAAAAGCAAGCTACTTTGCATTGCCTTTTTATGAAATGGAATAAACATATGCCAACCCAGTGATGCCGTCGACGTGATGTCCCGTTGCCTGGAGGCGGTCCGGGTTTGGATGGGGAGAAACAGGCTTTGTCTCAACCCTGCCAAGACTGAGTGGCTGTGCATACCGGCATCTCGGGTTAACCAGTTTGTTCCATCATTAATGATGGGGGGTGAGGTGTTACCCCCCGTTGATAGGGCTCGCAACTTGGGCGTTCTCTTGGATTCACAGCTCAGCTTTGAAGATCATATAGGAGCCGTGACCAGGGGGGCTTTTGCCCAGGTTCGCCTGGTGCGCCATCTGGACCGAGATGCCCTACGCACAGTCACCCATGTGCTCAGGACCTCCCAGCTAGACTACTGCAATGGTCTCTACATGGGGCTGCCCTTGAGGACCACTCGGATGTTTCAACTGGTGCAGAATGCAGCCGCGCGAGTTGTGATGGGAGTTTCCCGATACTCCCGTGTAACACCTCTTCTCCGCAAGCTGCATTGGCTTCCGGTTGCCCTCCGAGTGAGATTCAAGGTGCTGGTGATGACCTATAAAGCCCTAAATGGCTTGGGTCCGGATTATCTGAGGGAGCACCTGCTGCTGGCATCAACTTCCCATCGTCCTGTGCGCTCCCACAGGGAGGGCCTTCTTAGGGTACTGCCGGTGAAGGATTGCCGGCGGGTGACTCCCAGAGAGAGGGCCTTCTCTATGGGTGCGCCTGCCCTTTGGAACCAACTTCTGATGGAACTTAGGACTGCCTCCGACCTCCGCTCATTCCGCCGGGACCTGAAAACTTGGCTCTTTGAGCTGTCGGGCCTAGACTGAGGGGTTTTAATTGGGTCTTAATGTTTTAACTTTTTAAACTTTGGGCTTTAAATTTAATTAATTGTTTTAATTTTTTTAACTTTTGTATGGTATGATTTTAATTGCCCTGTAAACCGCCCTGAGTCCTACGGGAATAGGGCGGTATATAAGTCAAAATAATAAATAAATAAATAAATATACACTTTTTTTCTTTTCTCCTGAAAGATGTGTACAGATTAGTTGCAATTCAAAGATTTGCAAGCTGACTTCTCTGACCTCATAAATCTCTTTTTCTTCATTGTAGGAAAGCATTGCTTAGTTCTTAATGGCTTTCTTTTCATTCTAAGGGTCCCTTTATTGGGGTAGTTGACACAAATTAGAAAATAATTACTATAACTTATGGTATTAGATCAGGAGAACAAGGTCTTTGTATAATATGGATTGAAAAAAGAAATTCTTGCGAATTGGGAAAAAGATAACTTGTTTGAAATATTTCATGGGAAACAGAACTGGCATAACATTCTGAAAAATTTAAAAACTTTAGCACACCTAGCTTGAAAAACAACACAGGTTGCAAATAATCATGTTCTTAGAATCAGTAAAGCTTGCCAGTATAAGGCCAGTAACACAAGAGCATTTTTCTTTCTAAAAAAACTAGTGTTTATTAATCAATTATTAATCAGTGTTTTCTGCCTTGTAGGCCTGCTTCGTCCCCTCAGCTTTCACATGATGATACGCATTCACGCATTGAGCATTATGCTAGCAGGTATGAGATCAGGTGGCTTGCTAGGCAAATTTTTCTTGAAACATTTATATATATTTTTAAAAGTAAATCATTATCATAACCACCATTGCTCAGATGTTAAGAAATGAAGTTAGTCTCATTTCAGGTTCCTAAGATTTATGGTATATATGTTTACTAATTGCTATGCATATTTACTAATTTCTACTAATCAGCTTACTAACTAATCTGCATGTAGAATTACTGCATGATGTTTAGAATGTATGTTAAGTAATTGAAAATAGGGAATGAAGAACACATGGTTTTATTTACATCTAATCTGCTTTTGTTCAAAACATATTATGTGGGGGTTTTTTTCTGGAAATATACTTTGGTATATACTACTGGGCGACCATGTAGTACAAAATAATAATTTACACCCAGTATCTAATCCTCAATACATAGGTCATAATTTATAAACTGTAATTCAGCTTCTGATAAAGAGGAGATTGAACTGTTAAAAAAAATAAAACTATGCTAGACTCACAACTTTTAGAAAGTTAGTACCTCAAATATTACAACATAATTGGCTAAGTTATATCACTATTTTTTATACATTCATAGATAGATACAGCAAAAATAATGCTTCGTTTTATTGCCAAGAAAAGAGCTGAAATTTTCACATTTCATGTGTGTTGACTGAAATCCTACACAATAATGAGTGTTTGTCTGTCTGTTGAACATATTCCAGGATTTCATCATAATGATATTTTTGTTCTCGATTTTAATTAGGAGGGTTCAGTGAATTTTAAGATGTTTTCCTTTCTTCATAGGCTAGCAGAAATGGAGAACACCAATGGAACATATATGAACGATAGCATTTCTCCTAATGAGAGCATGTGAGTTTGCCTCTGAGAAATTATAGGAAATTTAACATATGCATGCTTTCAGGTTTATGTAGTTAAGTTCGTAAGCAAAAACATTATTCACAGTATATATCTAGAAAGCTACATAGCTAATAACTCCAGGTTATTAGTTGCCAGACACTATTGAAGGTAATATTTGAAACTTAACGTCACCTTTTTATGTAAAAATACATTAAAGGGGAAACAAAAATGTCATTTTTTGTAACTATTTTTGACATGTATTTTTTGTTTCCCTTTTAAAGTTTAACAGACATCAGAGATTAAAAAAACAGTCTTTGATCAAATGTAGAAATTCTGATGATTTTCATGAAGCCACAAATAAGACTGGAATAGCTGCTGATTAAGATCCTTCATCAAAGCTGCTCCAAAGCTCAGGACAGAGGACTAAACAAGATTCTAAATACTGATCAATCTTTAATGTAATTATTTGTTTAAAAGTCAGATACATATATTTGTTTCTATTTCTGGTGAAATCACCTTCACTATACAATTATTACAACTTTTAATCATATCAAGATAGTATTATCGGCTTCCGGGTTGCGCACGCGGTGCTTCCGGACGTGCAGGAAGAGTCCGCTCCCTGCCGTCCAATCTTTGTTTTTGGGAGGACCCTGAAAAGGGTCGAAAATCGCCTTGAAGGGGCAACTACTGTGAGGAGGCCCTCCCTGTGATCATGGAAGGGCAGCAGCCCTCCGCTTGAATCTGGAGCAGCTCCTTTGGCCCGAAGAAGAGACCGGCCATTAAGATGGCCGATCATTAAGCCTGTCCCTGCCGAAAGCCAAAAGCATTACCTAGCACTAAGAAGCAATGGAGGAACTGGGTGAGACTTTACTTTTCTTATTTCCCTAATCACATTCCTGTGAAACGTTTTTGAAAATTGCCTCCCCCTCCTTTGAAAGAACGGCGATTATATACTTGGGGAACAAATTTTAAAGCCTTAAAAGAAAATCAAGTAATTCAGCAAAGAAATTAAGCAATTTTATCTTTACTTACTAAAAAGCTCCTATTTTTGGTGGGGATCTATTACCCTATTTTCTCTTTAAGCGGTGAATTAAGGAAAAAAAATATGGACTAATGCTATAAAAGTGTTATATTAATTTGAAAAAAAAAATTACATCGCATTCCATATGCTATTGATGACATCTTGTCGCAAAATGTGGTACAGCAAGTAAATTTTTTCTCTACTGTGAGAGCTGACTGAATAACAGAGCTGTCCTTGACATCACTTTTAAAGATAAGTGTGGGAACACCTGGCACTGAAAACAACCCTTTTGGAGGTGGATAATCTTTAACTCTTATTACAATAGCCTCCATGGAAGATTTAGCTGCAAACAACAACGAAATGGATGAATATATCCCACCACTTAACTACAAACTGATACTGGACATGATTTTGGCAATGACAGAGCAAATTAAAGCCAAACTGCAAGAAAAATCTGACAATTTAAAGCCACCAAATCAAACTATGACCTTAAATGAGGAACTGATAATCCAAAAGCAAATAGATGAAGTGGAAACTAACACTAAAATAGGAGAGTTCAAAGAACAACAAATGCAACCTACAGAGAACCCTAAAGTCCAAATTTCATTGTTAACTACAAAACTTACAACTCAAAAAGCAATAGCACTCGAAGAAAGCAACATTAAGAGTGAAGACATTAAAGGCCTTCAAATAGACTATATTGAGAATTCAGCTAATCAAACGACCACAACACCAGCTACTACTTTCTATCTTACCCAGATGGAATTGGAAGAAGAAAAAGACCTGACAGGTCTAATGACAACTATATTACATCAATCATCAAAAATTGAACTCTTAAAGCAAAACTTCAATGATTACAAAGGGGACATTTTCTTTCCAAAACTGACATTTGGATGCCCTCCCTGGATGCAAATAAGGGATATAGGAAGAAAGGGAGAAACATTTGAGAATTT
This sequence comes from Vipera berus, assembly GCF_964194415.1. NCBI lineage: Eukaryota > Metazoa > Chordata > Lepidosauria > Squamata > Viperidae > Vipera > Vipera berus. Next base: position 63,968,704 of record NC_138206.1, read on the forward strand.
AAAGATGCCAAAAGGGAAGCCTGATTGGCACAAAAGGAAGGCAAGAGTTAGATTTAAAAAATTGAACTTGTTTCTTCTTTGGGATTCCTAAGGATAGAGTTTAAAAATATCTCTTAATGGATTAAGGGGAATCTCTAAAAAATATAACTGATTTTACATTTAGGTTTTAGATCTGTAAGGGAAATCAAAATTAAACTTCTAGAATACAATTCTGAACTATATTAGAGAATTTGGAATGATATAATGAAAGATAGTATTTTAACAATTGATGAATGGTTAAGACGACATACAGAATATATTAGTTGTAATGATATAGACAGAAATTCAGCTTGTATTTAACTTTTAAAGTAAAGTTGGTTATTAGAATCGATATATTAGATCTTTAAAGGAAAACAGAATTAAGCTTTTGGAAGATAATTTTGTACTATAGAATCTACAATTTTATAACAAAAGATAGTATTTTAATAATTGTTGAACGGTTAAGACAAAAAATATTTTTCTAATAATTGGTGATTTGTTAAGATGAAAACTAGACTTTACTTTACATAAAGATGGCCAATCATTAAGCTGCTCCCTGCCGAAAGCCAAAGCACTACCTAGCACTAAGAAGCAATCTGGAGGACCTGAGTGAGCTTTTACCTTTCTTATTCCCTAGCCATCTTCCTGTGGGACTTTCCTGAAAATCTCTTTCCCCATTTTTTTAGAAAATGGCCAATATCTACTTTGGGAACAAATCTTAAAGCCTCAAAGCTACAAAAGAACTTTAATTAATTCAGCAAAGAAATTAAGTAATTTCATCTGCATTTACTAAAAAGCTTCTATTTGTTGCTGGGAATCCACTACACTATCTTTTCTCTAAGCTGTGTATTAAGGAAAAAATTTGGACTAATTCTACAAAAGTTCTTTATTAATTTGGAAAAAGAAAAGAAAATTCCTACATTGCATGTTATATGTTACTGATGCCATCTTGTGGCGAAACCTGGTAAAGCAAGTAAATTTCCTTTTTTGTTGTGAGAGCTGACTGAATAACACAGCTGTCCTTGACACTAAGATAAGGGTGGGAACATCTGGCATTGAATACAACTCTACAGGAGGTGGAAAATCTTTCACTATTATTAAAACAGCCTCCATGGAAGATTTAACTGCAAACAACAATGAAATGGATGAATACACCCCACCACTTGATTATAAACTGATATTGGACATGATTTTGGCAATGATAGAGCAAATTAAAGCCAAATTGCAAGAAAAATCTGAAAACTTAAAACCACCAAATCAAATTTTGACTTTAAATGAGGAAAGGATAACCCAAAATTAAATAAAAGAAGTGGAAACTAACACTAAAATAGGAGATTTCAAAGAACAACAAAAGCAAACTATGGAAGACCTTAAAGTCCAAATGTTAATGGCAACTACAAAACTTATAACCCAAAAAGCAGCAGCATCTGAAGAAAACAACACCAAGAGTGAAGACACCAAAGGCCTTCAAATACAATATATTGAGAATTCAGTTAATCAAAGGACAATCATAATACCAGCTACTACTTTCTACCTAACCCAGATAGAATTGGAAGAACAAAAAGATTTGACTGATTTAATGACAACTATATTATATCAACCATCAAAAACTGAATTATCAAGGAAAGGAAAGGAAAAGGAAAGGAAAACAAATGTAAGCTTTTAGAATATAACTCCGAACTATATTTTAGAACTTGGAATGACATATCAAAAGATAGTATTTTAATAATTGATATACGGTCAAAATGACTTATAGAATATTTAGTGGTTACTTTTGAACCATAGTATTGAATCCAGAATTTTATATATAAAAGATAGTATTTTAATAACTTGAATGGTTAAGGCAAAAAACATATTTCTAATAACTGGTGATTTCTTAAGATGAAAATTAGACTTTAATGGTAAAACATTAGAATGCTTTGTAATGAACAATATATGTTTTGTAGACAAAAGAACTATTCTTTATGGAAATAGGGAATTGTGGGTTACCCCAAAATTAAGCTTTTTCCTATATACTATAGGTCACTCTAGAATATCCTACTGCAATTAGATAAAATTCAAAAACAGGATATTGATATGTATTACTGAAAATATATTTTAAGTTTTGTTGATTGACTAAGTTACAACTAGAAATGTACTAACTTGCCTATTTTGACTATGTAATAACTAAGGGAAGTAGAGAGGGCATCTCTGTTGATGTAACCTGAACTATTTACAACTGGTTATTTCTTATTTTAACTACCCAACCTCCATATTGTTTCACAATGTATTTGTAAATATTAAAAATCAATAAAACTTGTTTAGAAAAAAAAGATGAAAAATAGACTTTACTGATAAAACATAAGAATGTTTTGTAATGAACAATGTAAGTTTCGTAGACAAGTGAATTATTTTTTATTGAAATAGGGAACTGTAGGTTACCCAAAAATTAAGCTTTCTTTTTTATATTATAGGCTACTTAGAATATTTTATTGCAATTAAGTAAAACTTAAAAACAGGATATTGATATGTATTAGTGAAAATATATTGAAAATTCTGTTAATGGACTAGGTCACAACTAGAAATGTATTAATTTGATTATTTTGACTATGTGATAACTAAGGGAATCAGAGAGGGAATCCTTGTTGATGCAACCTGAATTATTTCCAAACAACTGGTTATTTGTTACTTTGACTACGCACCCACCGTATTGCTTCACAAATACATGTATATGTAAATATTAAAAAATCAATAAAACTTGTATTAAAAAAAGATAGTATTATCCATTTTACTGAAACTGTAGAGTTTCTATCAGTTACCACATATTACCATTTTTATGGTAATTATGTAATAGATATTTTTTGCATAGAATGAAGAGGGAGAAAGATTTCAATACATATGTAAACGTTTTTGCAATATCACAGTAGTACAAATCTATGCCCCAACCACCGGTACTGAAGAGGATGAAATTGACCAGTTCTATGAAGCCCTATAGCACGTTATAGAGCTAACACCAAAAAATGATGTCCTTATCATCATGGGGGATTGGAATGCTAAAGTAGGAAGCCAAAAGATAACCGGAATAACAGGGACGTTTGGCCTTGGAGTACAAAATGAAGCAGGGCACAGGCTGATAGAATTTTGTCAAGAAAATACGATGGTCATAGTAAACACTCTTTTCCAACAACCCAAGAGATGGCTCTACAAATGGACATCACCAGACGGTCAACACAGAAATCAGATTGACTATGTGCTCTGCAGCCAAAGATGGAGAAGCTCTATACAGTCAGTAAAAAGAATACAAGGAGCGGACTGTGGCTCAGACCATCAGCTTCTCGTTGCAAAATTTAGGCTTAAACTGAAGAAAATAGGGAAAGCACTAGGCCACTCAGCTATGAACTAAATCATATCCCTGACGAATATACAGTAGAGGTGACAAATAGATTTAAGGAATTAGATCTGATAGAGTGCCTGAAGAACTATGGATGGAGGTTCGCAACATTGTACAAGAAGTAGCAACTAAAACCATCCCAAAGGAAAAGAAATGCAAGAAAGCAAAATGGCTGTCTGAGGAAGCTTTGCGAATAGCTGAGGACAGGAGGGAAGTGAAAGGCAGGGGAGAAAAAGATACATCCAATTGAATGCAGAATTCCAGAGAATAGCTAGAAGAGATAAGAATGGCTTCTTAAATGAACAGTGCAAAGAAATAGAAGAAAACAATAGAATAGGGAGGACTAGAGATCTCTTCAAGAAAATTGGAGAGATGAAGGGAACGTTTCATGCAAAAATGGGCATGATAAAGGACCAAAATGGCTGGGACCTAACAGAGGCAGAAGAGATTAAGAAGAGGTGGCAAAATTACACAGAAGAACTATATGAGAACGAGCTTAATTTTCCTGATAACCACAATGAGGTGGTCACTGACCTTGAGCCAGACATCCTAGAACCGTTGTGGTGAACCTATGGCATGCGTGCCACAGGTGGCATGCAGAGCCCTTTCTGTGGGCACATGCGCCATCGCCCCAGTTCTAGGCCTTCAGCTGGGTTTTATAAAATCTTTTAGCTTTAGTACTCCGCTGCTGTGTGCAAAAAAAAAGGTTCAATCCATCAATTTCAACTTCTCGTGGGAAACAAAAGATCTCGCAAAGTTGGAATTGATTGAACTTTTTAGTCCAATCCAGTCTGCTGTTACCACCACAGCCACACCCACCCAATGGGTCATGCCTACCCGGCACCTGACTATACATAAGTGGGTTTTGGGTTGCAGTTTGAACACTCGGTCTCTAAAAGGTTCGCCATCACTGTCCTAGAATGTGAAGTAAAGTGGGCCTTAGGAAAGATGAGCAACAACAAAGCTAGTGGAGGTGACAGTATTCCAGCTGAGCTATTCAAAATCTTAAAAGACGATGCAGTAAAAGTGCTACACTCAATTTGCCAGCAAATTTGGAAAACTCAACAGTGGCCACAGGATTGGAAAAGATCAGTTTACATTCCAATTCCAAAGAAAGGCAGTGCCAAAGAATGTTCAAACTATTGCACCATTGCACTCATTTCACCTGCTAGTAAAGTTATGCTTAAAATCCTACAAGCTAGACTCCAGCAGTATGTGGATCGAGAACTACCAGAAGTACAGGCAGGATTTCGAAGAGGCAGAGGAACTACACATCAAATTGCCAACATACGCTGGATCATGGAGAAAGCTAGGGAGTTCCAGAAAAATATCTACTTCTGCTTCATTGACTATGCTAAAGCCTTTGATTGTTTGGATCACAACAAATTGTGGCAAGTTCTTAAAGAGATGGGAGTACCTGACCATCTTATTTGTCTTTTGAGAAACCTATGTGCGGGTCAAGAAGCAACAGTGAGAACTAGACATGGAACCACTGATTGGTTCAAAATTGGGAAAGGAGTCCGGCAAGGCTGTATACTGTCACCCTGCCTGTTTATCTTATATGCAGAGCACATCATGAGAAAGGCAGAGCTAGATGAATCAAAAGTTGGAATTAAGATTGCTGGGAGAAATATCAACAACCTAAGATATGCAGATGATACCACTCTAATGGCAGAAAGTGAAGAGGAACTGAAGAGTCTCTTGTTGCGAGTGAAGAAGGAGAGTGCAAAAGTTGGGTTGAAACTAAACATTAAGAAAACCAAGATCATGGCATCCCACCCTCTCAATTCCTGGCAAATAGATGGGGAAGAAATGGAGGTAGTGACAGATTTTATTTTCCTGGGCTCCAAGATCACCGCAGATGGGGACTGCAGCCAAGAAATTAAGACGCTTGCTCCTGGGCAGGAAAGCCATGGCAAATCTAGACAGCACACTAAAAAGCAAGAGACATCACCCTGCCAACAAAAGTCCGTATAGTCAAGGCTATGGTCTTCCCAGTTGCACTGTATGGCTGTGAAAGTTGGACCATAAGAAAGGCTGAGCACCTAAGAATTGAAGCCTTTGAACTATGGTGCTAGAGAAGACTCCTGCGAGTCCCTTGGACTGCAAGGCGATCAAACCAGTCAGTCCTAGAGGAGATCAACCCGGACTGCTCTTTAGAAGGCCAGATCCTGAAGTTGAAACTCAAATACTTTGGCCACCTAATGAGAAGGAAGGACTCACTGGAGAAGAGCCTAATGCTGGAAAAGGTTGAGGGCAAGAGAAGAAGGGGACAACAGAGAATGAGGTGGCTGGATGGAGTCACTGAAGCAGTAGGCATGAGCCTAAAAGGACTCCAGAAGACGGTAGAGGACAGGAAGGCCTGAAGGAACATTGTCCATGGGGTCGCAATGGGTCAGACACGACTTCGCAACTAACAACAAACGTTTTTGGCTGAACTCTGTTGCTTCCTATTTTTTTAACAAAGGATTAGGAACTTAGTATTTGTAATCACGCTAAGTTCTTCTACAAAGTGAAAAATTTCTTAAAGGATTTCATTTTTGAATTTGTTTTAATTTTCATTTCATTAAATGAATTGATTTGGGGAAAGCATCATTTGTTAAATATCTATTTTTAAAAGTTACACAATATAAGAAAAGAAACTTTAGCTTGAGGTAAATAGTATTTAGCTGAACATTAATTTATGATTTCTATAATTTAAATTTAATGGTGGAGTAATCTAGTTAAGTCAGGGGTGTCAAACTCAATTTCATTGAGGGCCGCATCAGCATTGCAGGTTGCCCTCAGGCGGCCAGGTGGGTATGGCCTGGGTGAGCATGGCCTACTGGGTGGGCGTGGCTAGAGTGCGTATGGCCTACTGGGTGGGCATGGCCAGCTCTACATTGTTCGCATCAAGGGTGCCTGAGCAGGAGTGGGACAGATCTGAGGGTCTCTGGCAGAAGGAGGGTCTCTGGGCCAGGGCCAAGGCAGAGGGGACCGTTCCCTCACTGTTTTCAGGATGGCTTTGCGGGCCACATGAAACCACTTCGTGGGCCGGATCCGTCCCCCGGCCTTTGTGTTTGACATGTCTGAGTTAAATAATCAATTTATTACTTACTTTAAACAGAGAGAAAGGGGGCAGATATTGCCTGCTTTGCTTCTAAAAGCAAATTTATATTTACTGGTTTTTGGATCATATTACCAGATTAACTCAAATTTCATCTAAATTTAAAGGTGTTGGCAAATACAATACAGATAATCTTCAGGAAACAATGATAATTGGGACTGGGAAGCCTACTACAACTATGTGGTCATGAAGTACAATACCAGATGTGGCTTAGCAACAGCAATTCCAGTAGACCCAATTGTCACTGTTAAACAAGTACCATGCAAATCATTAAACATTAAAACCTTGTATTTCTATGAGCCACCAAGACACACATGTGCACACACAAACACATACCCACCGTATGTATGTATATGTATCGTGACTGTTTTACATTGAGAAGTGCTTTATACTTTTGCCTCATTTCTTCTGATTTTTTTTCAATTTTTAATTAAATTTTAACAGAGTAAAAACAATACAGACTTAAAGCAAAAGGAAATTAAAGAAAGAAAGGAAAAGAATAAGAGGAATATTTGTAAATGCATTTATATTTTATCTTCTCTTCTTTTTTCCTTAAAGAGATGATGAGCATTTGCTAATCCAGCACTACTGCCAAAGTTTGAACCAGGAATCACCACTCAGTCAACCTCGAAGTCCTGCTCAGATTTTAATTTCTTTAGAAAGTGAAGAAAGAGGTGAACTGGAGAGAATCCTTGCAGACTTGGAGGAAGAAAATAGGTAAGCTTCCTACAATATCACTTCCCTGCATTGACATATTAAATAATCTGGTTTGATAATAACATATCAAACCAGAAAGCAAAACAGGTAGAAAAGAAGTTGGCTTATATTGTAATTTACCAATTTAACAGATGTTTCTCTTCTACTTATGAATGTGATTTGTCATGTTAAATGTCCAGATGATGAAATTCTATTATACTTAACAAACTTAATAGAAATTTTAAAATCTTGTAATAAAATATAAATTTTGGCCTGCCATAAATAATTTAAAAAAATATTTGCTAATTTGGTATGTAAGCATTGCTTTCTTTAATTATGTATGAGTAAAAATATTTAATAGTTATAGATGGTCTCAACTTACAACCACAATTGGGACCAGAATCCCAGTCATTGAGAGAAGCAGTCATTAAGTAGAAAAACATGTGACTGCTTTGCTCAATTACTGCAATCCTGGCACTCCTCATTGTGGTTGTTAAGTTGAAAGTAATACTAGACATATTAGAATATTATGAACTGCATTCAGGGAAACAACTGGCATTAGTATTTTTAGACATTCAAAAGGCATTTGATAATGTTTCTTGGCAATTTATGATTCAACAACTAAAAACAATGTCGAAACTTTATAAACATGATTCAGACAATATATCAGAAACAAACAGCAAAAGTGATTGTAAATGGGGATTATATAGAGAATTTTAATAGACGAAAAGGCACAAGACAAGGATGTCCATTATCCCCACTGCTATTTATCTTAACTTTGGAAGTTTTAAATAGAAACATTAGCCAATATCCAGAAATTAAAGGATTGAAAATAAAAGGTAAAACCAATAAATTGCAAGCATTTGCAGATGATTTGGTATTCATTTTAGAGGAACCTTTAGAGACAATTCCTAAACTGTTGGAAAAGATAGAACAATTTGGAGAAAGAGCAGGATTAAAGATAAATAAGGAAAAAACTAAAGAGGGAGGAGGAGCCAGCTGTCAAATGGAATGGCTGTGTTGAGACGTCACTCTGAATGAGCGTGCCGATCTCACAGCCTTTTCTCTGTTCCCGGTGGATTTTTTAAAAGCCCTCTCGGAGGGAGATCAGAAGCGGTGGCGCCCAGCTGAGCAGTTCAGGACGGCGGTCCAAGCTGCAGAAAGCAGGAAAGCCTAGGAGAGAGCTGGGTGAAGGAGACGGCCCATTATGGCAGCCGTGAAGAAATGACAGCTGTCAGAAATAGTGGTGAGTCAGCGGGACAGCGATTCAACTAACCTGGCAGAGGAAACAGTGAACTCTTGTAAGTGTTCCAGATTGCGAAATCTCTCTGGAGAATTTCAAAGAAGAGAAGAAAAGAGGAGAGGCCCCAGAGCGAAAGGGGAAATTACCTCCCCTGTCAGATAGCAGTGAAAAGGAGACGGGGGAAAAAGAGATCTGACCTTAAAGCAACAGACTCACAGGCTGTTAGGACTGGTGACCAAGGGTGGTTTCTCTTTCTGGCTCTTGCAGTAAAGCCAAGAAGAAGTTTAACAAAAAATAAAATAAACTTGAAGAGTGATAGTGCGGACTGAGCTGAGAGAGCAGACATTTTGAATAAGAACTAACAACCAATTAGCTTTAAATGAGGGAAGAGTGATACTCATAATTTAAGAACTGAACTATTTGTTTCAAAAGTTTCTAAAACAAAAGGGATAAATGGTAATTGTCTTGAGAATTTTGACCAATAAGAATTAACTGATCATAACCTATTGTATGATTGAATTGGAGGAGACTAACTAGAAACAAAAAGTTGAATGCTCAAGGAGGGTGAGAAAATTTATTTGTCTCCTTGTTGAATATAATAATATTTATAACTGAATTGACTAACTGAATATTGGTTATAATATTATAATACAAAATATAGCATTGTTAAGATATAAGGCACTAGTGATTATAACCTTAGAAGAAAAATTCTCCAGGTGTGGTGGAGGGAAAGACAAAGATCGTGTATAAGTGGGAGGGTTGGTTGACGTCATTTAGAAAGATGACAAGCATCCCAAATCTAACAAGAGTTGGGACTGGAAAAAGACAGATGACCCAAGCCTCATCGGCAGAATTAAGCCCAGCAGGGCAAAGATCCATAGAAGAGATGATGCCACGGGAGAGAGCAGGCTCACTTAAAGATCTACAAGCAATATTACAATCCATGTAAGAAGTTATGCTGAGAAACCATGAAGATTTAAAAAAAGAAATAGTTGAAATAAGGAATGATACTGGAGAACTTAAAGAGAAGATGGGAGCAATGGACGGAAAATTTGAATGTTTCCAACAGCAAATATTGAAAAATGAACAGAAATTATTAGAAATGGAGGATAGAATGAATAAGGAGGAAAGAAGAGTAGATGAAATGAATGAAAAACTCTTGCAAGCAATTAAAGAGTTAGAAAAATCCATCATACTGCTTGAAGCTGAGAAAGCAGACCATTATCTATGTTTCCAAAACGTGAAAGAAGAGAAGGGGGAAGACCTCCCAGAAATGATGACAGACTTGCTAGCTAGGGCCCTAGGGACAGGGAAAGAAGAGATGGCAAATAAGATTGATGAGATATATAGAATCCACACAAGGGACGACCCAATAGAATACAGAGGTAAACAACTAACTGTCCTCAAACAAGTCCCTAGGAGGGTAAGAGACCTGAGAAGGCCCTACCAACATATTACATCAAAATTAAGACAAAACATTAATTTTAGGTGGCTGATGCCAGAAGGGATTGTGGTGACCTGGTAAGAAAAAAAGATATAGGTTAGATTCGATTGATAAAGCAGAAAAGTTCTTCCAGCAGCATCTAGGCAATGAAGATGAACTAGAAGAAAGAGAGTTAAGAGAAGAGAACAACACAGAGAGATATAATAGAAAGACATGGGAATCACAAGGTAAAGAATGGGAAACAGAGAGAAGAGAAAAAATGAGAATGACAATGATGACGAGAGTAGACATAAAGAACTCAAGGAAGATAGACCAACAAGGGCAACAAGATCAAAACAGAGACAGTAATGTAGAAACATTAACAGTATTATCATTAAATGTGAATGGACTAAACTCCCTAGCTAAGAGAAATATAATTTTGAATAAGCTCAGTAAGAAAAACTTAGATATAACAATTCTACAAGAAACACATATTAAGACTCAAGATCAGGATTTGTTAAACTACCCTAAGTTAGGAATCAAATTTGTATAACAGTTTCACAGCAGAAGAAAGGAGGAATTGTGATATATGTTAAAGAATCCCAGCAAGACAAATCTATCGATGAGGAAGGTAGAATATTGATTATTGAAATTTCCTTGAATAAAAAAAGGTCGCCCTGGTAGGAATTTATGCCCCCAATGAAAAACAAAGACAATTTTATAAGAAACTGCATAAGGTTATTGCTGATATGTAATATGAGAACATTTGTATAATTAGCAATTTTAATACAATTATAGACAGAGAATTAGATTATAAGAGTGAGGAACGATCCAGGAGAATATTACCTGGTACTTTTTTTAAAATGGTGGAAGAATTAAATATTCAAGATAGTTGGAGGGAGAGAAAATTGAATGAAAAGCAATTTACATACTATTCAGGGCGGCATCAATCGTGGTCCAGAATCAATATGGTCTGGACAACGAAGGAATTAAATTCAGATATTGATGACATAATAATAGACATTAATACTTGGGCATACCATAATCCCATTGTAATTAAATGGAAAGAACAGAAGATAACAATAAGGAGGTGAACTCTAAAAAAGGCAATCCTAAACCAAATAGAATTTAAGCATAAGATGGAGGAACAAATGCGGACATTCTTCCAGACAAATAAGAAAGAGGAGACTAGCACTCAAAATTTATGGGATACAGCCAAGGCAGTTATGAGAGGGACTGCAATTGTGTACATGGCCAATGAATATAAAAAGAAAAGGCAATATCGAAAAAGTTTAGAGGAAGAACACAAAAAATTAGAATTAGAACTACAAAAACCCCACAACGTAGAGATCTAAAACAACAGCTAGATTTAAATAAGCATAACTTGAATATTATAGAAAAGGGAGAAATGGCACAAAAAATAAAAAGCATTACACAATTTTTTTTGGAACAGGCAAATAAACTCGGGAGATGGCTGGCCTATAGGTTGAAAAAACAAAAAGATAATGGATTAGTAAATTATGTAATCAAGCAGGGGAGATAGTATATCAAAATGAAGGGAAAAAATGGGTGACATATGAATTCTATAAAAATATAGAGGATAAAATGATTACTGAGGAAAGAATATCATAATATCTTATGAAAGTAGACTTACCAAAGGTTTTGGAAGAATTTCTAAATATATTAAATAAAGATATAACAGTCCAGGAAATTATGGAAGCCATTAAAAAACAAAAAAGTAATAAAACACCTGGCCTTGATGGATTACCATCCGAAATATATAAAAACCTCCAAGAACTTTTGGTTCCAACCCTATTGGATTTATTTAATGAGGTACTAAACACAGCAAAAACTCCAAACTCATGGAAAGAAGCAATCATCTCACTAATCCCTAAAGAAAACTCTGACTTGACCTGCATTAAAAATTATAGGCCCATTTCTTTACTGAACATGGATTACAAGATTTGCACGACTATAATGGCAGAAAGATTAAAAAAATATTTAGCTGAATTTATCCATACTAACCAAAATGGCTTCTTGCCTAAAAGACAAATTAGACATAATGTCAGGATCATACTAGACATCTTAGAATATTATGAATTACACAGCGAAAAACAAGTGGCATTAATTTTAGTTGATGCTCAGAAAGCATTTGATAATGTCAAATGGAATTTTATGTTGACTCAACTCAAACAGATGGAATTCGGAGAAAAATTTATAACTATGTTTAAAGCAATCTATTCCAAACAAGAGGCAAAAGTAATCATAAACGGAGAATTAACAAATAGCATTCAAATACAAAAAGATATGAGACAAGGCTGTCCACTATCTCCTTTATTATTCATTCTTTCTTTAGAAGCACTCACAAGAATAATCCGAAAAGATAAGGTGATTAAAGGATTAGAAATCAGAAAAGAGATATTTAAATTACAGGCTTATGCGGACGATTTAGTTTTAATTCTTGAAGACCCCCTTAGAATCTGGAACAAGATTATTACAGGTGCTGGAAAATTATGGAGATGTTGCAGGATTGAAAATCAATAAAGAAAAACTAAAATGTTAGTTAAAAATATGTCCAATTTACAAGAAACTGAGCTAGTAGAAAAATTAATATCCAGACATCCAAAAGAGTAAAGTACTTGGGGCTCCAAATGCCAGCAAGATGTATTACACTCAAAAGAGAAAATTATGACAAGTTAATGGACCAAATTACAGCAGACCTAGATAGATGGAAAAACTTGCAGCTCTCCTTTATGGGGAGAATAGCGACAATCAAGATGAATATACTTCCCAAATTACTCTTTTTATTCCAATGTGTAAAAATTAAATTAGGTAAGGATTTTTTTGAAAATTTAAACAGAATTACATCTAAATTTATCTGGCAAGGTAGAAAAGCGAGAATCAAGTTAAAATTATTACAGGATGCAAAGGAAAGAGGAGGGCTCGGCCTCCCGAATTGGGAAAAATATTATCAAGCAGCAATAGCAGTATGGATAAAGGATTGGATACACTTAAGGAACAGAAGACTACTAGCTTTAGAAGGTCATGACATGCAAATTGGGTGGCATGCTATAATGGGCGGAAAATATAAGGCTCATCAGTACTTTCAGAATCATCATATTAATTTAATTTAATAATTTGATTTCTATACCGCCCTTCTCCCGAAGGACTCAGGGCGGTGAGACGGACATTATTAGATGTGTGGATAAAAATTAAAAAAAATAATTATATAGAAATCCCCAATTGGCTATCCATATTAGAGATTTTCATGCACCCCAAATTCATAAATTTAGGAAGTGTAATTACATATAAATATCTTTTAGACAAAAATGGAGACCTGAAAACAAGAAAAAGATTATCAGAAGATGGTGTAGAGTTGGAATGGTGGGCATACTTACAAATGCAGTCACGATACAGAAAAGACAAAAAAGAACCAGGGATAAAATTAGAGCATACACAATTAGATAAAATTCTTCTAGGAACGGAAGATCAAATGATAAAAAGATATATCAATATTTATTAGAACAGGATTTGTTAGAAGAACAGGTAAAAGAAACAATGTTAACCTGGAGTAAAAATTTTGGTTACAGTATTGACCTAGATAATTGGCAATTACTATGGGATAGAAATAGGAGGTTAACGCTAGCCACCTCCTATAAAGAGAATCTGTACAAGATGTTTTATAGATGGCACCTTCCCCCTACAAGGTTAGCAAAAATAGATAAAAAAAATCTCACCAACATGCTGGAAATGCAGAAGGCTTCCAGGGACTTACTATCATATATGGTGGGAATGTTCAAAAGCGCAAAAATTTTGGCAGTGGATAAAAAATTGGTTGGAACAAATATTACTACAAAAATTTGATTTAAAACCAGAAACTCCTTATTAGGGATTATTAACGATAAACTCAGCAAAGCATCTTTCTATTTATTAGTGCATATTTTAACCGCAGCAAGATTGGCATATGCCCAAAAATGGAAAAGAAAGGAAACACCCACTGAAGAAGAAATAATAAAGAGCCTTGGTGGAGCATTGGGCTAATGCCTCCTTAAGTAACACCAGCTGCCTGCAATTAGTGCTGGTTCGAGTCCCACCAGGCTCAAGGTTGACTCAGCCTTCCATCCTTCCAAGGTAGGTAAAATGAGGACCCAGATTGTTGGGGGCAATAAGCTGACTTTGTAAAAATGCTGCTGGGGGCCCCCCGAAAGCCCTAATAAGCAGGCATATACATAGAATGAAGGCTATTGCTAAGCACATTGATTTATGCTTCTTAGATTGTAAGCTGCCCTGAGTCTTCGGAGAAGCGTGGGATATAAATGGGATTAAAAAAATAGATAAAGTTTTATCCTGCACTGAAATGGACAGGTTAACCCTAGAGATCAAAAATAAGACTGAAACGGAGTATTATGAAATTTGGCAAAATTTGTACAATTAGTTAGAGATAAGGAGGATCGCTGAGATGACTATTGTTTGATTGGTTAGTAATGTAAGGATTTCTTATCAGCACCTATATCAGGACACAACTGAAAGATGTGTAAATATAACGTTGATGACTGAAAGTTTACTAAAAAATTTACAGATGTTATATGTACAGTTTGTTATACTCTGTCCTGTCATAGAATGTATTTTAATTTTTTGTTATTTTTTCTGTAACATAAGGTAATACTAATAGTAGTGTTGTAGCTAGGGAAGTTGAATCATGTCCACTTTTGTTTTTAAATGTACATTTAATAAAATTTTCCATAAAAAAAGAAAAAACTAAAAATCTTACAGATAAACAAAAAAAGAAATTATCAGAAAAAATAGGATTGCAAATAGTCAAAAAGGTCAAATACTTGGGAACATATTTGACAGTAAGATGTTCCACAGTAAATGAAGATAACTATATTAAATTGTTAAATCAAATCTTAATTTGGAAAAATGGAAAAATCTGCAACTGTCGATGTTAGGAAAAATTTCTACAGTGAAAATTAATATATTACCAAAAATACTATTTTTGTTTCAAATGATACCTATAAAACTGGAGAAAAAAATTCTTTGAAGATTTAAGCTCTGTAATTCAAAATTTTATCTGGCAAGGAATGAAAGCTAGAATTAAATTGAAAATGTTACAAGAAGCAAAGGGAAATGAAGGTTTTGGCTTGCCAGAATGGGTTTTACATTATCAAGCATCAGTGCTAACATGGGTAAAAGAATGGATAACTCTTAGAAATAAAAGATTGCTAATCTTGGAGGGACATGACCTACAACTTAGTTGGCATGCTTTTTTATGGTACGGAAAAAATAAAATACATAAATACCTCCAAAACCACTATTAGAAATGCACTATTATTAACATGGGAAAAAATAAAATGTAAAATTTATTTGAAAATTCCAGGATGGCTTTCAACAATGGAAGCATTTGTACATCCAAATCTTGTCAGTCTCGATAAAATATGGACATATAAATATATTCTAAATTCTGAAGGGAACTTAAAATCCAGGCAAGAGATGGAAAATCAGGGCATCGATTTAACATGGTAGTCACATTTACAAATGCAAGTCAGATATGACAAAGATATGAAACAGTATGGATTTTATAAAGAGCAGACTATGTTTGATCAGACATTATTAACTTCTGATGAAAAGTTAATTAAAAAAATATACAATTTCTTATTAAATCTCAAAATGGAAGATGAAGTAAAAGAGACAATGATAGTATGGGCAAAGAATTTTGGATATAATATAGACTTAGAGAAGTGGCAAAGTTTGTGGGAAAGAAACTATAAGTTGACAATGTCAGCTTCATATAAAGAAAACTTATACAAAATGTTCGATAGATGGCACTTGCCACCAACAAGATTAGCAAAAATGTTTAAAAGTATGTCAGATAAATGTTGAAATGTAAACACAAACACTTATTATCATATGTGGTGGACATGTGTTAAAGCAAGGAGATATTGGACAATAATCCACACTTGGTTAGAAAAAATGTTAGAGAAATACATAGACTATAAACCTATTTTTTTAACTAGGTATAATGCCAGAAAATTGATAAGCAAAGTACATACTTGATTTTTCATGTTATAATAGCAGCAAGAATTATATTCACACAATATTGGAAGAACAAAGAAATACCACCAAAAGAAGAAATAATTAAAAAAATACTAGACTGTGCGGAAGTGGACAGACTTACTTTAAGGTTGAAAAAGAAGAAGAAACAGAATATTTTCAAATTTGGGACATATTTTATCAATGGTTAGAGAAAAGATTTAGGGATTAGGAATTTGTATTAGTGAATAAAATACTCAAGACAACACATTTTTGTTGAATGATTACTATTGAATTCTGTTAAAAAATAATCAATAAAACTATTTTTTTTAAAAAGAAACTAACCTGAGAAAAGTCTCACACAGGCTCTTCCTTAATTCACATGAGTATAAAACTGAAAGAAGATGGAAGCACATTCAGACTTAGATTCTACTATTCCAATAAAAGTAGTTTAAAACCTATATGGCAACCCTATAGAGATGATGGGGAATAAATGCAGAGGACTCAATGAAAAATCTGCTATCTAAAAAACAGATGAACTATTAGATTCTATTACTTAATTTTCTTAATCCTAGTATGTTTATTACTACTGATTGCAAACAGATAACAAGCAAGTTTTTGTCTCCCGATAGAAAATAGTAAGACCATCCTATGTCAATTGTTCATATCATTTCTTTCTTGTACATCCAGGATATTTCATAGGAGCCACTTCTCAATTTAAAGAAGCATGTGTCTTTATTGAAGAAATTCATGCAAACCTGGTGAACTGTGCCTTTTAACATTTGCACTGAAAATGTATCAATAATATAACAGTGAAATATAATGATTTTTTGTTTTGATAACCTGGTGCAGAAACTGCATTATGATAACAGTTTTCACAGACTGAAGCCCTTAATTTAGAAGAAATTAAACCTTAAAAAGGGACGTGGTGGCTCAGTGGGTTAGGATGCTGAGCTTGTCGATCAGAAGGTCGGCAGTTTGGTGGGTCGAATCCCGAGTGCCACGTAACAGAGTGAGCACCTGTTACTCGTCCCAGCTTCTGCCAACCTAGCAGTTCGAAAGCACGTAAAAATGCAAGTAGAAAAATAGGGACCACTACGGTGGGAGGGTAACAGCATTCCGTGCGCCTTTGGCGTCTAGTCATGCCAGCCACATGACCATGGAGACATCCTCGGACAAACGCTGGCTCTTTGGCTTTGAAACGGAGATGAGTACCGGCCCCTAGAGTTGGAAACGACTAGCACGCATGTGCGGGGGAACCTTTACTTTTACCTAAACCTTAAAAAGTTACTTTCAGCTCTAAAATGGAAAAACATGCATATTCATAAATATACTGGTATACCACTTCTATTCTTCCAATAGAAACCTGCAGGCAGAATATGACCGGTTGAAGCAGCAACATGATCACAAAGGACTATCTCCACTGCCATCCCCACCTGAGATGATGCCCATTTCCCCACAGAGTCCACGAGATGCTGAACTCATTGCAGAAGCCAAGTTGCTTCGTCAACACAAAGGCCGCCTAGAAGCCAGGATGCAGATCCTGGAGGATCACAACAAACAGCTAGAATCACAGCTACATAGGCTAAGACAGCTGTTGGAACAGGCAAGACTTCTGCTTTTCTCTTTTATTTGATAGGAAATAATGTGTTTAATTTAATTTGCTTGTACTTATGTATCACAAAATAAAAATGTTGTATTGTATAGAATATAAATATGCCAACTGTAAACCTCTGCAATATTGAAAACCTTCCTAAGTTGGTGGAACTTACTTCTCAGTACATTTGTATGATGAGTGTGCTAGTGATCATGCTGCTACTCTTAAACTTAACCATTATAATTTCTGGTATTTCAGCCTCAAGATGCAAAGGTGAATGGTACAACCCAGTCTTCTCCTCCTACCTCAGTACAGAGGTCAGAAAGTAATCAGCCAATGCTTCTCTGTGTTGTTGGTAGTCAGACTACAGAATCTATGGGTGAGCTAAAAATGAAGCACTTTTTAAAATAATTGTAATAAGATAATCTTATTAATATTCTCATTCATGATAATTTCATACACAGTAACACAATAGATGTTTCTTGATTTAAATTTTGTCTTGTTTCTTGTGCTTGGCCTCTTTTCTATCATATATGGACTGATTTATTTGCAGCGTCAATTTGCCGGAGGAGAAGCAAGCTGATGGTGTTATTAATTATTATCTACACACACAATCTTCTAAGCATTATAGAAAATAGTAGGGAAGCTCATTTTGTTTTATTTTGTTGTGTTATCCCAAGAAATTTTATATATGCCCGTAAGATACTATAAGTCAGAAGTAAGCCAACCACAAATTTAGGGATTACATACATTCCCCAGAGTTTCATATATAGTTCCTTTAATGTACAGTTCCTTTAAAGTTTGTGATGGGATGAATTAGAAGGAAAATGGTGCTTTAACATCTGTAGATTCAAAACAAATACAAAATGCAATTTCATTTTGATTATGTTCTATTACTACTCTGGACCAAACCAAAAAGCTGGAAAAGAGTTTCCACTCTCTAACTGAATTATTATTTTTTTAAAAGTTCATACTAGTGCCCAAAGAGAACCAAGCAAATACTTTTTGGCAAAACTATCCCCACCTAATTTGTTTCTAGCTATTTTTAGTATGTAGCATTTGATGCATAATGTATTTGTCAAAATTGTTCTATGGAATCAACTCAACTAACCTTGTCTTCTGGATGGATGTCAACATTCACTGAAGTGGATTGTTACTACCAGGATCTCTCAATGGTGTCTTACAATTTTTGCTGCTCCCTGGCAAAAAAAAAAAGCAATTGCTATGCCAGAAACATAGCTTACCATAACAACTTATTTGAAATGTAGAGCTTCTGTATGCTGAAGCAGCTTACAAAGAAAAAAGGTTGTTTGCAATGTGTGATAGTTATTAAGGTTCTGGAAGCCAAAATTAAAAATAATGGTTGCACAGATGCTTTCTGCGAGAATTTGCTTTCACTTGTATTACATTTAATTGAGTATGAAAATGAATAATGACATAATAACCCTGAATTTTCCAAGGTAGTTCCACATACAATGCAGCCAGAAAATTATGTATAGTCATAGCAAAACAATTCTGTACACAGTTGACATTTGTATGCTACTGATCTCCCAAACATTTTCATCACTAGAATTTCAATGCTAAACTCTGTTGCTATCTGAATTCTGCATTTTGTCTCAGCAGTTTGGACTAATAATGTCAAGCCTGAGCTATCTCAGTGTTCCATTAGCAATTACAATCATCAGCTTTGCTATCTGGAATTCTTTGAAGAATTCATAGATTGTCTGGAATTTCAGAAGACCTTAGAAACAAACCATCTTAAGAGATTCTCTGTCCCAGTGGACTGATTAGCAAGCCCTATCCTAATTCTCTCTAGTAAATGGTTGGACTGTAACAACAAAACTAAAGCAGAATTTTCTGTTACTTTATCATTTTTTCTGCTTTTGTTCAAATCCCACATTCAGCGTGGGACTTGTTACTGCAATATTTTGACAGTGCCAGAGTTTTCATTAAATTTACTGCAGTCATACAATCACAAATCTGCTTTTGATCTTGCTAAGTAAATAGAGGTACTAAGGATACCTATCTGCAGATCTCAAGAGTAGATTTGAAAGTACACATTGGTGATTGGATAGTGGAAGAAATGTACCAAGAAAAAACACTGATCCAACATTAGATGCAAACAATTGAATCCAAGGCTCAACTTGAGAAGTGTCTCAGTGAGGAAGGTAAGATTCTAGTAGAACAAAATAAGTGTACTTCTTCAACCTGGTGCCCTCCTAATGATTACTACAGACCTTCACAGAAGCCTCATGGATAACATCCTGTAAGAATATGACTACTGATTTACTTGATTATCTGTTAAAGTCTAGAAAAATACCATCACTGACCACTTCCATTAGTTGGCATTTTGGTGCATTATGCTACAATAATTCTATTGCTAGTTTATTATTAGAGATATCTCACAAAATGTGCATCATGCTGCTAAAAAAAAAAGATGTCTCCCCCCCCCCGCAAGTCACAAATATAAAACCTCATACGTGTGGTAATATAAAATTCATGCTCCTCTCTTCTGAGAGTTTAAGAACTTAATAGATTAAATATACCATTCTTAAATGCAGTCTCTACTATTAAAAATATTAGAACTGTAATAGGCACTGTTTAGTACCCCAAAAACTTAAGTAAGACTGCTAGAAGTAGTAATCAGACGTTTTAAGGCTACTTATCTATAGCACATGAATTGGACTGGCTTTGTATATTCTAAACCAATTATTGCACACACTGATAGATAGATGAATGCTGTGGTAGAATAAATAAAGGCAGTATACTTCTGCTTTTCTTTTTATTAGGTGAGGATGATCTACTAAGTACTCCCCAGGCCACAAGCACAGGGTTAGAAGAGGTCATGGAACAGCTTAACAATTCCTTCCCAAGTACAAGAGGTAAGCATCCTTATTCAGTATATATAGACAAGTGGATCTTTCTTTCAAATTGATAGTATACTCAGAAATACATAAGATGCAAGTCTAAAAGAGAAGACCACAACATTTACCTCCATAAATATGATTAGCTGGACATAATTATAAAATGTGTAGTGTAGTCTTTGTGTTCTTTTAATCTTTTCATTTAATAAATATGTATTGTATAATAATCATAAATTCCTGAATTACAGAATACAAAAATTAAAATATATTACTTATATATTTGGTAGAAAGGAAGTTGCTCTTTGAATGGTTAGAAAATTCCCACCACTGTATAGATAGCTGATAGTAGTTTTAGTAAATAACAATTGCTCCGTTTTATGTTTTTCTGTCACATCAATATGATTGCTCTGTCTATGAATAAAATGATTACTATATAAATATAGTGTAGCATAAGGTAGTCTAACGTCCTAGCTTTCCAAACAAGCAGTCTGAGTTACTGCTACAGTAAATTTATTCAGACTTGTTTCCAGGGCTTTTTTTGTCATAAAACGCTCAGAACGGAGTTCCGGCACCTTTTTTGGATGGAACCTTGTAGGCTAGGCAAGGTGGGTTGTATGACATGTGTGAGTTCCGGCACCTTTTTCTTTTACAAAAAAGCACTGCTTGTTTCCATCTATACATTTAGAAGCAGACTCACAGAGAAGATAGCATTAAAAGGAGAAGAAATGTCAGAAGATAATCCAGGTCAGATGCCTTCCCTGTCCTGGCCTGCAGATGCCTATACTGCCAGCTTAGTTGCTTCCCAGCATAGCCAACTCTGAAGTTGATCTCATGGGCTAGCTAAAGAAGCCTGAGTCTTACTGTGCTGGGTTCATCCAAAGATTGGATATAGTTGCTGGCTCCACAGGATTGCTGAGAACTGGATTTAATTTTAGGGGACCATTTTCCTGGTGGTCTTGTCTGTGGAAGTCTTTTGAAGCAGGGTTGTGAGAAAGATATAAGAGATATAAGAAAGGTGACATACTATTTGGACAATAATGAACAATATTCCAGAATTGGATAATTCATATTCTTTCATGACTGCAAGAGAGGTTTTCACTATTTTCTTTAGCATAACTATGTGATATCTGACATCAGGAATCTTAAAAACACTAAGAATAATATACTCTATGAAAAGAAATATCAGCCTTTATAGTAATACTGCACAATAGCATATGAAGAAAGTATTTGAAACCGATAAAATTAAGTGTATCTTATACATCATTAATATAGTCCTTTTATAGGCCAAGTAGTAGCTGATACAGTAGAGAAGCCAATGCAGTAAAGAATGAATATTGACTCTGCATGGATTAACTAAATTGTTAACTATCTTGGCTTATTTAACATTGACATGCCCCTTTTGGTTTTTAAAAGAAATCTGACTTTAATACACAGGCTGAGAAAGGATAAGGAATGGGCACATTTAGAAATATTTATTTTTGTTATTTATATTGATGCATTTATAGATTTTCTGATACTCCCCCTTTTGAAAATGTGTTCCATATGTTAGTGCTTTTTTCCCTGAATTACAAAAGAGCCTTAAAACAAAAATAATTTTTAAAATGTATTATGGGATAAGATGTCTATTTCAGCAGAGGTTATTAGCAATTGGCTCAAGGGTTTAGAGAAGGAAAATTGTAAAATAATAAATCAACAAATAAGTATATAAACATTATAAAGATAATCTGTGTTAATTCAATGCAAATTAAATTAAGAACACCCATAGTGATCTGTTTTTCTTGTCAAAGAGTTTTCGAATGTGATGACAACATCAGCACCACCAATTTGAAAATGATTTGTGATAACTTCAGAAGGTTAAAAAGTTGTCAACTACCAAGGCAGCTTTAAAAATTGTAGATAATATATAATTGGTATGCTTATATTTGAAAAAAAAGTTCTGTCTTCTAAGCAAATACAGTGTGCCTCTGATCTCAGCAAGCAGAACCTTTGTAGGCAAAAGAGCTGATAGGATTAAAGTTACTTTTTTTAAAAAAAATACAGTAGTTAAAAATAGCTAAAATATAAAACCTTACAGAAGGATATTTTGTATTGCTGTAAAATTAAAGGTCAATAATAAAAATTTGCATATACATATACTATACAATTTCTAGTCCACATACTTTTTATTGTGCAGCTCATATTCATATTCATAGTGGCTGCCATTCCTTTTCACAGCTTTATGATAAAGGGAAGAGGTTTGATATCTGAAAATAAAAATACTAAATACCAGCGTAGTGGTTTATGAAAAATTTTAAACTGACAGGTTACAGAGCAAATTACTTTATATTTTAAGACAGTTTGTTTAGCTTATGGGACTTTTTGCATATATTCAATATGGATCTTCCTCATAAATATTAATTTAAAAATGTGTTTTTATTGTTACAAGTTATATGCACAATTTATATTATGGTAAACTGGGATGAATTATCCATATACTGGCCCTAATCCAAAATCACTTTGAAATAAATGCCATTATTTAACGAGGCATACTGTATATTGCCCAATGATTATAATAATTATGTTTAATTAAATTTGCAATTCAATAGAAGCTGAGTATTCCCTTATTCCTTTTTAATGAAACAGATACTTGCGTTCTCAGGAAGAAAGTTCTTTGGATTAATTAAACTTCTTGGGATCTTTATAAACACTTTTTTACATTTACATATTATGTTATTTTTCCAAAATTATTTAAATTATTTTAAATAATTATGTATTATTATAACTATCCTTATATTTTTCACTGTGTCTTTTTAATATGAAATAAAGCCTAGTATTTATTTGTGGTTTTAAAAAGGTAGTTAAGGAATAAAATTGATAGAAAGCCAACATTTCCATCACAAAACAGATTAGAACCTATGTACAAATGTTAAGCCAGATACTCATTTTCCGTTGCTTGGATTTGTTGTTTTGTTGAGTAAAAGGTTATGAATATAAATTCCAGAGATGAGAATATTTAATTAAAGTTGGACAATAAAATTCTTTAGTAGGAATACATAAGAGCATTTTTATTAGCCCTTTGAGTTGATTTTCTGTGATCTGTCTCTCATTCTTCCCTTTCTTCTCACAGTAAATTTATTGTGTAACATAGATTAATAGTAATTAAATACTGACAATTAGTATTGTAGGTAATTAAATATTTTAGCATTAAAGTTGACATTTAAATCCAAAAATATTTGGCAAAATACACTTAGAAAATACAATGTATTTTTCAACGTTGTACAGGATCCATTGATGATACTGGAATTACATTGTCCTTTCCCAGTGTTTTCAAAACACTGATCTGAAGATTTATGTATCTGTCTCCTTATTCCAAAGGCTGACAGTGAAGGAAATGTGTGTGGGGGGAGGGTTACTTAAAAACAAAATTGTGTGGATGTAAATACTTTGCAGCCTTTTTCAAAAACTGTTGTTTTAAATATATGTTTGTAATGATAATTGATGTATTTTATGTATGTGTGTTGTTTTTTCATTTTCTTTTTGATACATCTAATATAAAGGAAGAAATGGCTCTGGAAAGCCAGTGAGTGAGGTTAGTGCATATAATGCCCACTGCAAGAGCTTCTCACTGCTTCATTCTCCTTTGCGGGCGGGGGGGGCATCTGGCACGTGGCACAGCATGTGTGTTTTTCAGTACTTGTTACAGGTATACTGTAATATGTAATACCTCTCAACTATCAATGGGTATCAAACCACTAGAAACAGAAGAAATGCATATTTTTTCATTAGGCTACTTCCAAAAATGGGCAAGGGAATATAAAAATGAAAATGTTTCTATAAAGTCATTTAAATAAATCATTCATAGTTAATTATAACTTGGTTTGCATTTTGAGACTATGGCAGATTTTTATTTTATATAACTTATTTGGAACATATACGTTCCAAATTGTTACATAAAATTATTTAGTTGTGTTCTTTTCAAAGCAAGAGTTGAGAGGTATAAACAGTAAAATCTTTCAGCTTGCAATTTTAATGTTTGTGCCAGCTAAATTGTCACTAACACCCACAGACTCAACTGTGTCATATTAAAGTATGTGTGAAAACTCAGCTGGTTTAGCTGTTACAAAATTGAATTTTAATCTGGTGAGAATGAAGGTTTATTATTACAGTCGAGGACGAGCTCATAAAAAAAAAGATCTAAATGGCAGCAGGTTTTGCAGTTTGTTGAATAGCCCAATATAAATCTTGCTTGTTTTTCAGTCTAAATATTTCACAGTTACTGTATGGAAAATTATAGGAATATCAGTAATTTGATGAAAGCTCATAAAATAGACAATAGTTTACTAAAGGAATCTGCATGTTTTCCACCAAATTTGTCACAATGCAACATAATGGCGAACTGCAATAGCCTTGTATCTAAACTCAATCAAAGCCCATTATTATAAAAGAATCTGTCTCCTGTTTAAGAATAAAAGGCATTAAGGCATAAATGGAGTTATAGGCAAAAACAGTAGGAATTCCAGGGAATACAATTAAAAATACTATCACAAAGTTAAAATGTGAATAAATATAAATGAAAGAATATTTAAATAAATTATAATTTGTCTACATTTACAAAATATTTCATATTTTAATAGAAAGTATCACAGTACTATGTATAATGTTGCAGTGAAAATGGAAACAATTGCTTTTTTATAAAGGAGGGATTGAAAAATATTTTTGTAACATTCAAATTGCAGATGCTTTAAAAGTCACATTAACATTCATTTAATTTATATCCCATCTTTCATTCAAGATAACCTGGCAGCATGAATTTTCTTTGAAGACATCCTTGAAGTCTTCACAGAAAAACAAAGTCCAGTTGACTTGTGGAAAAGCATCTTTGGGAAAACCATGAGCTGGATGATTGTGAATCTCCATAGACATTTAAAACTGTATCTTTTTTCAAACTAAGCTTAAATCCTGTAGAGAGGTGTGTGTGGGAGGGTGCTTTTTAAATGAACACTTAGGTGCTGCTAGGCTGTGCAAAGTCTGAAGGACTTGTAACATTGCTGAAGTATGTACAACCCTACTGGTCATCCATAAGTAGTGCAAAAACTCTTAAACTGCTGTTCCAATTGAGCTGCTTCTATTTTCTTTTCAGATTGCACAATTTTATCTGTTAGTAAGCGATAAAGGTTGAAAATTTAATTAAGTTTCTTAATTGCTCCCTTTTCAAATCCTTTGGAGCCTGCTCTAATTAAAAATACGAGGTGCAGTTTCTTCTCATTGTGCAGAAAGTCACACATAAGTTTAATGCAAGCCTCCAAATAATGCATGAAATGTATACACAAATCGTTAAGATACTTCTTCAAACATTTTAAACACACCTGCCAATCATTTTCATTCAAGTGTAGTGATCAAAAGATTTCTTCCTGTTTTTTAGAACATAGTATTGGAAAAGGTGAAAGTGAAATAGTCACAATTACATTAATAAATAATTGTTGTTGTTGTTAGTTGTGAAGTCGTGTCCGACCCATCGCGACCCTATGGACAATGTTCCTCCAGGCCTTCCTGTCCTCTAATAAATAATAATAATGTAATAAATGTAATATAAAGTTATTGAATTATGTAATTGTACAGCAAAAACCTGGAGATGATTGTAAATAAATATCCTTATTCTACTTATTTATTTCATAAACATTATTAAGAATGACTTAAGGATTTTATGTGTGGAGAGCGGAGCGGACAAGTGGGGCAGCCAAAGAACTGGGCAGTGTAAGTCTCTCGTGCCACCTTCCTCCACCAGCCAGACAACAATCTGGCAGGTCGAGGGAGGCGGCAGGGGAGGCTTACACTGCCCAGTCATGACATAAGCCACAGGAGAGCTGGTGGAGGCAACTGCCGCTGGGCAGGTGATCTGCAGGGTGAAACGGGGTGGCTGGGACTGAAGAAAGCCCCTCCAGCAGAGGAAGCGGCTGTTGCACAGCAGAGAAGCCTTTCACCATCACTCCCCCCATGACTCTGAAATGGCAGAGGGGGACCAACTCAGTTATTCTGTTATTTTTTTCTGTTCATAATTGCCTCCACTTTTAAAAAGCCCCAGTTCCAGCTAAAGAAAAGCAGCCCTAAAGCATAATACTGCCACCACCATTCTTCCCTGTGAGTTCAGTGTACTATCGTGATGTACAGTGTTTTTGCGCCAAACATTGTGGAATTATGTTCCAAATGTTCGGCCTTGGTCTCATCAGACCATATCATAATTTCCCAGATGCTTTTTTCAGACTTGATGTAGGTTTTTCAAAATGTAACCAGGATTAATGTTTTTCTTTGTAAGAAAAACATCCATCTTGCCATCCTACCCCACAGTCCAAACATATGAAGAACACAGGAGATTGTTGTCACATGTAATAACAATCAATACTTGCCAGAACTACCTGCATCTCCTTTAATGTTGCTGTTTTTGGCAATCTCTCAGACCAGTTTTTTATTATTATTTTTTTCATCAATTTTGGAGGGACATCCAATTATTGGTAATGTCACTGTTGTGCCATGTTTTCTCCATTGTTGATGACTGTCTTCACTGTGTTCCATGGTATATCCAATGATTGGAAAAAAATTTATACCCTTCTCCTTACTGATATTGTCCAACAATGAGATCCCTTTGCTGCTTTATAAGCTCTTTACAGACCATAGCTTGTAAGAAACAACTGAATAAATGTCAGAAAAATCCTACTAGAACACCTGATCTTTATATAGGCTTGACCAGTATCACTTTAATTAATGGCAGATGTGTAATGACTACTATTTAACATCAATTTGGATGTGATTGGTCAGTTCTGGAAAATAGCCACATCACTACTTATAGGAGGGTGTGAACATTTATGCAACCACTTTATTGTAAGTTTTTTATTGTTATTTTCCCCCTAAAAGATCTCAGTTTTTTTCAGTTGAATTATACATCTTATATGTTATATCAATTGTGGGAAAAATCTGAAGTGATTTATCTTGGTCTGATTTTCTTTACATCTCAAAAATCTGGCATTTTAATAGGGGTGTGTAGATTCTCTATAGCCATTGTAACTTAGTGATTCCTGTGTACCTTGGATTAATTCCCATTCAGAGGTAGACTGGTCTGAAAATCAGGAATATAGGGGCTTCAGAAATGCACATTGAATATGCATGTGATTTAACAAAATACATATCCAAGCACAATTTTATGCTTGAAGGTAATGTGGGAGCTTGGCCATTTTCTTGCAGGTGATCACTCATTGCATTCTGGATTTTTTCCTAATTTGCTTTATATCCCCATTTCTTCTACCAGCATTAATGTAATAGTTTATTGTATCTTGGTATATATTTTGTAATTCAAATAGGAAACTAGCTCTCTGTGATATGACTCACCCATTGAATGAAATTTTGCAATTGTCTTCCTTCAGTTAGCAAAAATAACTTAAAGGTTAGCATAAATATATATATGGTTTAAATCTTCAGTTTGGTTCCAATAAAGATCTTCTCTGAGACTCTACTCATGTTTATCAGCATTTAAATCTTCCTCTAGCGATGCTATTAATTACAATTGATCCAGTTAGGTGTTACGGATATTGATTAATCTACAAATACTTTTACAATAAAGCCTGTACATTCTCATGCACATTTAACTTGGAATGTTCATGCATGTAGCTTTGAAATTGTTTTGCAGTGTGCTACTGAAAAGTGCTTTTCAATTTTGCTCAAGTATACTACTGATTGTGTTGTGTCAAATAATTCCAAATTATTTGATCCACTCTTTGCATTTTATCTCATTTTTCATAATTTATTGAGGATCCCTTACTCTTTTCTGTAGAGCGTATTGTATTAATTATATTAATTACGGTCTTTACAGATATTCACAAGACATATCAATTTATGCCTCTCTCTCTTTTTTTACAGGCAACAATGTAGTTAGCCTTTTCCACATGGCAGATGACTTGGGCCGAGCAATGGAAACCTTAGTGACAGTGATGACTGACAACAAATTAGCAGAATAACAAGATCTGTTTTACAACTTCAGGCATAACCTGCATGGTTTTTATAATATTCATATGACAAGGATTAGACTGTAAGAGTTTACATGAAAACAAATCTATATTTTTGTGAAGGATAGTGGTACTATACTGTAGATTTCAGTAGTTTCTTAAGTCTGTTATTGTTTTGTTAACAATGGCAGGTTTTACACATCTATGCAATTGTACAAAACATTATAAAGAAAACTACATGTAAAATCTTGACAGCTAAATAACTTGCCATTTCTTTATATGGAACGCATTTTGGGTTGTTTAAAAAATTTATAGCTGTTATAAAGAAAGATTGTAAACAAAGTGTGCTTTATAAAAATGTTTATATAAATCCCTATAAAAACACAGAAAAAAATGAGGCAGTGCATTTGTTTAGCATCACTTCAACTTAGTAGTTATACCCAACAGATATTCATGTTCTGTGTTCTTTTCCTTAAAATCAAACAGAATTTCTGCAACACCAGTCAGCCTACATTTTTTCTTGTGTCTGACTAGCTCTTGCTTTAAAATTATTATTTTCCAAAACTTCCAGTTGAGATAGCTTTCCATGTCCTGAGCAAGTCTTACTGGAATTATCCAGCTAGTTGGCAATAATGTGAAGGAGCACATTACATGACAAATATCAGAGTTTGCAAAAATAAGACAAATTGGACCCATATTCTAAGCTCTTGTTATTTCCTCTGTACTTTGGATCTGAATGTTAAAAGTAAATACAAAATAGAAATTGCCTTATTGAATTATACCAGTGGACCTAGGTGTCCTTATCCTGCCTCTGGCACTGGCCAGCACCTTAATGTTTCAAAGTAAAAATATGATTTGCTTTCATGCCCTGTGATGCCACTTTTTATCAAATATTCTGCATCTGTGTGTGTATTAGGATGAAGACTTGACTACAGATATCAGTCTGTGATCTGCTTTAATCCTGTTAGATTATTCATGCTATTATTTAATATTTCATTTTTATAGAAGTATTGAAAATTGCCTAAATTCTTTAAAACACACAAACAAAACACTAGTTTTTGCCTTGTAATAAATTCTACACCAGTTCCATACCAACAGTAATAAAACTGAATAGTGTGGCACAATAGTAAAAACATCAGCTCTATCAGTTGCTTCGAGTAGCCACACTGCTTCATGAGAAGCTGGTTGTCCAAAATGAAATCCAGCAATCTTACTCTACAAGTAATGTCGCACAATTTACAATGACTCAGGAGAGGGATGATAGAAAACAGATGTTAGAAAACAGTCCCTCAGGTTTACTACTATAAAATGTTGAGGTGCTGTTAACAAAAGCTTCACCATTTCCTTTTTCCCCACCAGCCTTTAATTCCATTGTCTAAAGACAGATTTTTTATCATCTAATAAACTTTAATACTTTGCAAAAGTTAAATCTGTTACCTCTTGTATGGTGGTAATTAAAACACAGGAGAAAAGTGTATTTTATTTTTTAATGCTAGTTAACATTCAACATGGGTAGTCATGTTATTTCTACCTCACTTTCGTTTTGTGGTGTTCCTGACAATTATGTAGAGAAGGTATGCATCGTCAACCACTTATCCATTGTGTAAACTGGTGTTCTTTTAATACCAATACATTACAGAACAATTAAAATTTAGTAACTCACAAAGTCCATACATTTTCATTCTTTTTTAAAGACTTTGGGCACAATTCAGTCTAGCATGAGCACAGTGACTTCTCACAAATGAATTAGTCTAGAGTTTTAAAAAGCCCTATTTCCTGCTCTTTCTTTAGCGAGTCTCACGTGCATCTCCCTGAGACATCAAGCTTCCCCTATCATGCAGAAGTGTTTTCTTCACTTCTGGGGATGCACACTAAGATGAGCATTAAAAGGGCTGTATTATGTCCTACCTACACAAATCCTACTATTTGCAAGGACCGCACTGATGCAATGCTAGACTGAATCATAGGCTTCATTTACGAATGAATATCCTATAAATATATTTCATAGCCTTTGTGTAAGACTTTACAGATCCAGTTATAGGATGGGATTATTTCTTTTATGCCTTTGTATTTAAAGTTCTCTTTTAAAAGATTTAAGACTAATAGAGTGCACAACTATTTTCATCAGGGTTATCATTTCATTTTTAGACATTAGTTTTGAAGTGAGTCTGTTGAAAATATTTAAAAGAGTTTAAGAGCTTTATTGCTGCTTTTAAAGAGTTTCTTTGGAACTATTTCATGTTCCTTATATCCATACACTACTAAACTATAAAACATCAGCATAACCGAATATTGTCTGGCATGTTATACCATTTTCATGCAGTACTGATTTATCACTTGGGCATCATTTATTGTGTTCTAACATCAACACTGTAACATTTACTAATTATTTTTATACACTTCAGTTTTACTGCATTTTTCACAACATAATGAATTTCACCAAATATATGCCTTACTTACTGTATTGTATACTGCTTTACTGTGTATATCAATAAAGCACGCAATTATGTTATAAAGTGTGGCATTTTTACTGGTACGGCAGCACTGGATTCTTCTTCTACAGGAATGTCAGTAGGAATGGAAAAGGAGGGCGAGAAGCTACAGGATTACATCATCTGCAATGCATACTTTTACTTATATTTATTTTAACTTATACTGCTCTTAAGTGGCATTTGAGAGGGAAACTATTCCAAAGTCATAGAATGATAAACAAAAGTTTCTTTTCTCTTTTATAAGAGAAAATAATCATTTAGTGTACACACAAAACATATAATTACAACTGCATAGAGAGCAGTTGTACATCTGGGCTTCCGTGTAACACCTGCCAGCAACTTCTTAATCAGGTATTCTTCTTAGTCAGAGATTGTATTGTGATTATGAAGACACCACATATACTAAGAAAAAAATGAAGCTGCTTTATAGAGTTGCTGATAAATGCTTTTTCCCCTAAATGTATAATATATAACAGATTACAGGTGAAACTCGAAAAATTAGAATATCGTGCAAAAGTTCATTTATTTCAGTAATGCAACTTAAAAGGGGAAACTAATATATGAGATAGACTCATTACATGCAAAGCAAGATAGTTCAAGCCGTGATTTGTCATAATTGTGATGATTATGGTGTACAGCTCATGAAAACCCCAAATCCACAATCTCAGAAAATTAGATTACATGCAATCAATAAAACAAGGAGTGTACATAGAACAATATCGGACCTCTGAAAAGTATAAGCATGCATATGTACTCAGTACTTGGTTTGGGCCCCTTTTGCAGCAATTACTGCCTCAATGCGGCATGGCATGGAAGCTATCAGCCTGTGGCACTGCTGAGGTGTTACGGAAGACCAGGATGCTTCAATAGCAGCCTTCAGCTCTTCTGCATTGTTCAGTCTCATGTCTCTCATCCTTCTCTTGGCAATGCCCCATAGATTCTCTATGGGGTTCAGGTCAGGCGGGTTTCCTGGCCAATCAAGCACAGTCATCCCACGGTCATTGAACCAGGTTTTGGTGCTTTTGGCAGTGTGGGCAGGTGCCAGGTCCTGCTGGAAAATGAAGTCAGCATCCCCATAAAGCTCGTCTGCGGAAGGAAGCATGAAGTGCTCCAAACTCTCCTGGTAGACGGCTGCATTGACCCTGGACTTAATGAAGCACAGTGGACCAACACCAGCAGATGACATGGCTCCCCAAATCAACACAGACTGGAAACTTCACACTGGACGTCAAGCATCTTGCAGTGTGTGCCTCTCCATTCTTCCTCCAGACTCTGGGTCCTTGGTTTCCAAATGAGATGCAAAAGTTGCTCTCATCAGAAAAGAGGACTTTGGACCACTGAGCAACAGACCAGGTCTGTTTTTCTTTAGCTCAGGTAAGACGCTTCTGACGTTTGTTGTTCAGGAGCGGCTTGACAAGAGGAATACGACATTTGAAGCCCATGTCCAGGATCCGTCTGTGTGTGGTGGCTCTTGATGCACTGACTCCAGCCTCAGTCCACTCCTTCTGAAAGTCCCCAACACTTTTGAATGGCCTTTTCCTGACCATCCTCTCCAGGCTGCGGTCATCCCTGCTGCTTGTGCACTTTTCTTCCACACTTTTCCCTTCCACATAACTTTCTATTAATGTGCTTTGATACAGCACTTGGGGAACATCCAACTTCTTTTGCAATTACCTTTTGAGGCTTTCCCTCCTTATGGAGGGTGTCAATGATGGTTTTCTGAACAACTGTCAGGTCAGCAGTCTTCCCCATGATTGTGATTCCTACTGAACCAGACTGAGAGAGCATTTAAAGGCTCAGGAACCCTTTGCAGGTGTTATGGCTTAATTAGCTGATTAGAGTGGGACACTTTGAGCCTAGAATATTGCACCTTTTCACAATATTCTAATTTTCTGAGATTGTGGATTTGGGGTTTTCATGAGCTGTATGCCATAATCATCACAATTATGACAAATCACGGCTTGAACTATCTTGCTTTGCATGTAATGAGTCTATCTCATATATTAGTTTCCCCTTTTAAGTTGCATTACTGAAATAAATGAACTTTTGCACGATATTCTAATTTTTCGAGTTTCACCTGTACATACTGTAAGGGACCTATGATGAATTATAGGTAGTCCTTAGTTAGCAACTGCCTCATTTAGCAATGTTTTCAGTTACAGTGGTGAGGAACAAGTAACTTTGTGACAAGTTCTTGCATTTATGACTCATAGGTGTGTAAAACAAAGGAAAGTTGAAACTCATAAACACAGTTGCAGTTTCACTAAGCAACTGCTTTGCTTAAGGACAAAGTTGCTGGTGCCAGTTGTGCTAACTAAATGGGGACTACCTATACATGTCAAGTTGCCATAAATAAAACACAACTGCATATGTAAGGTATTAAAAGAAACTTGCTGAAATATATTTATCAATCCTACAAAAGAGAATCAAATCCATATATCTGGAAAACCCAAGAAAGTAACTGGGGCAAAATAAAAAGTGAAGTAAGTGTTACTTTGCATTATCTAGCTGCAGCTATAGCTACAAAGCAAGGAAGCCTGAGAGCCAGACTAAAATCTACACAAAAACTGGCCAAAATGATTTCTTTAATCTTCATCACTCCACACTTAGAATCAAGTTCAACAAGAAATAAAAAAAAATATTCAAACACTGTAACACAGGTAAGTGTAATTATTCAGAATAAATTTAGATTTACATCAAAAGTGTGCAGCAAGGTGAATGATCTTCCAGCTGATAACACAAAAGACATGCTTGATGGAAACATCTCTGTATGAAAAATCAGCATGAAAAATGGGTGCAGAGAAGGGTGGAAAGAGGACTAAATATATAGCTATAAATTTCTTCATATTGAAATAATTACATTGTATTCTCATATGATGTTCTCACATGGAGATGGGTGACATATTTCTCTTAAAAGGATGGTATTGGATACATGGTTAAATCCAATCTACTAGTTAAACGGGCCTTCAGAATAACAAACTAGAGTAGCAGATATTTATTTGTCTAATATGTCACCTATCACTGTTGAAGCAACTCTGGATGTCTTACAAAATGATAAAAGGATAAATATATAAAAAATTAAAATTAATTGGAACAGAGACTAAAAACCAAGAGGACAGCACGGGGAGGGAGGGGTATGTCTTCTCTCTTATCCCATCAACTACCTCCAGCATAGAGAAGACAGCCCCTATCAGGCCCCAAGCCACCCAGCAGAGTCAGCTTTTAAGGCCATTCTGGAAGTCCAAGAGGGTGAAAGCTGATCAAAAAAGCTCTTCTAGACTCCACCAGCCAAAAGTCCTTGACAGACGGGATCCATAGCAAGCCCCTTCTGCTGGATTGAGGGCCAGTCCCATTGGGTTGAGCACCTCAAATACCCTGGACCTACACCATAAAGGGCATCAATATTTCCAGCAAAAAATAATAATAGAAATAAGATGTTTATTATTTTTGAATTACTTCATTTTTGAATTTATTTAATTGGATAAAATAGCAGGCTTAAAAAGAATAGCATTTATTTTAATCTTCAATTTGTTCCAGAAGAGTGGAAAAATTAGAAATCTATTTTGACTTATGTCTAGATAGAAATTTCAAATCATACTTCAGAGCAGAAGATTGAACTTAAACTTTATTTTGTAAAAGTATCCTGCATTACACAGCAAGATAAATATTAGGCATTATTATAACTACAGTACACTCCTTTCCTCTGAGAAAGTGGTTGTCTTAAAGACAGTTACCATGGGTATCAAGGCAACAAATGATAGTAATATCAAGGCAGAATAAAAGATATCCTATGATAATTTATATTAAAACCTCAAAATGAATTAATTCACAAAAGAGATTATGTGTATGTTTCTTAGGTATATCATAAAAGGAAATGCCCTTCCTACTACACATTACTATTGTGAACAATTTCCTTACATATTTCTTTAACACTATATAATGGTTAAAAACATGCAATGCTGATTTCTAAAAGTGCTGTGTCCCTACATTGTATGTTTTCCTCAGAATATTTGTTGTCTTTATTGTTTTTTTAGCCTCTTGATAAAATTGAGACAGTTTAGTTATCAGAGTTAGCACAGAGAATGAGATGTTGTATAAGCAAAACAAATCTTCTCTATTAGGTTTACTATATGATGTCAAAATATTCAGTAAAGGCAATAGAGGTTTGTAAAATTTTATCAGATCAGTAAATACTGTACTATGACTTTGTTCCAAAAATATGGTTGTAACGTGATGGGAATTAATGGAAATGTGATGCTATTTCAATATACAATGTTTATAGGTCACAGATCGAAGGGTGTACTTTGGAGAAAAAATAGTGATATGACACATTGCCATAATATGTAGCTGGCTCTCATGAAAAATCAGTTATTTGCATAATTTCAGAACTGTAGAAAATGTCATGTTTTTAAAGAAAATAATGTAATGACCATAATTATGCAAGGCAGAGTTCGGAATGCCAGGTAATATAGAACAGAGGTAATCAGAATGGTGTAATTGGAGGCATACTTATTGTGTTACTAGGTTTAGAAAGTAAATCAAACAAAATGGAGACCGCACCCTTCCTGCAATCCTACCCTGCAATCCCATCTAAACTATCTAATAGAAGTTCCTTTACCAACACACAACACAGTTCAAGGGCAGCCCTAACGAGACAATTGCAACATAAAGAAACCACAATTTTCCATCTTCTTTTCAGGCTGATGAGTCATCTCCTTGAACAGTGGACTCCCTCAAGTTTTCTGCCCTCCTGAAGATCCATTTTGCCTAATAGAATTCATCCATGTACACCAATAAGGGCCTGCCTAGTTCCCCAAAGTGTCTGGGGAACAGTTAAATTCCTAGGATTTTCCACCTTGTAGCCCTCAACGTCTATAAAAGTCTTTGCTTTTGCATAGCTAACAGTCTTATCAAAACCATTCAAAGTACGGTAACTTGGCTTTCCAGCAGATCTGCTACGGAATTTATGTCTAGAGGCATATACAAAGGACAATAGAAAATATAAAGGCTATACTTTTCTTGTCCTGAAAGATTGTCTAATGTACTTTACTCAAAAAAAGGTTTAGCTTCTGCAGCCTTTCATGCAGTTACAAAATGAAGATGTATAAAGGCAATCACCATGAATGAAATGCTAAAGTTTTCTAGATACTGTAATTTAAAAGAAATTATATCATTCTGCAAATGGAGTGCTTACAAAATACTTCACACCTAACTGAATATTTATTTCATATCATCATCAGCTTTCAGCCATTTTTATAATTTTTAGCAAGCTTAAAATAAATTCATGACACATCCTAATTAATGTTTTAAATTGCTATTTGTACTGCGAAACTGGGATTCTGAATAGCTGTTCCTTTTGATGTATTAGCCTGCTTTTCTTTCTTTTTTCAAAACTTATTCAAGGACTCTTTTATACAGAACCATCTGCTTATTCCTCTGGTTTCTTCTGCTCCGCCTGAACGTTTCTACTTGATTTGCTATTCTTATTTCCAGTATTAATTCAAGAGCTCTGGTAGCTTTCTTCTTCCCGATTTAATTCCATTGTGGATTATATAGTTCACATCACATAAAAGCAGAGTATTTTTCTAATTGGCATAAAAAAATGGAGGCACATCATTTTTCATTCCTCTTTTGAAATCCCCAGGCAAGGATATAGTTAGATAGTAATAGTAATAAAATGTGAATATGTGATAAGAATCCTCAAGAAATAATAATTTGGTATTAGTGTTATACTGCTAATCATGATTTTTACTATTTATTTATCTATTGCAAAATTCTTAACTCAGCCAGACCTCTTAATTAGAAACTGGAGCTCTCCAGTGGCAATAACAAAAACAAACTAACTGATGTCTATATTGTCCTTTGATCAACAGTTTCAATCCATCTTTATATTACACACACACACACACACACATAGAGTATCAGTATAATAAGCTACATAGTTTTATAAACAATGTCATACAGAAAGAAGAACCTGTAATCCAATTTTTCAGGAAATATCATTTGTGTGATGTAATAATTTACTGACAGAATGACATACGTAGATGGCACCAAAATGGAAGCTCATTCTAATAATTGGCTTAAAGGTGTGACATGAAGGGGTTTGTTTTCCCTTATTTTGGTTAGGACAACAAAACTCATGCATAGATCATAAAATACAAAGATAGAAAAACATGTACTGTTAAAGTTTGCAGTTAGCATTTGACAGGGTATTGAGAACCGCAAACATCGTGGGAATACATTACACCTATGGACAGGGTTGTATTCTGGCAAGAAATCTTTAGGATCATTGTTTTACTCATTACTGTATGGGTATTTTCAGTTATGTCACTTTTTTGTGTATTACCTGCCTTAGAATAGCAGAATACATTTTCAGCAACCAAGAAAAAAAGCGTCTGTCATCCTCAACTGATACATATACAAATGAACAAGTTTTCAACCTTGACATTGGGCCCTCCATTATGGGTGGCTCTGCAAACTCTAAGAGCCACAAAAAGAGGTCTTGGGAGTTATCATTTTTTGTTTTCAGGCCAATTCTAGGTGCTGCATAATGATCACCTTTAATACCTTATACAATTTGAGTTATGGATATATGAATTAATTCCTTCTCTGCAATGTTCAATACTGTCCTGTTATGTTAGCGTATTTCAAGGAACCATCTACCAACATCAGTTCATTTGAGAGTAGAATATAAATTATGATGATTCAGCAATGGTGGTTCTTCACAGACATTGATTTTATCTTCAAGTACTATGGAATACTCACTGTCATTGCATGGTCTTTTACAGTAATTTGATAATTTTGATACATATAAGTTGGTTGCAACATGATAGGGAATACATAAGAAAACACTATTTATGTACCATTAAGCAGTGTCAACTTTAACAACTATATTGATAAACCTTCTCCAGAATGATCTGTCCTCAATTTGGCCCTTCAGCTCTTCCACAGCATCTGAATGTCTGTTGTAAGGATTAAGTGCTACCTTATCAAGTTCTAGATTGTGTCATTGAACTGTTCTGTTCCCATTCAGCAAGTTTGGGTTCTACAGATTCTTTTGCATTCAAAAACAATGGCTACACCAGTATAGGTGCTTAAGGCTTTATTCCAAGGCAGGGTAAGAAGATAACATAATCACATATAATGCCATATTTTCATATTTTTTGACAATAAGATAATATTTAAGAATACTGAAGGATATATCATTTAAGAAAGTGATAAAAATACTCATGAATTAAAAATTTTCAGGAATACAAGAATGCAATAAGTAAAAAAACAAAGACTTCAAAAAATATTCTGCCAGTTGGGGTACCCAAAAAAATTGCCAATGGGCAGATGTCAGTCCCACTAGATTGACAAGGGAAAGAAATCTACTCCACAGGAAGGCTAAATCTACTTTTATTAAGAATGGCTATAATAGGACTTCCAGTTTTGCATCACAGCAACGCAGCCAACAGAATGTGGAGCTTCATACCCCATGGCTGAATTCATTCTGCCTGGGGACCCTAAATGGGTCTAAAGTTGCCCCGAGAGGCAATTTTTATTTATTTTATTTATTTTAATTCCATTTATATCCCGCCCTTCTCCAAGGTTCACACACTTGGCAAGTGTGAAACTATCATGGTTCAAAGTTGAGACACCTCGCCAAAAATGAGACTATCAAACTCAAGGAGTCTTTCTTCATATCAGATGGCAAAGAGACCACCTCAAGCCTGTTCCTTTTTCTCAAGATTAATTGAAGTAGAGATGAGAAAGAAAAAAAAGAAAGATTTTACTCTACTCAGGTGTCTCACCAAGGATAGGGCAAAACAAAGTATCACATTTAGGTGATTAACACAAATGCTTCTTTAAGTCTATGATACATATAGTGAACCAGTACATTGAAATGTTAAATCATGTAGCATATGGGGCATCAAGTACCTAGATAAAGACTACAGTACTATTCAATTCTTACCAATTTTCTAATGGAATCACCAGCTCTACAACATTTCTTGACTAAGAAGACATTTTGGAACGTTTCCTTGTTCTTCTTTTTCTGTTTCCATATTATGATGTCCTTGTAATTATTTGTTGCATTTTCTAATAGCTTTCTTTGTAAAGTTGCTTCCTGAGTCTTTTTTGGCTTTGGCTTCTCTTCATGCCAGTTTCCAACACAGGAATTTACTGCTTTTAATAGCATAACAAACTCTATCACCCTCTGGGTATTATTCAAAATTCAATCCAAATTCTAGTAGGTGGCAAATCTGTATTAATCATAGAATATGCATTAATCAAGCTTAGGTTCTGCTTGGTTTTGAAAATGTGAAAGTTTTTATTTGTAAAATAGATTTTATTAAAATATTGTCTTAATAGGATAGGATAGGATAGAATCTCACTTTAATGTACACTAATCAGCATACATTAAAATGAAATTTTGTTGCATTCAGCTCTCAAAAAAATTATACATATACCCACACACACATATATATGACACAGAGAAACATCACAGTCTAGTTCAAATTTATACATATACAATTTACAAGACAGATAACATAAAAACAAAGCTGTTACAGAATCTAATAGTTCTGCTATAAATACTTCAAAACCTCCTCCCAAAAGGGAGCAACAGAAGCAAACCATGAAGTGGGTATGTGGAGTCTCTAACAATGATTTGAGCTCTAAGCACATAGTGCTTATAAGCAGTAACCTGAATAATGGGAAGTGAGCTTCCTATAATCTTCTCAGCTGTCCTTATCACTCTCTGTATGGACCTTCTGAGACACTGTTACTACCAAATCTGACGGGTTCTGTTGTAATTATTGTTTTAAGGTAACTATCTTCTGCATTTGGGCAAAATTAGGGTTTAATTTGTTTTCAATATCTGTATTTGTGCATTCTGATATTTATGTCACTGTTCACCGCCCTGAGTCCTTAGGGAGAAGGGCGGTATACAAATCAAATAAATAATAAATAAATCAAACAGTGATGCAGTTTGTTAAAACACTCTCAATCTGTAAAAAGTGGCCAGGACGGAAGGAGAAAGATGTGCTCTCCTCATCCAATGCAAAAAATGCAAATGCTGGTTTGCACGCTTCATTAAAGATAATGTATGAAGAAACCACATCAGAATGTTAGTTATCTGCACCCCAAGGTACTTAATACTATTGACCACCTCCATAGCTGCAGCCTTGATACAAAGTGGAATATGACTATGCTAGCACTTTCTAAAATCAACAGTGATCTCATTTATTTTATTAACATTCAAAATCAGGTTATTTTTATTGCATCAGTCTACCAAAGCTTTCACTTCCTCCCTATAAGAATCTTCATTATCATTCTGGATAAGATCCACCATTACCATGTCATCTGCATACTTCACTATATCATTCATAGCAGACTTAGCACAGCAGCCATGGGTCATCAAGGTGAACAGTAAGGGTCTCAAACACAGCCCTGTGAGGAACCCATACTCAAAAAGATGGAATTGGAAACTTTTCTTCCAACCCGCACAAACTGGGGCCTATCCAAAAGGAAGTCAAGTATCCAGCTACATAAGGATTAAAACCTAATAGGCCCATTTTTTCACCAAATGCTGAGGAATTATTGTGTTGAATGTCACACTAAAATCAACAAACAGCATTCACACATGAGTATTCTTCTCCTCCAGGTGCACCAAACTAAGATGAAGCAGACAAGAAAGTGCATCATCTATAGAGTGGTTCTTCCGATAAGCAAACTGTAATGAGTCAAATGCAGGGGGAAGGCATGAAACAATATAGTCCTTTACCAATCTCTCAAAACACTTCATCATAATGGAAGTGAGTGCAACTGGACAGTAATCATTAAGGTGTGTAATTGTAGATTTTGGGGGGACTGGTACAATGATTGCAGCCTTAAAATAAGTTGGAACCATGGCCTGATGCAATGAGAGATTGAAGATGTCTGTAAGAACAGAAGCCAGCTGGTCAGCACACTCCTTAAGTACTTGCCCAGGGATATTATCAGGACCCACAGGCTTTCACGTGTTGACTTTCTGCAAGGTCTTCCAAAGAAGCAGTTGTATCAAACATAAGCACCTTTTCATCAGGAAGGGGAACAGCCTTTCTTGCTGGAACGTTATTTTGAGGCCTCAAACAGTACCAAAAAACATGTTTAGCTTATTTAGAAAATCCGTGTCACTCTTACATGTCAAGGAAGCTGCCTTTTAATCAGGGATAACCTGGATACCTTACCACATGTATCTGGGTCCGTAGGATCTTGAAAAAAGTTCTGTACTTTCTGACTGTAGGCCTGCTTTGGTGTTCTTATAGCCCGTCGCAAATCAGCTCTTGCTATAGTAAGTGCTGCCACATTGCCTGATTTAAACGTGGCGTTTCTCACCTTCAACATCACACATATTTCCTGAGACATCTAAGGTTTCTCATTTGCCCACATAACCATAGTCTTAAAAACAATTACATCCTCCATACACTTTTGAATATAAGCAGACACAGTAGAAGCATACTCATTCACATCAGTATGTTGACCATACATTGCAGCCTCTTTAAATATGTTCCAATTTGTGCACCGAAAACAATCTTGTAGTTTCCATACCTCCTGCCATCCACACTCTCACCTGTTTCATAGTTGGTCACTCTAATTAACAAAGGCTTATTTTCTGGCATAAGCATCACAGATAAATGATCTGAAGAGCCAAAATGAGGACGAGGGACAGCCTTAAAAACTTTCTTAATGTTAGAATAAGCTAAATCCAGAGTATTCACACCTCTACTAGCAAAATTCATGTATTGATGGAAATTAGCAAGGGCTGCTTTCAAATCAATCTGATGAAAAACCCTTACCACAATGAAAAATCCCTCTGAATGGGAAGTTTGCAAGTCACTGATAGTACAATAAAGAGCACTCAGGGCTTCACTCTTGTTGGCACCAGGGTAGGGGAAAATATAAATAGCTATGATTAGAATAACAGTAAATTCTCTTAGCAAGTCTACATTTAACAGCCAAACACTGGACATCAGGAAAGCAATGACTGGAGACTACCTTAACATTAGTACAACATCTCTCATTAATATAAATGCATACACCCTCACCACAGAATTTTCCACTCAGAACACTGCTCCTCTCCAGACAAAATGTTGTAAAACCCATCATACTGATGGCTTTGTCCAGAATAGATGACTTTAACCATGTCTCTGTCAGGATTAGGCGATCAAACCGGTCAGTCCTAGAGATCAACCCTGACTGCTCTTTAGAAGGCCAGATCCTGAAGCTAAAACTCAAATACTTTGGCCACCTAATGAGAAGGAAGGATTCACTGGAGAAGAGCCTAATGCTGGGAAAGATTGAGGGCAATAGAAGAAGGGGACAACAGAGAATGAGGTGGCTGGATGGAGTCACTGAAGCAGTAGGTGTGAGCTTAAATGGACTCCAGAAGATGGTAGAGGACAGGAAGGCCTGGAGGAACATTGTCCATAGGGTCGCGATGGGTCGGACACGACTTCGCAACTAACAACAACAACAACTGTCAGGATTATAGCACAACAGTCTTTCATCTCCCTGTAAGTGGCTAGCTCAAGATTCAGATCATCCATCCTAGTCTCTAAGGAGCGAACATTAGCAAACAAGAGATGGGAGTGGCATACCATGCAGATTAGTCCTCAATTTAGCTTGTATCCCTGCATGACCACATCTCCTTTTTCTTCTTTTTTCAATCACAACTCTTCCACTTTGTCCTTAAAGGGCATTGCTCACAGTTGCCCCAGATCTCACTGCCACTGCCTCCAGCTCCTCGAAAAACCTTGCTCCCCTTTTCTGGACCTGCCGACAGTCACATCCAATTCCTTCACCCTATAAGTCTCGGGAACCTCTCCTCCAATTCCCTTGAAAACAGCCCTGGTTGGTAAGAGAATCCATCGCTGTGCCAGCAATCAGATCTTGCCAGAGACTCTCAGATCTGTCCTACTCCTGCCCAGGCCCCCATAGGCACCCTTGATGCCAACGATGTAGAGCTGGCCACACCTACCCAGTAGGCCATATCCACTCTAGCCATGCCCACCCAGTAGGCCATGTCCACCCTGGCCATACCCACCCGGCCCCCTGAGGGCAACCACAATGCTGATGCGGCCTTCAATGAAATTGAGTTTGACACCCCTGCACTATACCATTTCAGGCAAATGGCTGTCCAGTCTCTTCTTAAAAACTTCCAGTGTTGGAGCATTCACCACTTCTGGAGCCAGGTTGTTCCACTGGTTAATTGTTCTAACTGTCAGGAAGTTTCTCCTTAGTTCTAGGTTGCTTCTCTCCTTGACTAGTTTCCATCCATTGCTTCTTGTCCTGCTTTCAGGTGCTTTGGAGAATAGCTTGACTCCCTCTTCTTTGTGGCAGCCCCTGAGATATTGGAACACTGCTATCATGTCACCCCTCACCCTTCTCTTCGTTAAACTACACATACCCAATTCCTGCCAGCTTGGTGTCGTCTGCAAATTTGATGAGTTCCCCATCTATCCCCTCATCTAAATCGTTAATGAAGATATTGAAGAGCACTGGGCTCAGAGCAGAGCCCTGGGGCACCCCACTACACACTTCCTTCCATGTAGATGCAGTTCCATTGAGGACCACATTCTGAGTACAGCCTGTCAGCCAGCTACGAATCCATCTGGTGGTGATGCTATCTAACCCACATTTTTCTATCTTATCAATTAGTAGATTGTGATCTACTTTATCAAATGCCTTACTGAAGTCCAAGTAAATTATATCTACAGCATTCCTCTGGTCCACTAATTTTGTCACTTGGTCAAAGAACGTAATAAGATTTGTCTGGTATGATCTGTTTTTGACAAACCCATGTTGACTTTTAGTGATGACTTTGTTTGCATCAAGGTGTTCGCTGATTTGTTGTTTGATTATCTTTTCCAGAATCTTCCCAGGTATTGAGGTCAGGCTGATAGGTCTGTAGTTTCCTGGATCTATTTTTT
The DNA here is from genome assembly GCF_964194415.1 of Vipera berus. NCBI lineage: Eukaryota > Metazoa > Chordata > Lepidosauria > Squamata > Viperidae > Vipera > Vipera berus. The sequence continues at coordinate 64,012,469 of NC_138206.1, forward strand.
CCCTTTTTTGAAGATGGGAACTACATCAGCTCTCTTCCAGTCCTCTGGTAGTTCCCCAGAGCTCCAGGATCTTTGAAAAATATAGTTCAGTGGTTCTGAGATCACGTCTGTCAGTTCCTTGAGAACCTTGGGGTGTAATCCATCTGGTCCTGGTGATTTGAACTCGTCTAGGCTGGACAGGTGTTCACTCACCATTTTTTTGCCTATCTTAACTTGCGTTTCTATTCTGTTTTTTATGGCACTGGTTTTGGTAGGTTGGACTGTTTTTTCCCTTTGTGTAAAGACAGATGCAAAAATCGAGTTAAATAGTTCTGCTTTCTCCCTATTGCTTGGAACCTTCTTGCCACTTTCCCCCACTAATGGACTAATCATTTCCTTAACTTTTTTCTTGTTTTTTATATGTTGAAAGAAGCATTTTTTGTTATTTTTGACTTTGGTCGCAAGCCTTAGTTCATTTTGAGCCTTAGCTTGAGTTGTTTTCCCCTTTAGGATTCTCATCCATGGAATTCTTCCCATGGTCTCTCTAGGTTTATTGAAATTAGCTCTTTTAAAGTCCAAGACTCTAGTTTGGCTGTGTTCTATTGCTTGTGCTTCCAGAATGTTGAATTCCAATATTGCATGATCACTTCCCCCCAAAGTTCCTGTGGCTTTGACATTTTCTATCATTTCATCTCTGTTTGTGAGAATTAAATCCAATATGGCTAATCCCCTAGTTCCCTTCTCTATTTTTTGGGAGAGAAAGTTGTCTGCTAGGTTTGTCAGGAATCTGTTTGATCTTCCACTTGGTGCAGAGTTTCTCTCCCAGTTGATATCAGGGTAATTAAAGTCCCCCATTACTATTGTGATGTGCTTCTTACATACCTTAGTTAGCTGACTAGCAAAAAGTTCATCTATTTCCTCTGCTTGGTTGGGCGGCCTATAGTATACACCTATGGCAATGTCATTTCCCCCCCTTTTATATTGACCCAAATGCATTCAAGTTTACAGTTTTCATCATTGTTGTGCTCTATTTCTATAGAGATGTAGTTATTTCTTATATAGAGAGCAACTCCACCTCCTCTTTTGTTTAGTCTGTTTCTTTTAAATAATTAAATCCCTCTAGCTGTGTGTTCCATTTGTAGGTTTCGTCCCACCATGTTTCCGTAATGGCAACAATATCATATCCGCCCTCATTTACCTGAATTTCTAGTTCACCCTGCTTACTGTTCATACTCTGTGCATTAGTGTATAGACATTTGAGTCCTTTATGACTGACCCTGTGTTTACTTGCTGCATAACTTGTGTGGTGCCTGAGTTCCCCTATTTTCTTAGATTGCCAGGGACAGTGATGTTCTGTATCAATTAACTCACTGTCCCCATTGTTTAGTTTAAATGTTCCTCCAGAAAAGCTGTGAATGTATTGCCAAGTAACTCAGTCCCTTTCTTGGATGGTTGCAGACCATCTCTTTTATACATTTTTTCATTGGACCAGCTACAGACATCGTGACTAATATAACCAAAGCCTTCTCCTTTACATCACTCCTTTAGCCACATATTAAATTCTGCTATACGCTGGCCTTTTCCATTTTGCTCCTTATACACTGGTAAAACCTCTGAAAAAGTAAGCCTACAGCCTATTCTGCTAAGTTCCTGCCCCAAGCTCTGGAAATCATTCTGCACAGAGAGTACATCTTTTGGGGACAGATTGTTAGTGCCAAGATGTACAATAGCCTCCACATCACAGTCCTTGCTGGCATTCTTGATTATTTTAGAAATACGCTTCTTGTCCCTACTGGCAGTAGCACCTGGAAGACACCTGACCTCTTTCAAAACCTGTGTCCTTTCCTAAATTTACATCCCTTATAACTGAATCACCAACCAGAAGGTGGCTTCTCTTTTTGGATGCCTTTCTGTTCTTGCATGACTGGTGTGTAATACCAGATTCACACTTCTCCCTGTTGAAAACAAGTTTTTCATCTTGGACCACGATCGCCTGCTTATTTGAGTTATTATCACAGATACCTTTACCTGTCTCCTTAATGTCCCTATTAAGGTCAGAAAGGGCACTGTATCTGTTGTGCAGGGACACAGCGAAAGCTTTGTGTTTATGGTTCACAGATCTCACCCTGCCAGATCCCACAGTTTTCCACACTGCCCTTCTCCTGCAGGATCTTTGTGGTAGAGGGGGCTGATAGCACGGAGGCTCAATAGGGTACAAGGGCTGAACTGGACACCTAATTTCTGCCTGAAGAGCACAGATTACAGACCCTAGATAAATAATCTGTCCTTGTAGACTAGTGATTTGTTTACAGATAGGAAAGTTTCCAAGTTTGAAAAGGGTACTGTGAAAGACAGCTGCAAAACAAGTATTGCACTGAACTAAGCCAGACATGCTTAGAACAAATCTCAGAGGCACTTGCCCTGAATGTACTGCTGCTGTTTTTGATTTTTAGTTATATAATTCGCACGCCATTAGGCGTGCAGGCTGCTACTTTTTTGGTGCAGCCTTTCCAAAACGTACAGAATGTAGCACTTCCCAGCAACTCTGAGCAGTTGAAATTCTGCTGAAAAGTGATGGCGATCCAATCAGGGTCCCAAATGCAGTTCAAATACAATGCAAACCAATCTTTCTTATCAAGGAGGGGGATTATTTTTAGTTTCTTTCTCACACTTCCTTTAGCACTGTGTAATCCCTTTTCCAAGTCCCTACCTAATGATTACTTCACCCTTTCCCTTGACAAATCTCTCAGATTTCCCACAAGATGAGTTCTAAATTACTTTACAGATACCTATTCATATTTAAAGTTTGCAAGACAAAATTTGTGTATGCATACATACGTAGATCCCCTTCATGGATTACTGCCTTGTCGTGATGAAGGGGCTTGCGTAATTCAGCGAAGCTATGAGCTATGCCATGCAGGGCCACCCAAGACGGACAGGTCATAGCAGAGAGTTCTGACAAAACGTGATCCACTGGAGAAGGAAATGGCAACCCACTCCAGTATCTTTGCCATGAAAACCCCATGGACAGTACCAAAAGGAAAAAGATATGACGCTGGAAGATGAGCCCCTCAGGTCGGAAGGCATCCAATATGCTACTGGGGAAGAGCAGAAGGCTAGTACTAGTAGCGCTAGAAAGAATGAAGCGATTGGGCCAAAGCCGAAAGGACGCTCAGCTGTGGATGTATCTGGTGGTGAAAGGAAAGTCTGATGCTGTAAAGATTTTTTCTCCATAGGAACCTGGAATGTAAGATCCATGAATCAAGGAAAGCTGGATGTGGTCAAACAAGAGATGACAAGACTGAACATAGACACCTTAGGAATCAGCAATCCAAGGCAAACCATTCAATATCACAGTAATCCAAGTCTATGCCCCAACCACCGGTGCTGAAGAGGATGAAATTGACCGGTTCTGTGAAACCCTACAGCACCTTATAGAACTAACACCAAAAAATGATGTCCTTATCATCATGGGGAATTGGAATGCTAAAGTAGGAAGGCAAAAGATAACTGGAAAAACAGGCCTTGGAGTACAAAATGAAGCAGGGCACAGGTTGATAGAATTTTGTCAAGAGAATACAATGGTCATAGAAAACACTCATTTCCAACAACCCAAGAAACGGCTCTACACATGGACATCACCAGACGATCAACACAGAAATCAGATTGACTATGTGCTCTGCAGCCAAAGATGGAGAAGCTCTATATAGTCAGTAAAGCTTGTAAGCCGCCCTGAGTCTTCGGAGAAGGGCGGGATATAAATGGAATTAAAATAAAAAATAAAATAAAATAAATAAAATAAAAACAAGACCAGGAGCTGACTGTGGCTCAGACCATCAGCTTCTTGTTTCAAAATTTAGCCTTAAACTGAAGAAAGTAGGAAAAAGCACTAAGCCACTCAGGTATGAACTAAATCATATCCCTGACAAATATACAGTAGAGGTGACAAATAGATTTAAGGAATTAGATCTGATAGACAGAGTGCCTGAAAAATTATGGACAGAGGTTTGCAACATTGTACAAGAAGTAGCAACTAAAACCATCCCAAAGAAAAAGAAATACAAGAAAGCAAAATGGCTGTCTGAGGAAGCTTTGCAAATAGCTGAGGACAGGAGGGAAGTGAAAGGAAGGGAGAAAAAGAAAGATACACCCAATTGAATGCAGAATTCCAGAGAATAGCTAGAATGCCTTCTTAAATGAACAGTGCAAAGAAATAGAAGAAAACAACAGAATAGGGAGGACTAGAGATCTCTTCAAGAAAATTGGAGAGATGAAGGGAACGTTTCATGCAAAAATGGGCATGATAAAGGACTAAAATGGCAGGGACCTAACAGTGGCAGAAGAGATTAAGAAGAGGTGGCAAAATTACACAGAAGAACTATACAAGAATGAGCTTAACGTCCCTGATAATCACAATGAGGTGGTCACTGACCTCGATCCAGACATCCTAGAATGTGAAGTGAAGTGGGCCTTAGGAAAGCTGAGCAACAACAAAGCTAGTGGAGGTGACAGTATTCCAGCTGAGCTATTCAAAATCTTAAAAGACGATGCAGTAAAAGTGCTACACTCAATTTGCCAGCAAATTTGGAAAACTCAACAGTAGCCACAGGATTGGAAAAGATCAGTTTACATTCCAATTCCAAAGGCAGTGCCAAAGTGTTCAAATTATTGCACCATTGCACTCATTTCACATGCTAGTAAATTTATGCTTAAAATCCTACAAGCTAGACTCCAGCAGTATGTGGATCGAGAACTACCAGAACTACAGGTAGGATTTCAAAGAGGCAGAGGAACTAGAGATCAAATTGCCAACATATGCTGGATCATGGAGAAAGCTAGGGAGTTCCAGAAAAACATCTACTTCTGTTTCATTGACTATGCTAAAGCATTTGATTGTGTGGATCACAACAAATTGTGGCAAGTTCTTAAAGAGATGGGAGTACCTGACCATCTTATTTGTCTCTTGAGAAACCTATATGCGGGTCAAGAAGCAACAGTGAGAACTGGACATGGAACCACTGATTGGTTCAAAATTGGGAAAGGAGTCCAGCAAGGCTGTATACTGTCACCCTGCCTGTTTAACTTATATGCAGAGCACATCATGAGAAAGGCAGGGCTAGATGAATCAAAAGTTGAAATTAAGATTGCCGGGAGAAATATCAACAACCTAAGATATGCAGATGATACCAATCTAATGACAGAAAGTGAACTAAAGAGCCTCTTGCTGCGAGTGAAGGAGAGTGCAAAAGTTGGCTTGAAACTAAACATTAAGAAAACCAAGATCATGGCCTCTGGCCTTCTCAATTCTTGGCAGATAGATGGGGAAGAAATGGAGGTAGTGACAGATTTTAATTTCCTGGGCTCCAAGATCACCGCAGATGGGGACTGCAGCCAGGAAATTAAAAGATGCTTGCTCCTGGGGAGGAAAGCCATGGCAAATCTAGACAGCACACTAAAAAGCAGAGATATCACCCTGCCAACAAAAGTGCGTATAGTCAGGACTATGGTCTTCCCAGTTGCACTGTATGGCTGTGAAAGTTGGACCATAAGAAAGGCTGAGCACCTAAGAATTGAAGCCTTTGAACTCTGGTGCTGGAGAAGACTCCTGCGAGTCCCTTGGACTGCAAGGCGATCAAACCAGTCAGTCCTAGAGGAGATCAACCCTGACTGTTCTTTAGAAGGCCAGATCCTAAAGCTAAAACTCAAATACTTTGGCCACCTAATAAGAAGGAAGGACTCACTGGAGAAGAGCCTAATGCTGGGAAAGGTTGAGGGCAAGAGAAGAAGGGACGACAGAGAATGAGGTGGCTGGATGGAGTCAGTGAAGCAGTAGGCGTGAGCTTAAATGGACTCCAGAAGCCTGGAGGAACATTTTCCATGGGGTCGCGATGGGTCGGACATGACTTTGCAACTAACAACAACATATGTAGATCGATCAATAGACAGATCTAGATCTATGTATATTAATATGAGAGCTGGTATGATGTAGTGGTTAAAGTGCAGGACTATAAGAATGAAAGATCTAGGTTTCTAGCTTATGCAGGCAATTTTATTGGGTGTTATATTGGGAAGTTAAAAAACATTGGTCTGCTAATCTGCATTGGACCAGCATGGTAAATTATGTTCCATAACTTTTAGTGAAATGTATATATGTTTGTGGAAAGGAGGATGAGGAGAAGGAAGGAAGGAAGGAAGGAAGGGTTTGTGTATCTAAAGGGTCTTTAAGTACTGTAATAATAAAAAGAAACCAGCTAGAGTCAAATCAGGAAGGGTCTTGGGGCTGGTTTGTGTTTCAGAAAATGATTAGTAATTTGTTCTCTATCTCTGTGTTTGTAGTTTGCTTAGACAAGATGTGATATGCCTCCTGCTGGCTACTTTATCTGTAGAATGTTATTCCAAATGAATAACATAACAATAACATAACTGTAACAAAAAAAGTTTTCTGAGTAAAATATTCAGCAACCTGTACTTATTTACTTTTGATAAGGCAAAAATCAAATTTTGAGAAGAAAGCAGCAAAAAGGGAGTAAATTTTATTGGTTTGACTGTTATACTACTATATACTGTATGCTACAAAGAAGCAACAGAGCATGCATGTAATTCAATGAGCTTATTTATTTTTTAATCCATAGCTGGATTTGAGAAAAATCATTGAAGCTCTTTTGGGAAATTTCACAGCTTGGCAGAATAAAAATAGATGACACAATTTTTAAGCCAGTCAATATGATAATCTTATCTATTTCTTGGGTCTAAAATAGAATATTTTACAAATTTTATTGCAATTCTATATAATGGCATAAAAGAATAAATGATATGTGGTGAGTGAACATTTGTTTGCTATCTATCATAATGAACTGTTTATTTTTTTAAAAAATGTATGTATTATGTTGACAATCATAATGTATGTATTATGTTGACAATCATGTATACAATAAAATACAAAAGAAGGGAATGTATATTTTGTGTTTGAGTTTAAGAGATTAGATTGCTATAAATTTATGTATGCTAATTTAATACAATGTTATAACTATTCTTACTCACTTAACATTGAGATTGCTGTAAATTGCTATCAGGACAGATACCTGAAGAACAGCATAAAACTGATTAAAGAAAATAATTAGCAAAATATTAAGATATTTCACTCCTCTCAGTTTACAATAGGAAGTCTGAAAGTACATTAAACATATCATACCTTGCTGCAAATCGCTTGGATTCGAACCGGCCTGGACTCCAACTGGGCAGAGTTGGAAGAACAGGACATGGACAGTCTTGTCGACGTCATCTGGGAGGAATTTGATCCTGTGACTCCTAAGGAAGTGGACAGGATTATGAGGAGGTTGAGCTCCTCCACATGCTTACTGGACCCGTGCCCTTCCTGGCTGGCTTATGCGGCTCGAGAGGGGACACGAGGCTGGTTTCTGGCGGTCATCTCTGCTTCTCTGAGTGAGGGTCACTTCCCCACCGCCTTGAAGGAGGCGGTGGTGAGACCTCTCCTCAAGAAGCCCACCTTGGACCCATCCTCATTGAATAACTTTCGTCCAGTCTCCAATCTTCGCTTCCTTGCGAAGGTTGTTGAGAGCGTGGTGGCGCATCAACTTCCTCAGGTCCTGGATGAAGCGGTTTATCTAGACCCGTGCCAATCGGGCTTCAGGCCAGGCTACAGCACGGAGACGGCATTGGTCGCTCTGATGAATGATCTCTGGAGAGCCCGGGACAGGGGCCATTCCTCTGTCCTAGTCTTATTAGACCTTTCGGCGGCTTTCGATACCATCGACCATGGTATCTTGCTGCGGCGCCTCAGGGGACTGGGAGTGGGAGGCACGGTTCTGCGTTGGTTCTCCTCCTTTCTCCAGGGTCACTCGCAGTCGGTGCTGGCAGGGGGACAGAGGTCGACCCCGAGGCCTCTCGTTTGCGGAGTTCCTCAAGGGTCGGTCCTCTCGCCTCTCCTGTTCAACATCTACATGAAACCGCTGGGTGAGATCATTCATAGCTTTGGAGTAGGGTACCATCAGTATGCTGATGACACCCAGCTTTTCATCTCAACTCCAAACAGCATCAGTGATGCCCTCGACGTGATGTCCCGCTGCCTGAAAGCAGTCCGGGAATGGATGGGGAGGAACAGGCTTCAACTCAACCCGGACAAGACTGAATGGCTGTACGTACCGGCAAGCCAGGATACTCAGAGCATCCCACCCCTTAACATCGGGGATGAGTTACTACCCCCTGTCGATAGGGCCTGCAACCTGGGTGTCCTCCTAGACTCGCAGCTATCCCTGGAAGATCACATAGGAGCTGTGACCAAGGGGGCCTTCTCCCGGGTTTGACTGGTGCGCCAACTACGACCTTATCTGGACCTGGATGCCTTACGTACAGTCACCCATGCCCTTGTGACCTCTCGCCTAGACTACTGTAACGCTCTCTACATGGGGCTGCCCTTGAGATCCACTCGGAAACTTCAACTGGTGCAAAGTGCAGCGGCACGGACACTTTTGGGGGCCTCCCGATACTCCCATATCACACCTCTCCTCCGTGAGCTGCACTGGCTTCCGGTTGCCTTCCGAGTGAAATTCAAGGTGCTAACAATGACATACAAAGCCCTACATGGCATGGGTCCGGACTACCTATGGGAGCACCTTCTGCCAATGTCAACACCCCACCGTCCTGTGCGCTTCCACAGAGAGGGCCTCCTCAGGGTGCCACCGCTCAAGGAATGCCGGCTGGTGGCCCCCAGGGGGAGGGCATTCTCAGTGGGTGCGCCAGCCCTCTGGAACTGCTTGCCAACTGAAATCCGGATGGCCCCCGACCTCCGCACCTTCCGGCGCGACTTAAAAACTTACCTGTTCCAGCAGTCCGGCCTGGCCTGATAGCTCTAATTGGGGTCCCAGTTTGTTTTGACTATTGTTTTTCACTATTGTTCAATCTGTATACCTACCTTACTCTGTACACCGTCCCGAGTCCCTCGGGAGAAGGGCGGTTTATAAAAACAAACAAATAAATAAATAAATAAATAAAATATGCAGATGATACCTTAAAGGTACAAAGATTTCAACTTCTCTGTATCTTTTTGCTGCCATGAAGTGATATTATATTCTGAGTATAAATATATAGCAACTTGGGGTTGGTTAGTTATTATTATTTGATGAGACAAAAAGATGAAATGAAACACTTGTACATTGACATGTGAATTGAAATGGATGGGAAAATGGCATTGCTTTCCTAGCCAGGAATATAGCAGATAGTAATTTGGTATAATGATCATATACTATACTGGCTCATAGCTAGGAATTTGATCCTGATTGGCTCAAGGTTGACTCAGTCTTCCATCTTTCTGAGGTTGGTAAAATGAGGACGTAGATTGTTGTGGGCAACACACTGACATTTTAAACAGCCGAGAGTCTTGTAAAGCACTGTGGGGAGGTATATAAGTGTAAGTGCTATTGCTATTATCTCTTATGCCTTGAAAATAATCCTATAATATGACAGTTCTCCAAGTTTTTGTTCCAACCATTACTGCAGAAAAGAAGGAAGTTAAAGAATTTTATGGTCAAGTTCAATCTGAAAACAACAGAACTATACAGTCAAAATGTACTGCTTAGAACAAAGAATGGAATGACAAAATTGGAAATACTTAGAAGGCATATTTGGATTATATGGTCTTTTCTGCCAACTCAATGTCTTCATTGCAAGCACATTTAAAAATAATAATGAAAAAATACCTATATGCATGAATATCATCAGGGAGAACATAAAGAAATCAAGTTGACTATATTACAATAAACAGATAGACTGGTAAGTTATAATAGCAAAGATATGGAAAGAGGCTTTCTCTGGAGCACACAATGAACTGGTCCTGTGCAAGTTCCAAGTCCAAAAATCTAACTTTCCAAGTTAAAGTGGATGAATAAACCCAACCAGATTACATAATATGATGTTGAGCAAAGATCCTCCATTTTACCTAGTCACAAAGATTGTTTTTACTCTCTATCCCGTTTTTCCAACCATTGGTGAAATAAGTTTTGTGTCTTCTTTTCCTATGATTCTCAATGTAAGTCTGTCCATTTCCACACAGTCCAATATTTTCTTAATTATCGCTTCCTCCGATGTTCTCATTTCTCCAGTGCTGTGTAAATACAATCCTCGCTGCAGTTAATACACGTAATGTTAAATATACATTCATTTATCAAACCTTTCTGACATTATGCCTAGTAAAAAAAAGTTCAGATTTAAAATCTACATGTTTTCCTAATGTTTTTTCTAACTACGTATGTATTTTAGTCCAAAATGTTTTTTGCTTTTACACGTGTCCACAAGTGATAATATGTACCAGGATTTTGATTACATTTACAGCATTTGTTAGTCATATTTTTAAACATTTTTGCTAATCTAACAGGTGGAAAATGCCATCTATAAAACGTTTTATGTAGGTTTTCTTTATATGAAGTAGCCATTGTCAGTTTATAATTTCTTTCCCATAGATTTTTCCATTTCTCTAATTCTATCTTATGCCCAAAGTTTTTTTGCCCATATAATCAGTTTCTTTCACTTGTTCATCTTCCATTTTTAAATTCAACCAAAAATTATACAATGTTTTAATCATTTTTTCATCAGAAGTCAACAACACCTGATCAAACACTGTCTGATCTTTGTAACAGCCATATGCTTTAACATCTTTGTTGTACCTCGATTGCATTTGCAATCGGGGCCACCATGATAAATCAATGCCCTGGTCTTCTACTGTAGCTCTTGTTTAATTTCCCATCTGTATTTAGAATATCCTTATATGTTATTTTTTTTTCAAATTTAACTAAATTTGGATATGTGAAAGCTTCCATCGTTGATAACCATTCTGGGATTTTCATGTAAATTTTAGGTTTTATCTTTTCCCGTTTTTAAGATCTGTCATTTTTAAAGAGAACATCAGGAACTGTTTAAATCTCAGTCTAAATCTCATTGACAGAGGAATTGTGCACTGAAATCATTCCACCTCTCGCTATGGGGGGCGAATTATTACCCCCCGTAGATAGGGCTCGCAACTTGGGAGTCCTCCTAGATTCACGGCTCACCCTGGAAGACCACATAGGAGCTGTGACTAGGGGGGCTTTCGCCCAGGTTCGCCTGGTGCGCCAGTTGCGGCCCTATCTAAGCCGGGATGATCTATGCACGGTCACTCACGCGCTCGTGACCTCTCGACTAGACTACTGCAACGCTCTCTACATGGGGCTGCCCTTGAGGACCACCCGGAAGCTCCAACTGGCACAGAATGCAGCCGCGAGAGTTGTGTTGGGAGTTTCCCGATACTCCCATGTCACACCTCTGCTCCGTGAGCTGCATTGGTTGCCAGTTGTCTTCCGGGTGAGATTCAAGGTACTAGTTATGGTATTTAAAGCCCTACATGGCAGGGGTCCGGAGTACCTTAGGGAACACCTGCTGCCGGCGTCAACTTCCCTCCGCCCTGTGCGTTCCCACAGAGAGGGACTCCTCAGGGTGCCACCGGTCAGAGAATGTAGATTGGTGGCCCCCAGGGGGAGATCTTTCTCTGTGGGCACCCCGGAGCTATGGAACCAGTTACCGGTTGAGCTCCGGACGGCGCCCGATCTTCGCTCCTTTCGCCGCGATCTGAAAACATACCTGTTCGAACAAGCCAGCCTGGCCTGAGGGGGGGATTGGTGGGGTTTTTTATTTTGTAACTTTGTGTTTTATTCTTGCCCTGTACACCGCCCTGAGTCCTTCGGGAGAAGGGCGGTATAGAAATATTAATAAATTAAATTAAATTAATTAAATTAAATTAAATAATGTGATAAAAGATACCACGTAAATTAAGTAACAGAAGAAACTAAACTGGGGATCAGAAAAAATGGTGGAAATAACCAAGAAGAGAAATTAAAGACTTTAGGTAGGACCTGAACAAAGTATTTCAGGGAGACCAAACCAATGTAAAGGTACAGCAATCAAGCTTAGTATTGACAAAGAAAGCAATGATTTAGTGGGTATTTCTGCTGTTTTGTTGTTGTTGTTGTTAGTTGCGAAGTCGTGTCCGACCCATCGTGACCCTATGGACAATGTTCCTCCAGGCCTTCCTGTCCTCTACCATCTTCTGGAGTCCATCTAGGCTCACGCCTACTGCTTCAGTGACTCCATCCAGCCACCTTATTCTCTGTCGTCCCCTTCTTCTCTTGCCCTCAACCTTTCCCAGCATTAGGCTCTTCTCCAGTGAGTCCTTCCTTCGTATTAGGTGGCTGTTTAGGATCAACAATTAACAGAAAAGAATCAGGATCAAAAATTAGCACTTGGTAGGATAGAAATAAAGGCTTGGAAACATTATTCAGGGTTTGTGAAGTGTCTATACCTACAAAGCTCAGTATAATGTATTGAAATTGTTTTCCTTATGACACTATGGAAATTAAAGTAGGACATTGAAGGAACAGAATAATTTTGAACTTTACCTTGGAGAAAGGGCTTGAGAATATATTTTTTTTAATTCCTTTTTCTATCCCGCCCTTCTCCGAAGACTCAGGGCGGCTTACAAGCTTAGCAGTAGCCTTCATTCTATGTATATGCCTGCTTATTAGGGCTTTCACACACACCCCAAGCGGCATTATTACAAAGTCAGCTTAATTGCCCCCAACAATCTGGGTCCTCATGAATATCATGGGCAGCAAAGAAAAAGATCAGAAAATAAATCAATTGCGTGATACAGAACTGAAATTAAATCTGAATAGTTGTGATCTTGTTCAAGAAACTTATGACTTGTGCATATTTCTGTAACTATTGTAATAATTCAGTTTCAAATGGCTATTTCCATTTTTACAGGAATTACTACTAGAAGGCATCCCACTACATTATAGTTCTGAATTCAACAACCAAATATTGTTGCTATTTTCGCTTATTAGTCAAGAATCTACATTGGAATTTGTTTCAGACTGTGTGAAATGCTGATATATTTTTTTCCAATTGTAATTTCAACTTGCGAACATACAAGTCTGTATCTGATGTGTTTAGAACAAGATCTGGTGACAAACCTCTTTATACAGTATTGTAATTATAAGATAATGCTATGTTATGAACGTACAATATGTCTTATCACTTGTGCTTATAGTGTAAGCACATTCTAGATACTATAGTACAATAGCCAGAGATTTATTGGAGGTCACATCACCGCATCAGATTTTTTTTTAGTCCAATAAATATGAGAACTTCCAGACTACTCTGGGGAAATTTGTAAGTATGAGCACTGCATCTTCTGCTTTAATCTTAGTTTGACTGTGGGAAAGTGAAATTAATACTATTATTCTTGAGTGTTGCCTCTTGTCAAGGGGAGCCCATAATACCTCTTGCTATGGGGCTTCAGGGAGTGGAAAAAAAAACCTGGGAGATGATTATACACAGGTAGTGCAAGTTTCACAGTGAATATAATAATACCTCTGGCAGTATGCATAATCACACCTACTGTTTGGTAATGAAGAGGGCAAAGTAGCATTTATTTGAATAGAGTAGGCACATAGCTTGATGATTTTGATTCTGTAAACACAGAGCATCCAATGGCAAGGGCAGCCTATTGACTTGATTCATTAGTTAGGGCATTATTTGGACAAAGACAGACTAGGTCTACCTACATCTGATTCATGGCCTCTCGACTGTATTGCAACAATGCATTCTATATGGGTTTGCTCTTGAAGTTAATTGGACTAGTGCTGAAAATGATATAGTGGCATATAAGACTGGATTTCAAAATATTACACTGGCTGTATGCAACCAAGTATTCAAGATTGCTTACTCAATATCATCAAATCCGTGAACTAAGCAGTAATACAGGACTTAGAGCTTCTAAATCCTGTTAAACTGTTTTCTTCATTAACCCCCACCCCCATCCCCTTGGTTTAATTTCAGTTTTCTTGTATTTTAGGGTGCTTCCTGGAAGAAGAGGAAAAAATGCAATAACATACCTGGTCACAAGAAATTTGCTTATTACAAAACATGCTATCACAAATCATGTAGTGGTACACCATCACAACTATTGAATATCTAATATTTAAATATAACCTTTTAAATAACCTGCTTTATATGTCCTCAATGTCAAATATGGCTCTGGTGTTAATAGTGTTTTCCAGAAGGAACATAGTATAATAACCCAGAAGAAATTCTCCCTTTCTGCTGTAATCAACATTCACTCTAGAAACAATTTTCTTTCTCACAGAGCCAAGATTTTAGACAAGGGACTGTCACACGGGGTGCAACAAGCCATCCATCACACAAGTTAAGATCTATCCACTCCAGTGTTCTGACTTCTCATCATTCATAGGATAAAGTACCTATTTAGATAAAAGAAGTACAGAAATACTGTGTTAAATTTGTCCTTATAAATTAAAAACATGCTGTTGTCATCTTTTTGAGTTTCATTGTGTTGTATGCATGATTACATAAACATTATAATTTAATCAGTGTTAGCCAGAGAGAGATAGGCACAGGTATCCAGAGAATCTGCGCACTTCAAGCGCAATGCTGAGATCATCTCTGAAGAGTAATGAGCTGATATATGCTTTTGTGTCCTGCTCTGTAAATTGCTTTTCTAGTAGAAATAGGAAGAGTGGAGAATACACTCTAGGTATACATTTGTTGCTGATGTTACATTTCAAGCCTTTGGTGCCATAGATAATGGAGCACATGATTTTCTTTTCTCCCTTCCTTCTCTTCTTCATTCTTTTACTTCCTTTTTTATGCTTTTACTCCTCAAAAACAACCCCAAACTGTTTTTGTTTTGTTTTAAAAATTTCTTATTCCAAACATCCACAAAGGAGAATACAGGTGTTTTTTCCTTTGAATGTTTGAATGTGAATGTTCCTATAAATTTTAAAAAATAAATTCAAATATTTTAAGAGCATTTTGAAATAAGGTATCAGGCTTCTTTTGGACAGTGATTTGTAAATGTTGTGATACTCTCACTCTGCCATGGATCTATATTAATTTTATTATATTTGTTTAAATGTTAACAATGGGTTATCTTTCCTAAAGAATGATCAATATAATTTCCTTACAATTACCATATCTATAGCTTGATTTGTAACCATGGAGGGGAAAACAAGTGAATAGAGATGATTACAATGTTAAGCCAGTGAAAGAAATCATTGCTTTACTAGAACTACTTGATGAGTAGAATTACTGAAAGAACAAATAATTCCAGTCGTGTTATCTGATGTGTTTAGGTGTGAAGCATGAAAAAAATGATGTGACTAATGCTTGTTGAGTTAATTTTGTGACCATAACAGATTTTCAGCTCGTAAAGTCTAATGGAAACCATGAGGTCTTATTAATTAGCAGCTTGTGAACACACTTGAGTTTGCAATCTAAGAGCAATAATAGATTGAACAGAAAAGGCATTTCAGTCTTCCTGTGTTTCATGTGAAAGCAATTTGTTATTCTTTTTAATTTGTTGCAGAAAGCAATTAGAAATAATTTTAGAATATGAATTTCAAAAGTGGTCTCTTTGGAATGCTGTCAGCATTTCAGGATACAGACTCATGTCTAACCTTATTAATGATCTCATATACATGCTATAAAGTTTCTAAAATTCTGGATCTAGCAAAACACACAGTGGCTGAGTATGTTTATACTATACGTCAGCTTTTTATACTCACTTACTTTGATATATTACTTCAATGCTGTATCATTATACTGTTAACCATCTTTATTATACAGATGAAATAATTAACATATGAAAATCTTCATCTACAAATGAATTTTTTATTTACAAACCTTAAAGAGGAGTTATATAAGTTATAGGAATATTTGTTAGTCTTTCTTTAATTTACTTCATTTGTAATGCTCAAAATAAGACAATATTTGTATATTACATGAAATCCTTTTCTGATTAGGAAGGGATTAATTAATTCCCTATTTTAATGGAAAATGGATGCTAGCAGAAAATAAAATAGGTTCAAACATTTCCTTTTCTATAGTCCTTATGATCTTCTTGAAATCCCTTTCTCAAAGTTTCACATGCCATAAGATGTATAGGGTTTTACTTCTTATTTACGATTATTAAGATTCATTCTTCTGTGTCTGACTCTAGAAATGAAAAAAATGGACTTATGAATCTATCACACATCTTCCATTAATTCATAATCTTTTTTTTAATGAACAATATTAAGTTGAAGAAAACATCATTTTCTTCTCCTTAGTCCTTTAATGAATGTAACAAAATTTCTAATAAAATGTTTTTATTGATTAATTTTATTTTTGAGACCACTCTACTCACAAGGTATGAGTG
Organism: Vipera berus; assembly: GCF_964194415.1. Taxonomy (NCBI): domain Eukaryota; kingdom Metazoa; phylum Chordata; class Lepidosauria; order Squamata; family Viperidae; genus Vipera; species Vipera berus. The sequence goes on from NC_138206.1 coordinate 64,028,712, forward strand.
GTTTCAGATCATATATAAAAAGGAAACCATGATTGCCTGGAAGAATAATACAACCTGCTATAAACCAAACCTAACTAAAGGAGGCTCCACGAGAACTCTGGGACAACAATTAGCTTTTAGTAATTTCCTGAACATCATAATGGTGACAGCTGCATATGCTTAAACTAACACGAATCAGGAATTTCATTAATCAAGATTTTTGCTAGTGTCCTAGATTGGGGAAAAGTATTTGCAACTTCCACAACTGGAGAATATTTATTGGCTTCATATGTACAAAATATTTCTGAATAAGGTAATTGGCACAAATGGAGATTTTAAGAAAAGAAATTTGTATTAAAACACAAAGTCCAGAATTTATTAACTTTTAATAAATGATATAGGTGATTCATACATTTTCTATATTTTATGAAACTGATTGTTCTAGGGGAAAAAAGCAACACAAAATCCTTCTTATCTATATAAGTCAGCATCCATATTTTAAAGAAAAATACTTCATAGTTGATGCAGTACATCACAGCATATATGATTAAAAAGTACCCTTAGATTGGCAAGGCTAAAATATAGATGCATAGTTGATGGTGCTATGATAAAGTGACAATATTTGGAGGAAATTTAGGAATTTAATCTTTTTATATGACAGTTATAAAATCACAGACATTAGTCTGTGATCAATTAATTATAAGCACCACTGCAAAGTTAACACTTGTCAAATATGACCCATTACACACATTGGATACAGGATCTGAATTGTCACAGTAGTAGAAAAATTAGTATGTAAGATATAAATTAATAAAGATTTTATTAAATAGATTTATACAATTTAGTAAAGAAAATATATTTCTTAAATTAACAATTTTTAATACAGTTTGCATAAGGATATTTAAAATATTTTTAGATAATTATTTATTAGGTTTGTGTTTCTTGACAAGATTAACCAAAGGAGATACTGATGCCCTGCTGCTTGTCAGATTTTGCACGTTTTATCTAAAAATAAAAAATGAATTTGACAATACAAAGTTATAATATAAAAGGTTCTTCCAATAAGCAACATTTTCTTCAATTGGATGGATGGATGACATTTAATTCTATGTAGAAAAACAACGTTAAAAATAAATCCAGCAAAGTCAGAAAAACAATTAAATTTCTTTAGACCCAAATGACTCATAAATGTCTAGTACAAGTGTTTGTCTTATACCAGACATAAATCTTCAGAAGAAAGCATTATTATAGATACAATTTGGATCACTAGAAGAAACCCTCTTTTCTCAAATGCAGTACAAAACATCATAAACTGCACAAGCCAAAAATATTAACTTACAACAAACTTAATAATATTGCCAGGTTGCAATATTCCAGGTGGCTATTATACGTCAACCAATTATCTACTGTATTTTTGCTTCCATCTAGCGGTCCGGATTTTGGCCCTGATGTGGTAGCCTTTCAAATAATAACTTATCAACTTCTCCCCTTTCCTGACTATTCCTGTTCGATCAGTACCGTAGACTCCTTTCTGGACATCACACACCTCGAGAGCAGCGCTTTTCAACTTATAAAATGTGTGGACTTCAAGTCCCAGAATTCCCGAGAATTGAAATTCACACATCTTAAAAGTTGCCAGGTTGAAAGATCTCATTATTCATTCAAAACTGGGACTACGATCCCCTCAGAGTTTATGTTTCTTTCTCTTCCATACCGAATGTTTCGGGGAAAAAGAGAAAAGACTAAAAAATAGGATTAGGAACACCGTCACCCACCCTCCATTACGCCAGTCCCACTCAACTATTTTGAACTGCGCTCACTCCCGCCTATAATTGCTTCCTCGCGTTTCGAACTTGACACATCTCGCGATACTTTCTCAGTGCGATTGCGCCGTATTGAAAAGCGAGGAATACAAGAGTATGCAGTCGCATTGAATTTCAAGTTTCTTCTCAATGGATTCGTTTTCTAAGAATACCTGTTACAGCGCTGCTCAGGATCTCTCGAGCACACGGAAGAAATATAAATACTAGAACAAAGCAGTTTAAACTGCATCCCAAAAAAAAGGAAACCTTTTGCTTGCTTCCTCCCCTGCAGAGTTCGTACTTTGGGAGGTGGAGTGACTTCTGCTTCGTATAGCTTTGTGAAAACGAAGATTGTGCTGGTTGGATTGCTGTTTAAAGGCGCAGGGACCCAGGCAAAGCTACATTTAAGCTTCGCAGTGGGGTAGCATCAAATGCTTGTCAGAATATGAGTAATACTTTTAAGGAATAGATTTTTTTTTCTTTTCCTGTCACCCAGAATGCCGGATATTCAAGATGAATGTCTGGATATGCTAAAGAATTCTCTTGTGTTCGTTTCACCTGCAAAACATGTTACTATTTGATGCTGCAGACTAACTCCCCTTACCTATCCAAATTGCACTTGCCATTATTTAAAACACACACGCGCAAGAAATAAAATTGAATTTCGGCAGAAAACTGCCTTCTTTTCTCGAAATCCCCCCCTCCCCATTCGCTCCAAGAAGGGACAAAAAGCCTAAACGCGGCCCTTCGTCTAGCACCGCTGAGCTCCCCCACACCCAGGTAACCGCTGGCCACGCTATCGGAAATGACGGCTGCGGGGAGTTCTTGGAGCTTTTTCTTTTAACTCTCTGAAAAAAAGGCGGAGACACCCGGCTAGGCTCCTCCTCCTGGGCCTCTCAGCCCGGCGGCCGAGGCTGAATTCCTCTGCCTGGCGCGGGCCGGGCGGGGCCAGACTGGATCCCGGAAACGCTTCCCGACCGTGCCCGGCGCTCTGGCCCACCCCTTCCCTCCGCCCCCGCCGCTACCACCCGGAGACGCCCCCTCTCCGCACGCAGACGGGAAGGGGGGCCCGCCCCGCCCCCACGAAGCCAGCCCGGGGGGGGGCCTGGCCGCCTCAGCTGCCCCCCGCGGAAGGGGGCCGACTGGGTGGGAATCGCGAGATGATTGTGCTGGAAGCGCCCCCCCCCGCGAGCGGTGAGAGGGCGAAGGCCCCGGGGAGAGATCGGCGTGGGTCTCGTCTGCCTGTGCGGCGCGCGCGTGCACGCGCGCGCGCACACGTAACGAGCGGGTTGTCGGCAGAGCCTGACAAGCGGAGGGGAAGGAAGGAGGTGGGGGGGGGCCGCTGTGGCTGGCTGGGCGCCTGTTGAGTGGGAGGTGTCCAGGAGAGGTCAAAGCAGTGGGCTTTCGGGGGGGGGAGGAGTTGTGGTAACAGTGAGGGCGGGATTATGTTGTGATCTGAAGGGGTGGGGGGGGATGTTGCACACCCCTATGCACAAAAGCGTACGCGCGCCAGAAAAGGCAGCCGTAGCACAAAAGTAACAACCCTGCATTAAAACCTTGCGTGGGGAGGGATATTAAGGGTTATTCTTAACGAAAGAAAATGATACAACTTCACCTAGTAGTTTTACAAATCATTCCAATGCTGGTTTTTCTACGAGAGGTACTGGTTGTGTAAGAAGGATGTGCTTGAACCAAGCCGGATGATTGGTAGAGAATTACTCCTTGAGGCCTATAATTAAGGGTCAGTATTAAAGAGTCATACGATTTATCCCGCTTGCAGCCACCCTCGCTTTAGAATGGTTTTCTTGGATTGGATCTGTTGGAATCTGGTTCTCAACCCCTTACAATATTTCAGTTGGATAGAAAGGCAAAACTTTGAAGAAGGCTGTGAGAACTGTGCACTTCTTTCCATGCTTATACACATTTCCAAACTTTCGGCCTGTTTTGGTGTTTGTGATTGGGTTGCTTAGATAGGGCACACCTATTATCCCTGCATTTGTGTAATAGAGATGTGATAATGCCACCACTAAAGCATTGAAACTGTTGTAAGTATTTGCAAGTTTTAATTGCTGCTGCTTCATTCGAAAGGTGTTCTCAGCATGGTCACTGCAGTATGATGATGCTGCTGCTGCTTTGATTTGGCTGCTTTGGAAATAAGAGATCACAAGTGAGAGCAAGGTTTGCAGTATATACTTTTGCTGAATTCATGTTTGCTAGAGCATGCCAATCCAGAGTAGATTATAAAAATGTTTTTTGTAATACCTTTATATTTGTGGTATTCTAGGTCTTGTTCCTAATTATGTATTCTGATACAATTAAAAACAGCAAGGTAACCTTACTGCATTGAGGAACTAAGTGCACAGAGGACCTGTACCACCACAGAGGGCAGTCTGTGTACTTTTGGGGGTCTTTTTCATCTTAAGCTTTGCAACAGAACTATGTAAACTTTATCTGCTCCTACATATTTATGCTCTTTATATGTGATGAGAGTAGAAATTAAACAGGTAATGCTAATTTCTTACTGTAGTAATAGTGTTTTTTACATAAAATAGGAAAACAATATGCAATATTTTCAGTGTTTTCTTAATAGACTAGTTCTTGTGTTGAAAAAATATTTATTTCCTTCTTTCCTTAAATAGTATTTTATAAAAACAAGTGGCAGAGAAATAAAAATCCTGTGTTATAATATTTGTTTTTATGGTAAGATATTAAAATGTGCGTATTTGACATTTGAGAATGAGTTTGGTTAAGGTATCAGGCTATAAACCAGGCTATAAAACCAGGAAAACATGAGTTGCTTTAGGCATGAAGCTTGGTAACTTGGGGCCATTTTAAAGGCTCCACTAAAAGACAATGGTGAACCACTTCCAAAATATTGCCAAGAAAACGGCATGGATTCATTCATGCGACCACCAGAAGTCAAGGCCCAAAATATCATACTGACATTTAAGCAAATGCTAGCTAGAATGATAACTGTATTTTGTAGTGGGAATGTATTAATTGACAGGGTAATGTTATTCCTTCGCCAGATGTAATGATATTGGAACAACAGAGTTTTTTTTTTAAAAAAAAGAACTTTCAGTAAATACCATTGGATATTATGTAAATTCAATAGAATTTATCAATCACTATTAATATCAAGTCATAGATCCCTTATGTTCAGAAATAGTATACCTGCAATATTCAGATGCTGGGACAAAAGGAGTGATCAAAGTGCTTCTGTAATAACTTGGAGCGCTTGGTTGATAGTGATTATGGTGCTAGGTTTTATAACTAGATCCAACATTGGCATTAATAGTACAGATAGTCTTCGACTTACCACCATAATTGAGCCCAAAAATTCTGTTGCTATGTGAGATATTTGTTAAGTGAATTTTGCTCCATTTTACAACCTTTCTTGCCACATTTGTTAAGCGAATCACTGCAATTATTAAGTTAGTAACGTGGTTCTTAAGTGTATCTTGCTTCCCCATTAACTTTGCTTGTCAGAAAGTTGCAAAGGTGATCACATAATATTAATAATAATAATAATTTTATTTATATACCGCCCTTCTCCCGAAGGACTCAGGGCGGTGAACAGGGCAAACATATAAAAATACAAAGATACAAAAGTTAAAAAAGAATCAAACACAATGCCCAAGCTAAAACAATAAATAGATATATTAAGAACAACAGTAAAATCCCAACCCATCCCCCATCAGGCCAGGCCGGCTTGTTCGAATAAGTGAGTCTTCAGATCGCGTCGGAAGGAGCAAAGGTCGGGCGCCATCCGGAGCTCGACCGGCAACCGATTCCATAAATCCGGGGCGCCCACAGAGAAGGACCTCCTGGGACACCCATGATCCTGGGACACCCACAACCATCATAAGTATGAGTCAGTTGCCAAGCACCTGAATTTTGATCATGTGACCATGATGCGACTGTGTGAAAAAGTGTGAAAAATTGTCATAAGTCACTTGTCAGTGCCATTGTAACTTCGAACGGTCACTAAATAAACCGTTGAAAGTCAAGGACAACCTCTAGTTAGTGAATGCTTAGCTATTGTTGTAGATTAAACAAATTTATTCTTTTATGTCTTTTACACAGAGACACATATAACCACACCAACACTTGCAAAGCAAATTAGGGATAGGGAATAACTTTCTTTTAGCTTTATAAACATATTCTAATGGTTGATTCTGTAGTGTCAAATTAATGAGCCATTAAATTTATTTGCTAGCATCTTAACAGAAGATATTTCATAGAGAATTATTAATGGTGATCACTGTACTAGAAATATCCCACAAATGGCAGTTAGTACCTGTATGGTTATGGATTTATGAGGCAATACCCAATGTAAAAATTATACTGGAAGTTTAGTATCCTCCAGAAATACCTAGAGTGCTAATTAAGAATAATGTTGATTTTTTTTGAGGAAAAAGGTGTGGAAACTTTTATGTAAATTAAGGCACTCTATAAAAAGAAATTTACATATTAATAGTTCCAGTTTGACTAGGAAATTTTCAGATTGATAACATTATTTTCTTTTACATACTTACCAAAGATAATTGTTTAACAATTAATCCATTCAGCTTGCATTTTCAATTTGCAGCTTATAATTGGCAATTAATTTACAGAAGAGAAAATTATTTGTAGAAAGAATTAAACACAATAAAATGTTCTGCCTGACATTTCTTTAAAATCTTTAAAATATAGCCTTCCTTAAACTAAATAATCATCTAATTACTTTTTTTGTATATACTACTTTAGCCCTGTGTCATTTGTTGATTTTTTTTCTTTTTTAGCAAAGAATTACTGGCAAGCAGGGAGATTTAATAGTACTTATTAACTGGTCAATGACAAGCCCTTTATAAGTCTTCTGACCGGTAGTGTAACTCATAGGAAAGCAATGCATCCTTCCATTTTTAGGGGGTTACAGTGAAGACCAATTAACATACTTTGTTTTACATTCTGAGAAGGTTGGTTTTAGAGAGCTGTATGTATGCAATACAGGAATAACTTCTTTCAAATAATTGGAAGCATTTTTGTTCTACATATCTTATTTTTATTTATTGAAATTTATTACCTGATTGTATATGCTGTTTTTATAGAGCATCCTCCTGTCACTTAATAATTTCCTAAAATGGCTTAATTTGAATTAAAAATTAAAAATTGTATAATCGTACAATTAATCATACAATACATAAATACATACAATACAAATTGTATGATTAATTGAATTATCATACTTGCTGAAAAACAGCTACTATGTAGGATCTTTTAAAGTCTTTGGTGGTATGAATGGCCATCTTTATAGATCTAGATTTTTTTCAGAGGAGATATTTCTTCCTATTCAGTTAAGTGATATACTCCATGGCTTTGAATAGGGCATAAAAAGTAGGGTGATGCAAAGTATGAATTACCAAGATTCTCCAAGGTAATAAGTTCCTTGCAATGGTAGTGGGTCATTTTTTTTCTCTCAGAAGGGTAGAAAAAGGTTGTTGTACTGAACAACAGCAGAAATGGCCTAAAAACCTGTAATCTAAGTTTGGGGGCATAAGATTTCTTTTTTTCTTTCCTGTCTCCTTCTACCATCCAAATAAATGTATGAAGATGGAAAATTTCTGCATTCATTTGTATAAGGCAAAATAGTGCCTACAGATACTGTGTTCATGATCTCAATCATAGATAATATTTGTATGCTTAGATCTCTTCGTATTTAAATTGCTATCTTAAACAATTATACATATTTTTATACTAATTGACAGATATATATATTTGCGATGGTTTTCCTATAAGATGATAATTGTAATATTGTTGTAAAATTCCACATTTGAACATTGATGAAGTTTAATTCAAGAATTACTTATTGATGTTTATCTTTCTGATAGTCAAAAAATTGCACATTGATATGAGACACAGATAATTGTCTGGAAAGAATCTGCATTAAAATATTATGTAGTCGTTGACAGTGTTGTGCTTCAGGTTTTAGTGACCACGATCTAGAGAACAGATTTCCTGATGTTACGCCAACAACTGTGGCTGGCATCTTCAAAAAAAAATAAAACCTTTTATCCTTATTAGTTTTGAATCATGGATTTAGTAAAGAGAAGTCTGGTTCAAATGTTCATGCTAAAAGAAGTATAATATGAGAATTTAGTGTCCACCCAGATGTCTGTCTACCTTGCATTAAGAGATTACATGGTCAGAGAGTGTCAACCCTTTTTTGAGGCTAAAATGAAGAAAAAATCTTTAAATGTAATCTTGTTGTGAGAATTGTAAACATTCACTTTAGGTGTGTGTATTTATGGGTATTCATCGTGGCATTAAATGTGGTTAAGATTTTATAAACTAGGTTGAGATGAAGTGTTAGTATACCATTCTGTATTCTGTATCATTTTTATTTATTATGTTGTTTCTCATTTTATTAACTTTTTTTTTTGGTAGAAGATGTGTGAAGCATCCAAAGGTCATAATTGCTGGAAAATTTATTGACTGCTATTTGCTGAAAGTCCTGAAACTTAACATTAATCTGGCATGGCGCAGGGAAGCCAGCAGTTAGATATGCAGGTACTCCATGACCTCCGGCAACGTTTTCCTGAGATTCCTGAAAGTGTGGTGTCTCAATGCATGCTCCAGGTAGGTGTTGGTTGAACCCACAGTAGTTTCTCTTTGAAGTAGTAGATAAGGGTAACCTAATAAGTTCCCAGGATAACTCTCAAGGAACAAAAAGAGTATGAAAAAAACTGGGACAGTGGATTATAGGAAATGAGAATAAGAACGAATATAGTCAAAGTTGGTTATTTTGGCCAATTTTCATTAATCTTGTTATACTTTTAGAAAACAGTTTCCTTCTTCCCCCTTTCTTTTCTTTTTTCTTTTACAAATAATTCTGTCAGGCTCAGTTTAATTAAAAATAAAAGTATTTAAGTAAATAAGCATGGGCATAGCTAGAAATTTATATCCTGCCAAAATCAGCTGGGATAAATTCATTCTTAAGTTATAATCTTCAAGATTGGTAGAAGCACCTTGATACATATGTTCAGCTTTTGTTCTTGAAAGTATTTTCCATCCTATATTTTCTTCCTATACAATTTATTTTCTTCCATTCCACTATTAATTTCATTTACATTTATGAAATGGAATACTGTGCGCAGAATACAAAATTCCCAGTGGGAAAAGAATTATTCTGTTAGAAAACTCAAGCCTTAATTATTTCAGTTTCCACGTACATCTCCCATATCTGTTTTCCTATTTATCCCAAGCTGCAGTAGAAGGCGTAGGTAACATTCTAGTTCATTCATTGAATAACACAATATATATATACTGGTTTTGGGGAAGCTCTTTAGCTAACAAGGTTTGGAGAATTAACATCTGTTTTGCAAACCTTTAAGAAGAATTAATGAGATATTTTGTAACTGCATATATTTCAAAGCTGTAAGAAAGTTTTTCTAGATGGTGATTGACAATGCTTGTAATCTTTGTGGAAGATCTCTTACATCTTGGAAGATTTATTTATATATGACTACATAAGCAAATTTAAGTTAATCAAAATTACAAGTTTAAGTTATAACTTAAAGTAACAACCTTAACAAATATAATACTGAAGAGTAAGACAGATTGTTGTACTATAGTTTCTAAAACCTGCTCCATAATATAGAACACCAGCATGTTTTATTTCTTCTAGAACAACAACAATCTTGATGCTTGTTGTCGAATTCTTGCACAAGAGAGCAACAAATACCTATATATGGAGTATCACAGCCCAGATGACACCCGAATGAACAGGAATCGTCTTTTGCATATTAATCTTGGCATCCATCCTCATACTAACTATGGAGGGGATGGACCTCAACTTAATGGTGGTCGTACACTGGTACATAGTTCAAGTGATGGACATATTGATCCACAGTGCACCCCAGGCAAACAGCTGATCTGTTTAGTCCAAGAGCCACATTCTGCTCCTGCTGTTGTTGCAGCTTCTCCAAACTATAATCCTTTTTTTATAAATGATCAGAATAGAAATGCAGCTACTCCTCCTCCACAGACACCTCAGCAGTCTTCTCCCATACAGCCTGGAATGAATACATCTGCTATGCAAGGTCCTCCTCCTCCATATATGCATATACCTCGGTACAGCACAAATCCTATAACTGTTACAGTTTCACAAAACCTCCCTTCTGGGCAGCCTTTACCCAGAGCTTTACAAATTCTTCCTCAGATTCAAAGTACTCCTTATGGAAGTCCTGGATCACTGTATATTAGGCAGACAACTCAAGGTTCTTCAGGACGACAGACTCCTACTCAAAGTACGCAGTGGCATTCATCACCACCAGGTCCAGTTCCACATTATAGTCCACATCCATTACCTGTCTATCCACACCAACAGAGCTATCAGCCTTCTCAGTATTCTCCCAAGCAGCCCCAGATTCCTCAGTCTCCTTTTCGATCGCCACCTGCTTCCCAGTGCCCTTCTCCTTTTGGATCGCCTCAACATCAAGTTCAACCCAGCCAATTAGGACATCAAAGTTCCCATGTATTTATGCCTCCTAGTCCTTCAACTGTGCTACCCCATCCATATCAACAAACACCACAGTCATATCAAAAACCAAGTGGACACTCAGTATCTTATCTCCCATACGGTGGACCTACTTTATCTAAAGGCTCCATGAACAAGATAGAAATTACTGTTGAACCACAAAGACCTGGGACTACACTTAATAGGAGCCCTTCGCCTATAAGTAATCAGCCATCCCAACGGAATCAGCACCCACTATATACACCTTTAACTCCTTCAAGTTCTCCTTCAAGAAGTATAGCAGGTCAGCCTAAACCTCCTTATAGTGTTAATCCGGTATATATAACATATACACAACCAGTTGGACCTTCAGGTATTCTTACACAGTCCCCCCGTGTAATGGTATCTCAGCCAAATCCAGCAGTTTTTAAAATCACAGTAGGTCGAGCTCCTGCTGAGAATCTTCTAAATTTAGTGGACCAAGAAGAACATTCTGCAGCACCAGAACCTATTCAGCCCATTTCAGTTGTACCAGGATCTGGAGGTGAAAGAGGAAGGCATAAGTACCAGAGAAGTTCCAGCTCTGGATCAGATGACTATGCTTATACTCAAGGTAAGGTCGCTAAGCTTTTTGCTTAATTAAATTCTCAAAATGTTTCCTAAGAACCAAATAATTTGGGCTGTGATTCATCTTAAATAGCTGTGTCCCTAACTACAAATATATCTCCGAATGTATAAGTTAATATGGATAGGTTAACAAAATCATGCCTGTGATTTTTTCTCAAGATGAAAGAAATAAACTTATTTCATTTACCACTTTGAATTCTGCAACAGTAAAAACGGTGATAAGGTGCGCCTGCTGTGTGATATGGTGATAAAAGTATGATAAATTAACCTAGCCTAGCCTAACCTAGCATAACATAGCATAATACATTATATTGCAAAAATATTGTGTACCACTTAATAGCACATAAATGAACTAGAAATGGGACTGTCTTGTAATATGACATAACTGAATGGTACCCTAAAAAATCTGACTGTATAAAACTAGCGTACCATTACATATTTCAGATAAAGGAAGCATAAAATAACCAGTGTAGAGGTTTTTTTAAAAAAAAATATCGGTAGAAATTATTTGTTTTAATCTTCAATACAGCTTGAGTTTTATCAGTATAAATTGCAATATTTAAGGTTTTTTGTACTTATTTGAATTATTTAATATTTTGAGGGACTAGTCCAAGCCATTACCAGGAGTCAACACTGACTTGAAGGCACAAAGAGAAGTATGGCTATGGAAAAGCAGAAATTAATTCATTAAGGTAGAAGGTGGAAGAATAGGACACCTTCTGCTATATGGTAGGCTATATAAGTATAAACTGAATTGGGGGGAAAAAGAGAATATCTCACAAATGTCTGTTTTCCACTTTGTAGTGAGCTTTCTTCAATAAGTACCTTATATTTTTAGGTACCTAATTCCTTTTTTTTCGCCAAAGGGAAAAATTGAAGATTCATGAATGAAGAAAATGGTTAAGATTCAAGGTTGAACCTTTATTCTAAAAGAAAAGATAAAGCAGTCAAATAAGCTGTACAGTCGGTTGTTGTTATTAATTTATCTTGCTCCAGTTTCTGGTTATTGGAATTCCTTGGATTTATCCTGAGCACTGATTTAGTGATCTGGAAAGAAAGCTGTTTTTCTAAAGGACATACTGTAACATTCCTTTAATAGGTGGTATTTATCAGTCAAGAGTATTTCAGACTACATTGTAGTTCAGGTTTCTTCATATACATCTAGTTCTGTGGTGGCAAAACTATGGCATGCGTGCCACAGGCGGCATGCAGAGCCGTCCCTGTGAGCACACGCGCCATTGCCGGGCTCCTCCCCTCCCCCTCTCCATGCATGTGGAGTCCAGGAAGAGCTGTGAGAGCTGGGCAGGGTGAGGGAACCTATAAAAGGGAGCAGTTTTGGCAGGAGAGTGAGTGAACGGCCTTTGGAAGCGACCAGTGGTGGGTTTAAAATCATTTAACAACCGGTTCTCTGCCTTGCCTTCCCCCTGCCTTGGTCGGGCTGGGCTGCTTGGGGGGGTTGGCTGGGGTGGGGGCAGAAGGGTGGGGTCATCAGGTCCCGGCTGGGGGAAGGCTAGGGGGGCGGGAGGGCCAGGATACCTCCGTGGAGGAAAGCCGCCCCCCCACCGGCTGAGCCTTTCATCCACACTGCAGTCATGTAGGATTGCATAGAAGGAGCACTGGGCAGGGGGCTGGGGTGGGCAGTCGGCAGGGGGGAATCAGAGCCATCTCCCTTCCGCAATTCTTCCCACAGGCATCCTTCCCCACGAGCATCATCAAGGTGGCCACACCCACTGTGGTCACGCCCACCCAGTCAGCCACACCCATCCAGTCACCCGGTGATAAATCAATGGGTTTTGGGTTGCGGTTTGGGCACTCGGTCTCTAAAAGGTTTGCCACCACTGATCTAGTTCTTCATTAGTGAAAGGCTAATGAACAAAAATGAACCAGGTCCCTGAACTGATAATATAGGTGGCCTTTGGTTAACATCCATTCTTTCAGCAATCAAACTTATGGTGGTTCTGAACAGATAGGACTTAGGACAAGTCCTCCAAGTTCATGCTGTTGCCACGCTCCTGCGTTCATATGGTTGTGATGCGAGTGCTTGGCAACCAGCCACATTTCTGACCATTGCAGCATCCTTCAAATGTGATTGTGATCTGCAGTCTCCCTTTATGGCTTTCCACAAGCAAAGTCAATGAGGAAGCTATCAGGAAGTCTGCATTCAGTCAGGGAAAGTCCTCACTTAATGACCCACAGTGATTTGTTTAACTGGGGACTTTTGGAACTGCTATCATTAAGCAGTACAGTCATGTGTTGTCACATTTTACAACAGCATTATTTATTGATCAAAATTCAGATCTCAATTAGCATTGTTAAGTGGAGATTATCTTCATGAGTATGTAATGAACTTCCTTATGGGGGAATATTATGTCTATAGCTCTTGTTCCTTTCTCATGAAGTATTTGTACCTCAGCATTTGATCGCATGTTTATGTTTGCTTCTGTTTTGAAAAGGTCGTTTATACTGTAGTTACAAGCTCGATTTCTCAATTTTATGCATGCTATTCTCTGTAATGCACTAGCTTTGCTGTTACACCAACGTGCAAGGATGGAGAGGTTAGCAAAGGAGCTGAACTTTGAGAATGAGGAACTTGAGAATCTTAAAGGTGAAGTAAATAATATGGAACATGATCTTATGCAAAGGCGTCTGAGAAGAGTGAGCTGTACAACCTCAATCCCAACAGTAAGCAATTTTTCTATAATTATATTAAAATAAAATTGTTCTTTACTGAAAGTATGAATAATTTGCTGTATTTTAAATTCATCATTTTTCATCCAATACAGTTGAGTTGTTTCAGCAGCTAGGTACAATGTGTTCTCTTAGTTGCCTCATAAGCTTTACCACCTCTTCCAAATTCTGTAATACTATCTTAAGAGCCTTGGTGGAGCAGTGGGTTAATGCCTCCTTAAGTAACACCAGCTGCCTGCAATTAGTGCAGGTTCGAGTCCCACCAGGCTCAAGGTTGACTCAGCCTTCTATCCTTCTGAGGTAGGTAAAATGAGGACCCAGATTGTTGGGGGCAATAAGCTGACTTTGTAAAAATGCCGCTTGGGGGGGGGCGAAAGCCCTAATAAGCAGGCATATACATAGAATGAAGGCTATTGCTAAGCACATTGATTTATGCTTCTTAGATTGTAAGTCGCCCTGAGTCTTCGGAGAAGGGCGGGATATAAATGGGATTTTTTTTAAAAAAAAAGTTGTTAGTTTGGAGTTGTTCTGAAAAGGCATATCAGCAGTATGTTGTTGCTTCAGGTAAAAGTAGGAAACCCTCATTACAAACAATATTCTGAAACGTAAGTCATCGTAACTGTTGTGATCTTTGGCAAGGCATTGATTGAGAATCAGCAGAGGTGGAGTGTTTTCTTGGTCTTGTCTTTCAGCAATTATATACTTGCATTTGCTTGTGTCTTAGTTCTGTAATTCTTTTATATTTCTTAAATTCCTTCTCTATCCTAAAATAATACCTTGAGTTGAAGTTCCAATAGAAGATTATTTGCCCCAAAAGGGAACATGGTGACATAGAGGCTTAATGATGCTGGATGTGCTGAACAATTGCCAGCACTCTGGCAGTTCAAGTCCAGCTCCGCAGGACATGGTGAGCTCCATAGCACCTGCCTATGACCCCCAATGGCCTGTATAAGACCTCTTCCAACTTGCCCATGTTCCAAAGAGCCTGCCACCAACAACCTGTTTACACCACCCACAGCCCAGGCTGGCCTACCTGCTCACGTGAGCTTGGAGTTGCACCACATTGCTTAACAGTGGAAACTCAAGACCCTATTGCCATTGTAACCTGAGGACTGCCTATAGGTATTAATAAGAATGCATACATTTTAACATATAAATCAGTTCAACCCATCAAGTTCAACCCAGCCAATTAGAACATCAAAGTTCCCATGTATTTATGCCTCCTAGTCCTTCAACTGTGCTACCCCATCCATATCAACAAACACCACAGTCATATCAAAAACCAAGTGGACACTCAGTATCTTATCTCCCATACGGTGGACCTACTTTATCTAAAGGCTCCATCAACAAGATAGAAATTACTGTTGAACCACAAAGACCTGGGACTACACTTAATAGGAGCCCTTCGCCTATAAGTAATCAGCCATCCCAACGGAATCAGCACCCACTATATACACCTTTAACTCCTTCAAGTTCTCCTTCAAGAAGTATAGCAGGTCAGCCTAAACCTCCTTATAGTGTTAATCCGGTATATATAACATATACACAACCAGTTGGACCTTCAGGTATTCTTACACAGTCCCCCCGTGTAATGGTATCTCAGCCAAATCCAGCAGTTTTTAAAATCACAGTAGGTCGAGCTCCTGCTGAGAATCTTCTAAATTTAATTTAATTTAATAATATTTATATACCGCCCTTCTCCCTGAGGACTCAGGGCGGTTCACAGGGCAGAATAAAATACTAAATACAAACGTTAAAACAAGATTAAATAATTGCCCATATTAAAACAGTTGGAATCAAGTTCTAAAACACCAAGTTAAAATTAAAACACAAGACTAAAAACCCCACCAATCCCCATCAGGCTAGGCCGGCTTGAACAAACAGAAACGTCTTGAGATCGCGACGAAAGGAGCGAAGATCGGGCGCCATCCGGAGCTCTACCGGTAGCTGATTCCACAGCTCCGGAGCGCCCACAGAGAAGGATCTCCCCCTGGGGACCACCAATCGACATTCTCTGATCGGTGGCACCCTGAGGAGGCCCTCTCTGTGGGAACGCACAGGGCGCAGGGAGCTTGATGCCGGCAGCAGATGTTCCCTAAGGTACTCCGGCCCCATGCCATGAAGGGCTTTAAACACTGTTACCAGTACCTTGAATCTCACCCGGAAGACAACTGGCAACCAATGCAGCTCACGGAGCAGCGGTGTAACGTGGGAGTATCGGGAGACTCCCAACACAACTCTCGCGGCTGCATTCTGTACCAGTTGGAGCTTCCGGGTGGTCCTCAAGGGCAGCCCCATGTAGAGAGCGTTGCAGTAGTCTAGACGAGAGGACACGAGCGCATGAGTGACCGTGCACAAATCATCCCGGCTAAGATAGGGCCGCAACTGGCGCACCAGGCGAACCTGGGCGAAGGCCCCCCTAGTCACAGCTCCTATATGGTCTTCCAGGGTGAGCCGTGAATCTAGGAGGACTCCCAAGTTGCGAGCCCTATCTACGGGGGGTAATAGTTCACCCCCCATAGCCAGAGGTGGAACATCCGAATAAACCCGGGATGAAGGTATGCAGAGCCACTCAGTCTTGTCGGGGTTGAGCTGGAGTCTGTTCCTCCCCATCCAGACCCGAACCGCCTCCAGGCACCGGGACATCACGTTGAGGGCATCACTGGGGTGGTTTGGGGTCGAAAGGAAAAGTTGGGTATCATCAGCGTACTGATGATACCCAACTCCAAAGCCACGAATGATCTCACCCAGCGGTTTCATGTAGATGTTGAACAGGAGAGGCGAGAGGACCGACCCCTGAGGAACTCCACAAATGAGAGACCTCGCGGTCGACCTCTGCCCTCCTGCCAACACCGACTGCGAACGTCCCCGGAGATAGGAGGAGAACCACTGTAAAACTGTGCCTCCCACTCCCAATCCCCTGAGACGCCGCAGCAAGATACCATGGTCGATGGTATCGAAAGCCGCCGAGAGGTCTAATAGGACTAGAACAGAGGAATATCCCCTGTCCCGAGCCCTCCAGAGATCATTCACCAGCGCGACCAATGCCGTCTCCGTGCTGTGCCCGGGCCTGAAACCCGATTGGTACGGGTCTAGATAATCCGCTTCATCCAGGACCAGAGGGAGCTGATGCGCCACCACACTCTCAACAACCTTCGCAAGAAAGCGAAGGTTGGAGACAGGACGAAAGTTGTTTAATACAGCTGGGTCCAAGGCAGGCTTCTTGAGGAGAGGCCTCACCACCGCCTCTTTCAAGACGGCGGGGAAGCAACCCTCACTCAGAGAAGCCGATATAACTGCCTGGAACCAGCTGCGTGTCCTCTCCCGGGCTGCATAGACCAGCCAGGAAGGGCACGGGTCCAATAAACACGTGGTGGTGCTCAGCCTCCCCATGATCCTGTCCACTTCCTCCGGAGTCACAGAATCAAATTTAGTGGACCAAGAAGAACATTCTGCAGCACCAGAACCTATTCAGCCCATTTCAGTTGTACCAGGATCTGGAGGTGAAAGAGGAAGGCATAAGTACCACCCACAGCCCAGGCTGGCCTACCTGCTCACGTGAGCTTGGAGTTGCACCACATTGCTTAACAGTGGAAACTCAAGACCCTATTGCCATTGTAACCTGAGGACTGCCTATAGGTATTAATAAGAATGCATACATTTTAACATATAAATCAGTAGACAAAAATATTGAAAACAGTCATTTTCAATTTGATAAGGAGACTATTAATTAATCTGTCCTGTTCCAGTTCGTGGCTCTTGGAATTCTTTGCTTCTACATTGAGCATTGATTTTTTTGATATGGACACAAAAGCTATCTTTCTAAAGGACATACATTCTCTTATTAGGTGATATTATCGGTAAGGAAAAATTGTAGACTGTACTTCTAATTCTCATCTTTTTTTTTGCACTTTGTGAATGCACCTCTGATAAAGGAACAGGATGAAGAAGTGGGCTTCTGGTTGGCTGCATTTATGTGTTTAGTTAAATGAATGTGCCAGCTGACTTACTTTCTATTCTTGATTCTCTCTGCTAGCCCGAGGAGATGACAAGATTGAGAAGCATGAATAGGCAGCTCCAGATAAATGTAGACTGTACTCAGAAAGAAATTGACCTCCTTCAGTCTAGAGGTAGATGTTTTCAATGATTTTCTGTATCTGAAATGCATTGAGTTGGAGCTTTATGTAAGAATTTAAGAGGTATTGTGAATATTATTGTCTTTCCCTATTATAGTCGTGGAAAGAAAGATAAACATATCTATTTTCTTGTTACTAGATGTGTTGTTTTGATACTTTAGTTAAAATGTGTTTGGGAATACTGATTCTGGCAATATCATTTAAGGGACAAAATTGGCAAGCATTCTTTATCATATTTGGGCAGCTTCCAGAATAGCAAGACTATATGACTTTAAGACACTGTTGTTTGCTTCATTTCTGTATTGTTTCAGGTCAAAAGCACACAACCAGTAACTTCTTTTACCTTTTAAGCATATGTCCTGTTCAAAATACATTATTGTCTTCTTTTTATTAATAGGCAACTTTGACCTGAAAGCCATGAATAATTTTTATGATAACATAGAGCCTGGTCCTGTTGTACCACCAAAGCCATGTAAAAAAGGTGAGTCACTACACAAATATTCAAGATGTAGTTTGTTTCTGGTATTTTTTTGCAGAGGGATTCTTATATTAGAAGGAAGGAAATCAGATCTATATGTTTCTTATGGACAAGTATTTTTTTTATAAAGAAAGGCATTATGTCAAGAAATATATGTTGCTTTCCATTATTTATATCCCGCAGAAGCTTTGCACAAAATAACACTTCACCAATTTCCTTATGAATTTGCAAAAGTAATGTTGGCAGTGCTTTAGGACTTGTGTGGAGAACAGAATAGCAGAGCAGGACTGTTGGCAATGTGAGAACCTGGGTGATTGGTTCTGTTATTTATTTATTCAAATTTATTGGCCACCCAAATCTAATGGACTCTGGGCAGCGTACAAAATTAGAAAAAACATAAAAACAACTGATAACATTAAATCAGATAGACAGCCCTGTATAAATAATCCGATAAACAATAAAATAAAACAAAACAGGGACCTTAACAAATAATAAACATCAAATCCAGACCTGGTACCAAAGATAGGTTTTCAAATCTTTCCTGAATCCTAGGAGAGAGAATGTCATCCTTACCTCTGGGGTGATGCTGTGAAGAGGATGGTGGTCACAACAGAGAAGGCACACTTCCTATTTCCCACAAGATGACAGCAGTTAATGGAAGGAACCTAGAATGCACCCACTCTGCTGAAATGTACTGGGCAGGCAGAAATGATGACAGACAAGCAGGCTCTTAGTTATCCGGATACTACAATTCTGGCATTAAGCCCTATGCCATATATGGCTTATCTCATGCATCACATTTCGCTCATTATATTTGAGTAGAATTTATAGAAATAGTAATTTACTGAATTGTAAATATTGTAGCCACGTGGCCATATTGTGCAACCTATGATATTTGGAGAGAAAAATAATACAGTTTAAAATATATTAAATATAATTGCTATAAGTCAGTTTGCTGATTATGTTCAAATGAATGGAGATTGTACATTATATATAATCTAAAGTAATTGTGCATATATAAATGTTGAATAGTTCACCCTTCTGCAGAAGATACATGATTTTCCAAGCATTATTTTGTGTAGCATTTTCAAAATCTTTAATTAATAAGGGAAAATATAGTAAATACTTTGTTAGAGTGTAAAATAAAATTTTAAATCAAAATCAGCGTAAAGACATGGTAATTAATATAATTCAGTAACATGTCAGAGTAATGTTCTGGATCATTCTTGATAGGTAAATAACTATGCTTCCAATAGTTATTATGTGGCTAAAGTAAGAATGTTTCATACCCACTGTCAATGCTGCAAACATAGGATTTTTTTGCTCTGACAATATAAGAGGCAAACATTTTTCTTTAAAATGTTTGCTTTGAATAAAATGAAGCTGGTGGGGGGAGGAGAATGCTAACCCGGCTGTTTAAATAAGATAAGGAATGGCACGCTAGATAATGGAAGTGAAGCTTGCGTTTTGGGCTAATTGGAGAATGTGATTTATGACGTCCAAATAAGGAAGGGAATTGTGTTTGATACGATGTGTTCAGGGGAGGAGAATTCAGATTTTGGCATGATGTCATGGTTCCGACTAATGAGACAGATCAAAGAACATTCCAGCATTGTTTATTCTAAAAAGTCTATAATAATGAGAACGAAGCATCGGCACTCATGGATGGATGCCAAAATCTGCATTCTCCCCTGAACACATTTCCCTCCCTTATTGTAGTGAAAACAAACAGGCCTTACAGTGTGCTTATACGTGAAGGCCAAATGAAATATTAATACTAATGTTATTATTGACCTATGATATTTAAAGATTTAAAAGTATTATGTTTTATAAGAAAAATGATTCTTTGTAGACCATCAAAATAGTTCCAAGCAAGTTCTGCGATCTCAGCCAAGAGATGAGGACTTTGAAGGAGCTCCATGGAATTGTGACAGCTGTACTTTCTTGAATCACCCAGCACTGAATCGTTGTGAGCAATGTGAAATGCCGCGGTATGCCTGAATTTATAAAGGTCTACTTTGTATTAAAATGGGCTTTGAGATCTCAGCCGTAGATGAAAATTTGGGGGAACCTTTCAGTTCTCTACCAGGTATTTTGCCAGCCGGTCATTTTCAATTTTTGAGAGAGAAAAATCTCCTTTTCATTCATGCTGCACTAAAGATTAGCTTGTGGAGATATACTCTTATCCCATGGTGGTAAGAAAGTGTGAAAGGATATTCTGAATCCAAAATGGATTTTCTTTGAAGAATGTATGCAGCGAAACAAGTGATTGCTGTTGTTCTAGCCCCCATAATTACATTTGCTGGTTAGTAGTCCTTACATATATTTTTATAAGCATTGAACAATTACTTTGTGAAGTGTTACAGGTATGCAGACAAACTGTGAAGAACCAGAGCTGATCTGGCTACAGCAAGCTGGAAAACAAGAGCTCCCTATGTTTCCAGATTGTAAACTACTGAAAAAAGGGGGAATCAAAGAACAGAAAAGGGTAATCTGAAATGCTGCTTTTTTCAGGGTAAATTAAATCTACACAATTGCTGTTTTGATTTTGTGAATCATGGTGAGGAGGGAAAAGTACTGTACAACCTTATTTATAGAGTACAATCAGAAGTGACTTTACAGTCCCTTTTGCTTGTACAGCACTCACCAAGTCATGCTAACACTGGTAATTAAATAATTATACCATATTACACAGGAAAAATAGTGCTGCATGCTTTTATTAGGCCTTTGTGTTTTAAAACTAAAAAGTAAAAGTATGCTTTTATAAATTATGTTCCCTTGAAACTGCTTGACAGTGGAGCGGACATATACCAAATGCAGAACTGTTCCAAATTCTTTTTGGAAAACTTGAGTTCAGCCATTGATAGTATAAGAAATGTTTGCACCCTCTTTCTTAGGCCTTTCAGCTTCCACTTATGTGAAGAATTCATGATGTTTACAGCACAGAAGGTACTTTGTGCCCCATTCTGATTTAGCTGAAAACCACTAATCAATATAAGCTCTCCAATAAAGTTTATTTGCACATTGTCAGTAAACTAGCTTGTATTAATTAGTATGAGTAATGGTTTTTGAAATGTTGCACATTGCATTTTGGTGTGATCCTTGGTCAGTTAAAGGGTATAGAGAATCCAGAAATGGTATAGAGCAGTGATGGCAAACCTTTTAGAGACCGAGTGCCCAAACTGCAACCCAAAACCCACTTGTGTATTGTCGGGTGCTGGGTGGGCGTGACCCATTGAGTGGGTGTGGCCCATTGGGTGGGCGTGGCTGTGGTGGTAACGGCAGACTGGGTGGGACTAAAAAGTTCAATCAGTCAATTCCAACTGCAAGATCTTTTTTTTTCCCCACGAGAAGTTGAAATTGATTGATTGATTGAACCTTTTTTTTTGCACACAGCGGCGGAGGCTAAAGCGAAAAGGTTTTATAAAACCCAGCTGAAGGCCTAGGACTGGGGTGATGGCACGCGTGCCCACAGAGAGGGCTCTGTGTGCACCTGTGGCATGTGTGCCATAGGTTCGCCACCACGGGTATAAAGAATCCAGAAATTGAATTGTACTAGTACCTGTATGAATATGCTAATCATGAATAGGATATTTTATTTGTGAGTGCCTCAGGATACTGAAATAAAGCAGTCTTCTGAGTTTGAAGTTGAGTCAAAAATAAAATTGTTTATGAATAATCAGAATTCCTTTTTCACACCGATGAATCACCAGGAAAGTAAATTTTACTTCTTACACATTCATGTTACTCTGAATCATATTTTACTTGTGCATATTTTGCTCTTATCTGTTGGTATTACATATGACACAGTTTCTGTTGAAATTGGAATGTATTGAATGCAATGGATATTAGTCCATTAAATTCTTACAGAAGCTGTATGGAATCCAGCTTGATTCAATCAGTCAATCAAGTAGAACAATTACATTAACACTCATATTAAGTTTTTTTTTGTTGACTTTTACACTATAACAAATATGACTATGAGAGGTTAAAAGGGAACTTGTAAGAATTCTGTATCCCTGTTTAAGAGTAAAATTACAAAATTCTTTTCTTTTACCTAGAGAAAAAATTAAGATGCGAAGGTGCAAAGACTTTCATGTAAAGTATTCTTTTTATAAGTTATCTATTGAATCACATTTATATTGTTCCTTAGTATTGGTCATACTTCATGAACTTTTTAAAACAACCTCAGTCAATACTTAGTCAACTGCTACTATAGGAAAGGAAATTGTACTAAGTTCAGAACATAAATAGCATGTTTGAAGGTATACACGATTTTAGTTGGCAAGGAGATACTTACAGATATTGTATGAAAGTTAGGCTGAGTTTATCTTAAGGGAATTTTTTTCTGGAATTGGGAAGCACAATCAAAATTTCTATAGTGTTTTGATGAATGAAGACACTTATAAGAACTTAAGGTTTCCCTGTTTTATGTCATGAACAGGGAATTCTTTGGACATGCTATACTGTGTGAATTCAGTACATTTGCATAATGCCCAGGCTAGATTGTGGAATAAATATAAATGTTTAGTGATTTACTCATACTTTCACTATTCGAAGTGGAAGTCAGAGCAGAGTTTGTAGTGGGGAAGATGATAATTAGTAGTCAAGTCAAAACTAAATAAAATGTAATGCTGTAATTTCAGTGTGCAAAAGAATCCTTTTACCTGTTTACTTGTAAATGTCCTTTCACACTGTAATATGAATTGTAGCAGTGAAATTAATTTTAATATGTAAGTATTTCATGTGAAGCTATTCATGTCTACATGGAAAGTACCCAGAAATAAGTGAATTCAATCAAAATGGATTTAGGTTATGCCAAAATAATTGTTGATTACCTAAAAGGTTTCACTAATGTCTGGATTCCTTATATTATTTAATACACAAAATGCACTGCAATTCATACAAATTTAGAATGTGTGCATGTGAGTGGTGGGATTCTGAGGCCATCATGAATTTTTAAAATGCACTACTTTTTAATAATAGCTGATCTGCCCTTGCCCATGGGCCTTGGATGAATCTGTTTACTAGAAAATCCAAGGATACCTTCTAATTCTCCAAAACCTTTTCTTTATACATGCCTTTTTTGTATTTAATGTTATTAAAATATATCCTTTCACATGTACAAAGCTCTTCCAATTTTAGTTGATAGAATAGCTTATAGCAAGCCAAAATTAAATCCTGTACTTGATTATTTGATGAAACTATCAAGCTAGCATGTTTGTGTAGGAAGAGAGGGCTAAGAAGAAAAGAGACACTGTTTTGTAAAATCTGATGGAGGTGTGTGTTTCTCTGTGATATGTATGTATTTTTCCTTATGGCAGATGTGTGAAGCAAATATAATTTTTAAAGAGCTGGTCTCGGTCATATTATTAAGTCATGTTTTCTCTCAGTTATTGTATGCTTCAGTTATGTCCACTTCTTATTTCCCATCCTTTTTGATTGTAAATTTCTTTAAAATCTCTCAGATTTTACAGACTTGGAAATTAGGACAAAATATTTAAATTTTTTTAAAGAATACATGAAAAAATTAAATATTTGGTTATGACTTTGTAATTTACAAGCTTCTAACTTGAGAAACCGTATAGTGTGGTTTAAGTGTGAAATAAGTTCACAATATAGCATGGAATATCAAGATGAGCTGTCAGTCAACCGAAGATTGAAAACATGCACAGAAATAAATGCTTATTATAGTTAACATTGTGTCCATGTGTTATATTTGTTTTTACAAATAACCTTTAAAACTTATCACCTGTGCGAGAAAACTAAATCCTTAATTGGTAGGTTAGTTGAATTAATACAGTAGCTTAATCTTTTTAAAAGTTTTTAAAAATATGTTCTTTAATGCCTGTACATCTCATCTATATCTTTTGCTCTGTGGAAATCGTGTTAACTTTGTTCACTATAAAACAAAACCAAGCTCCTTCTAAATTGTAAATAGGGTGTTTTCCTGCCGTATGGATTTGTGTATGCTGTGAATGAAAACTATTATTGCAAGATAAAATGTATAAAGCATTAAGAGGCTTTGCATGCATGATTTTCCAGATAACATATACTGAGCACTACAGTTGCCTAAACCCAATAAACTTAAGAAAATGTAACATTCTGCTTTTGGTTTTATATGTAGCAAGAACTTAGTTTCTTTTAAATCTTTCATCTTAAAATAGAGTATCCTTACAGGCGTATTGCATGTTCTCTTCAAGTATAGATCCTTTTCTTTGATCTCTTTATTGAAATTATTGTCAACCCTTCTTGCATGTTAAGCCACAAATGGTGGCGCTGTGCAATGGAAAATTAGAATTTTCTGCTTTATTGTCTTCTTTTATACATCTCATCATACCTGCTTTGGTTTTAGGTGTCCAAAAGATATCTATAATATTTTTTTAATTCTTTCAGTAAGAATTTAATGTATATCGTTAGACAAAGGACAGTTTGCTTTTATGTAGCCACTTAAACAGTTATGGAACTTCATTCAGCCAAGACAATCCATTCAATATTGCTTCAAAGGTTTAGGTGATTTTAAGGGGATTTAATGGAATCACTTTAGTTTAACAATTCCTGATTAAATCTCGTTGCCAACATGACCCCTTTCCCCCTGCCTGCAGATAGGAAGCCACTATTTACATAAAGAAAAATTATTTTACAGAAGACAGGAACAGATAAACTGGAATGAACCATCTCACACATTCCTAATGATAGTCGTAGCCATTCAGCTGGTTTTTCTTCATAGAAATAAGCAGGATCAGTGGTAGTGATTTAACCAGATTGAGTGAAAATGCTGGATATCCCTTGAAGCTGTATAGAATGGATTATAATGATCTTACTGATTTAAAATGTTTGCACTGTACTCTGCATTTCAGCCATGAATATAATTTATTCCAGTAGTAGTTGGGTTCCTACAGGTGGTTTCCTCTTCAGGGAATCTATCATTCATTCATTCATTCATTCATTCATTCATTCATTCATTAAGAATGAATTAAATGATCCTTGCTGCTTTTTCTGATGCTTTGTGTCCAACATATATGAATTCCCTGAAACATGGTTCCCTCTTTAAAAACAATTGAAGCCTAGGTAACTAACGTGTATACTGTAAAATATCTCATCCAGTGTTTAAACAGGCATTTTTGATATTGAAGTAACTTTGTTAAAGTTGTCTGTTGCTTGTGATTTTATGTCATGTCATTATAGGGTTTGTGAACTAAGAGATCATATTTTGGTGACTATACAACTTACCTTACAATATATACCTACCGTCCTGTTTAGATCAGCTTCAGAAAAGCAAAGTTACTCTTAAGTGTATACAGTGCTAAATTTTCTTGATTCCTTACATATTTTTATTCAGTTATTCAACTTACATGAACTATTTGTTTTACATGTGAATTTTATTTATATAATCCCTTAAAGGTAAAGGTAAAGGTTCCCCCGCACATGCGTGCTAGTCGTTTCCGACTCTAGGGGCCGGTGCTCATCTCCGTTTCAAAGCCGAAGAGCCAGCGCTTGTCCGAGGACGTCTCCGTGGTCATGTGGCCGGCATGACTAGACGCCAAAGGCGCACGGAACGCTGTTACCTTCCCACCGTAGTGGTCCCTATTTTTCTACTTGCATTTTTACGTGCTTTCGAACTGCTAGGTGGGCAGAAGCTGGGACGAGTAACAGGCGCTCACTCTGCTACGCGGCACTCGGGATTCGACCCGCCAAACTGCCGACCTTCCGATCGACAAGCTCAGTGTTCTTTTAAATGTAGGATATGTCCAGTGCCTCTCCATACACAATTTGCTATCATGGACTCCTTGGACATTTTTTTATGCATGGGGTATAGTCCAAATTCAATTTTCCTGCCAATGATCTACTAAGGTAAAACATTTTCTGCAGTTCTGCATTTTTTTCACTTACGGTAGAGTGCCCAAATCACAACAGCTACAACTGGATCATTAACATAAATGCAACTAAGAAACATTTGGAATGAAATGTAATAGCTTTATTTTACACAGCTGACAGTTCTAAAAATGCTTAAATTTAGCTTAATTAAAAATAATATAATGTTGGCTGATTTTTGAACAGAATTTACAGACTCCTGCTCCCCCCCGTCTTTCCCCCCATTGATCTATTGTTGAGTTTCATTTTTCATTTAGGATACCCTGGGATCTCTGGTCGGGTGCTCAAAGGTACCTTTTCTTCTTTCCCATCATAGTGACTAAAATGTGCCCAGAGTTCCATTGGGAGAAAAGTACATGCTGTGAGATATCTGCATTTATGAAGTAGTGAAGAAAGTGAGGTAAATGCTCCAATACTGATGTGAAAATATAAACAAGTGAAAGACTTGAAGAATAGGCTAGATCCTGTCACTATCTAGATTCCAAGTGTCAAGCAGTGGCCAAGTGTCAAATAATTGGTTTGTTGAGGATCTAGAGACAATAAAACATGCTAGTATGTAAGGTGAATTTAAACTTTATTAACATATTTAACATGTGAATAGAAATATAAAAGCATAATGTACCAAAGAAGATGCTCTCCCTTTAGATGTTGGGGAGCCCCAATAACAACAGTGGAGAGACCTCAAAATGACCAGAGTGTACAGTAGTGATCTCTCAAGCCAAAGCTTAAGGCTCAAAACTACGGCTTTTATTACGACCTGGCACCAAACTAAATAGTGTTATTTCCATGGTGATGAGGCTGTAGGACCTGGCCTTGATTGGCTGGTGTATAACTCTAGGATGGGAGTGAAAGTTCTGAGAAGTTACACAAATAAAGCTGTATACAGATAAATCATCTTGAGATTTTTCGACAGCTGTGTGAAGATTTCCTCTCACCTTTTTCTTTTTAAGTTAGAGTGAAAACAAGCAAGTTAACACAGAATGAACTCTACTTTAGAATTTTATTAATATGAAGGAAAAATAAAAATGTCACTAAATTAAGATGATCTGCAGTTCCCCTATACATGGAGTGTAGTGAACCCAAATCCAATATTTCATTTGAGACTCGCTTCTCTACATTCAATTTGTTACCTTTCTAAAAAAAAAAAAGCTTTCCTCCAATTATCAAAAGTAAAGCAAAGATAGCCAATACATGCTTAAGTTAAGCAAAGCTACTGAACTCTTGGCAGAAAGTTAACCACCTTACAAAATAGAATAGAATATATTTATTGTCATTGTGTATCTCACAACAAAATTTAGTGCTGTCCATAGCACTTAAACATTGAGAGCTTTACCTATGGTTTTTGAATGAGGTCTAAACACTCTTCCAGGAAACCAGAAGAGTGGGGGCTTCTCTTGCATCTGAGGAGAAGATGATTAGCCTGTTTCAGAATGCATTCTTCATTCACTTCAAGCAATAAGAAAACAATTGGCTTTGTTTACATCCTACATAAGCTGAAAGACTACTTTCAGCAACCATTCACAATCTATTCCCTTTTGTATGGTGGATTATAGTTCCCATCATTTCCACCTAAGAGGACATGGCTGATATTTTAATAACTGGCCAAGATTTGTCTAAATCTGTCAGTAACAAACATTTGCAGCCCAACACGGGGTTTATACAGCATCTCTGCATTAGCAGTTTATGCTATCACCCAGCCATCATTGGTGATTAGATCATTGATAGCAATTAAAAATAAGTAAATGTGCACACTGTAGCTTGATGCTACAAAATCAGATCCAATGCTCAGTGTGTACATTTACTTATTTTTTAGTCAATTTATTTATATTTGATTGATTCTGTTTTGTTCTGAAGGGCAAGCTAGATATTTTCATAAGTAATACTGAAGTTAGCCAAGAATCTGATCTGCTAATGACCTAATTGCTGCATGTGTGGTGACTTCATTTTCTTTATATTAGCCCAGGGGTGTCAAACTTTCAATGTGATGTGATGTGTCGCGACGTATCATGACTTTTTTGCCATTGCCGGCAATGGGATGGGTGCGGTTTCGGCATGATGCATCACACCTGCAGTTTGACACCCCTGTATTAGCCTCTCATCTACCTGTGGTCATAAAATAGCTCTTTGTCCTAAGACAACACATAAAAGCTGTGGATCAGCAGGGCAGAAATCTACTACTTTTACTTTCCTGAAAAAGGAATACACCATAATTTCCCAGGAAATTAGTGTAACTTGTGGCTTTCTATTACAGATACTGCACATAAATACATACCATAATCACAGATTGCATTTATAGCATAGTTGTTTCCTTGTTTATTAAAAAAACTTTTATTTGGTAGTATCAGAAAATATATTAGCTATAATTAAATGTAATTATCTCATCTTCAAATAGCACTTAGACTTATGTACCACTCAGTGTAAATTAACTGGGAACAGTTCTATAAAAACATATTTAGTGGGTCCTAACTGTTAATGATTTGTATCCATGGCAATTACATTTTAATGTACTTGTAAGATCAGTTTTTACGAGCAGGCAATAATTGAAGTTTGGGATTTAAATATACTTTGGGAAATGTTGCTGTAAATTAGAGCAGTTAATGATACATTTTATAGATAGCAATTGTATCTGACTAGAGTACATGTTTTTTCTATGATGAAATTGAAATATAGTATAATTGAGGTAGAGTAAAAGCCCTCTGATGGTTAAGTACTTCAAGTTTAGCTAAGTATGTCGGGGGAGGCAGAGTAGTGTCACTGAGTTTAAGTAGGCATGGCAGGGCTACAGTCTTGCTGTTCCTTTCTTTCAAAGTTGCTTTTGATTTTAATTTGTGATATAACTGTAGTAAATTGAAGTTTTGCAAATAGAATCTAATACAAAATGGGAAAGAGGAGATACAATAATTGCAGAGATTGAAAATATATTTGGTTGAATTTATTCACCCAGACCAAAATAGATTTTTACCAAGAAGACAAAACAAAATTTAAGGATTATTTTAGATACATTAGAATACTATGAAATGCACCCAGGAAAACAAAGGGCACTAATTTTTTTAGGTGCTCAAAAAGCCTTTGATAATGTAAGCTGGCAATTTATGACACAACAATTAAACTGCTTGGATTTTAGAGAAAGGTTTATCAATATAATTAAGACAATATAAACAATCAGCAAAAGTAATGGTAAATGGGGATTATACAGAGAACTTTAATATAAAGAAAGGCACAAGACAAAGATGTCCGCTATCCCCATTGCTATTCATAATTGACTTTGGAAGTTTTGAACAGAAACATCAGACAAGACCCAGAAATTAAAGGAATGGAGATAAAAAACGGAAGCTATAAACCAAGTGTTTGCAGATGACTTGGTATTTATCATAGAATAATTGTTGGAGACAACTCCTAAACTATTGAAATGGATTGAGGAATTTGGAGAAGTAGCAGGATTGAAGATAAACAGAAAAAACAAAAGTTATAGTTAAAAATCTTATATCTAAAGAACAACTGTCAGAAAAAAATGGATTTTCAAATAGTTAGGAAAGTTAAATATCTGGGAATATACCTAATAGCAAGATGTACAACAATAAAAGAAGAGAACTATATAAAATGACTTAACCAAATAAAATTAGGTCTGGAAAAATGGAAAAAACTTACAACTATCGGTGTTAGGAAGAATAGCTACTGTGAAAATAAATATATTACCAAAACTGCTTTTCTTGTTCCAAATAGAGAAGAATTTTTTGGATGATTTGAATACATTGATTTTGAAATTTATTTGGCAAGGAAAGAAAGCTAGAATTAAACTGAAAATGCTACAAGAATCCAAAGAAAATGGAGGATTTGGATTACCAGACTGGGCCTTATACAATCAAGCATGTGTCTTAATATGGCTAAAAGAATGGATAATTCTCAGACATAACAGACTGTTATATCTAGAAAGACGTGATCTGCAACTTGGATGGCATGCATCTCTGTGGTATGAGAAGGATAAAACGTAGATACTTTCAAAACCACTACGTAAAAAATTCACTACTTGTTGTGTGGTAAAAGCTAAAAGCTAAAATCTACTTGACGCCTCTTCTCCACGAGCTGCATTGGCTTCCAGTTGCCCTCCGGGTGAGATTCAAGGTGCTGGTGATGATCTATAAAGCCCTACATGGCATGGGTCCGGATTATCTTAGGGAGCACCTGCTGCCAGCATCAACTTCCCATCGTCCTGTGCACTCCCATAGAGGCCCTCCTTAGGGTGCCGCCAGTTAGGGAGTGCCGGCGGGTGATCCCCAGAGGGAGGGCATTCTCTAGGCGTGCCTGGCCTTTGGAATGATTTACCTGTGGAACTCCGGACTGCCCCCGATCTGCATTCATTTCACCAGGACCTGAAAACCTGGCTTTTCGATTTATCAGGCCTGGACTGAAGGGGTTTTAGCTTTTTAAATATTGTTTTAATTGTTGGGCTTAATTAATTTAATTTATTTTAATTTTATATTATCTTTTATATTGTATTTTATGCTGCCCTGTAAACCGCCCTGAGTCCTTCGGGAATAGGGCGGTATAAAAATCTAATTAAATAAATAAATAAATATTTATTAAGCACTAATCAAATGTAATAATACTGCTAAGCTTGTAAGCCGCCCTGAGTCTTTGGAGAAGGGCGGGATATAAATGGAATTAAAATAAAAATTAAAATTAAAAATTAAATTAAAATAAAAAAGTAATAGAGAATATTTTTAATAATAATAATAATAATAATAATAATAATAATAATAATAATAATAATAATAATAATAATAATAATAATAATAATAATAGAAGACTTCCGGCTCACCTCTCACTTGGACTATTGTAATTCATTACACCTGGGATTTCCATTAAATACCACTCAGAAGCTACAACTAGCCATAATGCAGCAGCTTTTATATTTAGGGGTGCTTCCTGGTTTACTATTAACATCACAGGAGCTGCTTGGGTGCCAGTTGCCTTCAGAGTGCTATTCAAAGTGCTGGTTTCTTATTTAAAGCTCTACATGGGTCAGAATTTGGATATCTGTAGGAGAGCCTCATAGGGAAACCACTCTTTGCATCCCATCCCTGAAGATCTGCTGATATCTGAGACCATAAAGGCATCCTTTTTTCCATATGTTCCTCTCTCTCTGAGCAGAACACCATCTGAGCTCAACTTAGCACCAATTCTGTTGGAAGTTCAAGAAAGGCAATAAAGCCTGGCTGTTCTGTAAAGTTTTTGTGTATGGAATGTTTAGAAATTGCAACCCTGTAATCGACAATTGCTGCTGTTGCAACTGTGTTTGTTTTCTTCAGTCCACACTTTTGTCACCCACAAATGGACTACTGTATTGTTATCTACATAGGTCTGTGCTTGAAGACAAGTAGGAAGCTAGAGCTGATTCAGAATGGAGCAGCACAGGAAGTAATAGGCATGCCTCACTGTGCCTGTGTGCTTTGGGTGCTGCATTGGTTGCCAGTTGGTTATCTGAGAGACAACTGTTTAGTTATTTATATACTTTCAGGATGTATATGGCCACCTATCTTACTCTGATTTTAGGCAGTTCGCAAAAATCCACAGAAAGATATAGACTTCCCTTCAGACACCAGATCAACCACCAAGGTCAACCCTTTTAGCCTTCCATGAAGACCTGAGTCTTCCTCCAAGCAGTGGGCTAGGTTGGGGACTGAACTGGGAGGCTGTCTGGTTTGCAGCTATATAAAGATAGAGAAAAGAAAACCCATTAATTAGGAGATTTAAAATGTAGGGTGTGTGTATAGGAAATTTGTGATAGCTCTAAAAAAATTGTAAAGGATTGCAAGATTGCAGCAATAATATTTACTAAAGGATGGAATGGAAGGGTTGATATATTTGAAGTGAAGTGTTATTAGAGTACATAGTCTGGTGAATGGCAGATGTGAAATGAAAAAATCAAGACGTTGCAAAGGAGAGAAAGGGAAAGTGTGTGAAATCCTATGGATTATTACCATAGTGAGAATGTTTCAGTGTCTAAGGATAAGAGAGCACATGAAAAAGCCAAGCCAAACACCAGAGAAAGATAGGAAAAGAACCAGGAACAAAAAAGCTGCTGCATATTTATCTATTTTAAAAAATTATATGGCTGCCCAGCTCACTCTCAGTGGCTCGATGGCTTGCAAAGATAAAACCCAATATAAAAAACAATAACCCTGACCCCCTTTACAACAACAATCAGTCAAATGAGCCACTTAATGGGCTCCGTCCCATTCTGGATTCTGCTGGCTTTGTGAAAGAGTGTCAAAGTGGGGGCCAATCTTATTTCTTTGGGGATGATGTTCCACAGGGAGGAAGCTACCATAGAAAATGCCTTTCTATTTGGTCCCACTAGATGTATATATCCTTAGGAGAGGGGACCCAACAGCATTGCCTACTTTGGTGGATTGGGTAGATGTGACTTTGGAAAAGTCAGTCCTTCAAATAATCTGGTTCCAAGCCATATATTTGTAGTATTAAGATGAATAAATTGTGAAGTTCAGACTGACAGGTTCACAGCTGCTACATTTGCAGGCTTGTTTTAAATCAACTTTCCTTTTAAAAATCCAAGAGCTAGATGTGTTTGGGAGGGGGGTGAAAGGGAGAAGAAAATTATCAAATTAGAATTGTGGCCCAATAAAATCTAATTTTTACAACTGAAACTAAGCAACATGATACACATTCAGATAAGCAAATGGGAGTAAAAAAACTCATTAAATAGTACTATGTTTTCTGTCCATGTTTTAGAAGGCAAGTGTTAGTAAGATTATTATGCTATTGTACTAATTCCTGCTTTACATATTGCAAACTGGCTGTATGAAAAAAGAAGTGGGAAATTGTTGCTCACAAAACTTACTTTCAACAATCGCACCGTATTTCAAATGGCAAATGATACTTTCTAGAAATACAGAAGTTCTGAACCTTTGGCAAATGGCTATTCAACACAGCTGCTTACTCTTTATTGCAATAAAATGCCTCAATTGCAGCTGGTGTTGATGAGGCCATCTGGAAGTTGCATTGACAGCACAAATAAATAAAATGTAGTTGTTAAGAAGTTTTATTTATTCTTTTACTGTTCCCCAAAGAGATTTAACTAAACTGTGCTTTTAATTTAAAAGCATCTGGAGCTATTTATCACAAACAATTTAACAAAGCTGCTAGCTGCTATGCAAAAAATACAAATTAAAATTAACTACAAATGGTTGCAGAACTCAGTGCATACAAAGTTGAGGCAAGAGATAGGGCTGTATCTTTGTAAAGCCTTTCTTCTTTTTTGATGTGTAGAGCTCAGGTATAAGAACAGGGGTCTTCAAACTTGGCCCTTTTATGACTTGTGGACTTCAACTCCCAGAATTCCTCAGCCAGGCATGCTGGGGACACCAGATATCAGCAAAGGGTTAGGGTTAGTGAATAGGAATACAGTTTATTCAAGTATGTAATATTACAATTTGGAATAAACATAAGCCTGGATCCTGATACTAGGTATCCATGATCTAACCTTATAGCTTGGTTTACTTAAAAATGACTTTAATCCTTCCATGATTCAAGTAGAAAAATGTGCATTGGAGTGTACTTCTGTAGAACTCCACACAAACTTGTTAAAAATGTTAACCATTAAATAATCTAATGTATGCCTACTGTTAATTCCAGTGCAGCTCAGTTTCAGTGATGTATGATTGGCTGGTGCTAGTAGCATTACCTTGAACTGACTGGAGAGCTGGTAACTGCTTAGACAGAATGTAGTAATTCAAGTAAACATGATTAACAATAAGCACCATTCTAGGAAATGAAGCATATCTGGTTTCTTGCGATAACATAAGATGCATTACATAGTAGGCTTCCTAAATGTTGAAAGGTTGGTTAAGAAAATATTCAGTTTGACTTGAAAATGCAAAGTTTTTATTTTAAGGCCAAAAAAATACATTCAAGTTTATGATTCTTAAAGTTGATATTACATTATTTATTACAACAAGCTTCAGTAAAACATTTCCAGAAGTGAAGATTTAATTAGCATTTTATTTATGGGTTTCACCACAAGCATAATTTAGAACAAGACTAAGGACATTTTAAATCACATATATTTCTACAAGTGCAATATTGACAATTTTGCTATTTCACATTTACAATGTATCCATTTAACAATTCAAATTATATAGAAAAAATTATTCCATTCACAAAAAGTGAGCAGTTCCAACAATTCTGTTTTATAGAAAAAGTGGTAGTACATTGTGCAAAATTCCAACTATAATTATAATCTTACCAATTTAATTTAATATCCTATATACTTCCATGAATCATATATGAAATAGCCAATTCCAATACACTATACAAAGCAGGAACCGTAAGCAGGAAACATAATAAAACAAGCCTTTTTCAGATTAACTTCCAGCTGTATAAAATAGAACTTTAAAAAATTATATTCTCGGCCATAATATAATGGTATATTTCCTATGTAAGATATTGTCAACAAGTATGGCTATAAACCCAGCTTGCCAAAGAAATATCCAGAAAAGTATTCTTTCCTCTGAACATTAAATTTATAGGTGGGAGGAAAGTCTTTTACATTGCCAGAAGCAGGAGAAATGTTGGCTTGCCAAATATGGCCTTAAAATATATAAAGCCTGTCTAGAAGTAGAGTTAGGGAATTGACATTTGGAAGCTTACGTTCATACATGGTGACATTTACCAGTAAATCGTGATACAAAAGAAAGAATAAGTAGTCTTAGATTCAGCTTATGAAAAAGCTAAAATACTGATTATCAAGACTAGTTTTCAGTTAAAATATTAAACAATTGCTACAAGTATTCTACATTTCAAACCAAGGCAAAAATCATTTTTACACTTAAGAAAAAGCATTAGTTTAACATTATTTGAATTTTCAATTCTTATTTCCTTATTAATGACATATACAAAATGAAGGAAATGACAGACCCAGAAACTGTTTCACCATGCACATATTCTTTAGCTGCCAGTGTGCATACATTACAATATTGCTATCTTTCAATATGTTTACACACTGCACTTTGAATCAGGTAAGTTTTATAACAAAAGAGAGCAGCAGGTCAATTTTCTATTACCTTTTAATTATATATTTTAACGCAGGGAAGAAGCTATGTTAATCTCTCCATAGGCATTTTCTCATTATACTAGAATAGTCTTGAAGCATCTTCAAATAGTAGCAGCCTAGATTCACTGTATTTTCAACTCCACCTCATTCCAGTAGTGTGCAAAGCAAATCCTGAATCCTATCCTAGAGAAGTCTAACTATGAAAAGAAGGATAGTTTGCATTGAAGACACATTTCAAAGAACATGGAGATTTCTATGAGCTGTTTGTCATCATTTTACCAGATATATCCTCAGTTTGAAAGAGGGGATCAATCTGCAAGCCAGCAATGTTTGATTTTATTTTAATTCTTAATGAAAATATGAATTTTATAAAGTATTGTTCTGACATACATTAGTGTTAAACTTTGGGACCTATAAAAATTATTTTATTCTTTGGATATCTAAATTATTATATCCAGAAATCATGATTGCCACTGCTTATAATGGCATCCCACTGAGAAGCAAATTTTGGTCCAAACTTTTAAGTAAAATGAAAGATTGAAAAATGTTTGTGGTTTTCAACCAAAGCCCATAAATATGATTATTTACTAAAATAAGTGTAGTTATCTGAACTTTTAAAGCTCATATTTAATCTTCATATCCATACACTTGGCAATTTGATTTATATTACAGTATTTCAAACATATAGCTTTCTTGCTATACATACACACTATATTTTAAATACTAGGTTTAATTTTAAATAAGCTTTCTGAAGTCTACCAGTTTTATTTAGTAGCTTAGAATCCTTAATATGATAACCAATGCATATGAAAAGTAGGAATAAATAACTGTTCTTTCCTTGTTACAAAATATATTACTGATTCTTCAATTCTCATAAGATGATTTTGGAAAGTATTGCTATAAGCAATTTCTAAAAAGAAATCACCACAACTTAAGTGTATACAATGAAGTTCTTGAATTGTACCATTTGGATTTTTTTAAAAAAAGCCCCGTTAACTTTTTTTATTTCATTTTTCATTTCAAAGTGGACAAAACAAGTGATAGCAGTTACAGAAGTTAACCAAGTTCTTTCCACTTTACTTTTAAAGCAGATAGGTAATTGCGGCTATATTTTGCTTGTTCCTGATTAAATCCCTTTCCAAAATAGTTAC
The DNA here is from genome assembly GCF_964194415.1 of Vipera berus. Taxonomy (NCBI): domain Eukaryota; kingdom Metazoa; phylum Chordata; class Lepidosauria; order Squamata; family Viperidae; genus Vipera; species Vipera berus. Next base: position 64,065,018 of record NC_138206.1, read on the forward strand.
TTTTGACAGTGAACTGTGTCAAAATAATGCTGTTAAAATTGTTAAGAAAGCACCACATTCTTTTGAGATGTTACAGTCTCCTGAAATCCATTAAAATGCCTCATTTGAATTTACCTGAAAGGGGGAAAAAAGGATCATTAATCAAATATTTTTTGTTAAGAGGATAAATATAATACTTAAGATATCTTCTGGGGAAATAATTAACTAAAACTAAATCACCTATCAAATCCTAACAGTGCCAACCTGGGGCATGGATTATATTATCTAACCTATAGAAGCATGAAATTGCATTGTAGGAAACATATGCAATGGCAATTGTTTTACTAAGTAACAACATCACTAAAGGATTTTGAAGTGCTCCTCTAATTGCCTTTTCCCCCATTTCAGTGTAACAAGTTCTCTGCCTACTGGAATAGGAAAAGAGGAAAAAGAGTATTCATATATAAGGCAGTAACTATATAATACAAAGATAATACAAAACAGAATTACTGTGGGTTTTTTAGAAGGTAGCCTTAATGTTGTTCATGCAAGGAAATCTAAAGTAGGATTTCAAAGTGTACTTCACATTATGTTTAGACCTAATAAAAATGCAAGCTATACTTAAATATATAAAGTTAAGTGCTTGAAGTGATTTGTTTTACAGCCTGCATGCACACACACACACACACACACACGCGCGCACACACACACACACACACACACACACACACACACAGTGCAACTCTATAAAGCACCATTCGCTCAAAAATGGTTTACAGTTTCATAAAACACCATTTCATGTGACTTAAAAGCAAAAAATAAAATAAAAATAAACTAGAATATGATAGAGCTGGAAGGGACCTTGGAGGTCTTCTAGTGCAGCCCCTTGCTCAAGCAGGAGAAGCTATACTATCTCAAACAAGTGACTGTCTAGTCTCTTCTTAAAAATCTCCAGTGATAGGAGTGCCCATGATTTCTGGAGGCAAGCTGGTTGATTGTCCTCACTGTCAGAAAGTTAATTCCAGGTTGCTTCTCTCTTTGATCAGTTTCCAACCATTTTTTCTTGTCCTTTCCTCTGGTGATCTGGTGAACAACGTGACCCCCTCTTCCTTGTGGCAGCCCCTCTATATCTATCCAGAAAATATGTCTAAATATATCTGTCCAGAGAACATGTTTACTGAAGAACATTACACCTATTCTATATATACAGTGCTTAAATGTTTGAGAATTCTTTTGAATTTTCAATATTTCTGCAGAAATATGACAAAAAATATAACCTTTCTCCACAGAAATCCTAAAATTTGATAGAAAGAACCCAAAACAAATGAATCAAATACACTGTACTTGGTCATTGATTTATTGGGGGAAACGATCCAGGTCATATTTATGCAGAAATACTGAAATTCAAAGGGATTCACAAACTTTTGAGCACCACTGTATTTACATATATGGATTGTAAAGGGCATATGTAGCAGCAGTACTCTAGAAAGCTGCATACAAAACTGCTTTCAAAATTTAAGAGACATCAAGTCAGAAATTATTTTTTTACAATAGTTTTTTAAATACTGAAAACAGTGATTTCAACATCAAATGTTATTAATGTTATTAATCCAAAATAACGTGGAATTATATATGCTTGCCTTGTGTAAGGAACCTGTCCTTTGATAAGAAAAAAAAATACTCTGAATTCCCCACTTTATAGTAGAAAGACTTCTTTATTCAGCCACCTCTGTGGCTCATAAAACATTTCTTTTTCTACATTTAAATTTTCTGTTGAAAATATAATTCAGTTGCAGTCTTACATTACTATACCAAGATATGGTCTCAATAGAACTTTCCTGAAACTAAAAAGCCTAGTTCTGAGTAAGAGTTTCCAGAAATCTCCATCTTGAATTTTAGGCCACCTTGAATATTATGATAAAAAAGTGTAAACTAATAATGTAGTTATATGGAGAAACTGACTCCTGCTGTTAAGTTGCTATAGAATCATACAGGAGCTTCCAGAGAAGCAGTTGTAAGATTCTTATTGTGAGATTTGGGGGATGCAATATTTGAGGAGGGCGAGCATTATACAGCAATTATTTGTAAATTGTAAATAATTAAAAGAACAAATTACCTATTGTTTAAGCTTATTAAAGAATGAAAATAAAATTCTCTTTTATATATAACAATCCATTTGTACAGAGCTGGGGGGGAAAGTTCATTACTTCTGGTAAATATCACCTGAATAAATGCTTCTTGAAATTCCTCTGCCAATAGTATCTATATTATCTGTCCATGTACAAGATTAACTTATATTTTCTGTACATGTTTTAAACTATGACACGATACTTCATTCTGCTAAGCATAATTTTCAATTGTGACCAAATCAATTTAGCTATTCACATTTCTTAACAGATGAAAAAGAAAAGGAAATCTGACAAAATATTAACTATTGTTTTTTCAAACAGAAAAAAATATGAAACTTATTATTTTTACATTAAAATAAGCATTGTTTTAGGATACTAATTTTGCCTTAAGTGATGAGTATTGTGGCATCTAAAGGAAATTAATTTGACAGGGATAACAATCAATTTCAGATGTAAGATCTTACAGTAAATCTTCTAATCTAGAAAAAATTTAAAAAATTACTCATAAAAGCACAAATTCTGATTTTTTTTGCAGTTATGTGGTTTTTTCCAGTAGTTATAAAACCTCAAAAAAGAAATAATTAGAATGTGTACCTATCATAGCCTATAGAAAATCAAGATGTATTCAAGGCACTCCTCCCCACTTTTTAAAATGGATTTGAAATAGTATAAAAAATTAATAGCAGATGTTTAAATACTTTCTGCATTTTCTATAGGAACTTTTAAAATAGACTATTAAATTAAAATTATTAAGAGCTAGTGTTATTAAATATTTCTTCATATACACCAATACTAAACACTTTTTTTCAAACTGAAAGTATTTAAATCACCTAGTAGTGATTATCTTGTGGAAAACAAGACATTTCAAAATATAAACTAACCTGAGATATACTTTGCTCCGATTAACATTAACAGGCTACTCATTATAAAAAAGCCCAAAGGCAGACTACAGAAGATACTAGTTTCACCTGATGTCATCCAGAAGAAAGGTTCCAGTCAAACAAATCAAGAGAGAGAGATACGTGTAAATTGCACTATTTAAGAATTACATGAAGAAAATTAAAAGAGATAAGAAATTCTGCAAAATGCTACAGATAGTTCAGCATATAGTAATAATTAGAAATAGGACAACGCTGAGGCTTAAATATATTTCAGTCTTGCATCCAGTGTCAATATTTAAGATTATTTAGACAGAAACAATTTGCTACTAATAAAGTAGGTAGTACAGAATTTCAAATAAAGCTGATATTAAGCATTACGAATAATGCAAGAAGAATGAACGCGCTACGGAAGATGGAAGAGTGAATTCATGTGTGTCTGATTATACACAATCTCACACTTATCTTTGTTTTTAAAAAATATTGACTGTGTATGAAGTACATGTAATGTGGGCACTGCATATCTCTTATCCAATCATGCATTGTGCCTGCTCCATCATACACTTTATACTATCAGCAAGTGAAATATACATGTACCAACTGTCTCCAGACTTGAATTGAAAGCATAAAATTGCTATTGTTAACTATAAATGAGCAAGTACAGTACTAAAACCATTTATGACAGTCATATCTAGAAAGCTCTATAGATTGCAAAGCTGCAGTGTTATATCATTTACCAAGGACCAAAGTTCACTGAATTCATTGCCATTCATTTCACAGCAGCTGTGTATAGTATTCTGCAGCAAGCAGCACAATACTTTCAAGTAGCAACAAGCATTTAAACTGCTCTCAAGAAACAGCACTGCATCTAATTAAAAGGTTCTCAAGTTTTTACATATTAATTCTCTTCAGACTAATTTTATATCAATTGTAAATAAGGCTTGTCTCCTTTTACATCTTTCTCATCCGACTTACAGTAATGCTTGCTGAATTTAAAAAAGAACTTACTTTTTTCATAAACAGAACATTTTAAAGCTAAAATAAATTTTGTTTGAAATAAAAAAAATATATAATTGCATTTCTTGTGCTCTTCATACAGAATATGTGATATTCCCAATTTTTTTCCTGCCTGGGTTGCATTTCCAGTGTTTGACTAAGCACAAGATTGTTATGGCAAAATTGCTAAGATAAATATTAATTGTATTGTATTTTACTGGTTATCATATAATGTTTATGTAAAATTGCCAAGACAATTACTATTGGCTGCTATTAATATCACCATTATAAAAAAGGTTTTTATTGACATTATATAATCGTATGCAAAGGAGGAACTCCTGTAGTTTCTTGAAACCAGTGAAGCTTTAGTTTTGGCCCAGTCAATAAGTCAACTAGATAATAATTAGGACTTACAAAACTAAACATTGTATATCATTGTCCTTTACTAACCTGCCCATATCTTTCCAACAACACAGAAACTACTGCTTTGTATAAGGAAAAATATTGTTATGTTTTTTTCCCCCTATTGTTGGAGTTTCTAACTTACATTGCTCAACCCTACTGTTAAAAAACAAGAAATCCCCCCCCCCAATTTTCTTTCTGCAGTTATTAGGACTTTAAAAAAAAGTGTGTCAAATAATCTATTGCCATATCTGAAATCTTTGGTCTCACTGATTCATCCTCCTCCTGGCTGGAGGAATTAACATCTTACAGTTATTTTTGATTTTTTAATTACAGTGAATTCACTACTTTAAATTTTCTTATTGTACTTAATTATACTAAAAAATCTTAATCAAATCAACAGGCCTACAGTTTAAGCACGCTTAGAAGGACAATAATCCAAATGAATTTATTAGAATACATTTCTAAATAGAAATACTTAGGTTCTTACTGAAAGTCATAAACCAGCACTGATTAATTAAACCAAATATATTTCATGTGATTGCACTTTAATAAAAATGTACAGTTGCAAGAAAAAGTATGTGAACCCTTTGGGATTACGTGGAGTTTTGTATGAATTGGCCATAAAATGCGCTCTAAACATCATGTAAGTCACAACAATAGAAAAACATAGTCTGCTTAAAATAATACTACACAAACATTAGCTGTTGTCATGTTTTAATTGAAAAGATGGAAACATTCACAGTGCAGGGTGGAAAAAGTATGTGAACCTTTGGACTTAATAACTGGTTGACCCTCCTTTGGCAGCAATAACCTCAACCAAACGTTTCCTGTAGTTGCAGATCAGACCTGCACAACGATCTGGAGTAATTTTGGACCACTCCTCTTCACAAAACTGTTTCAGTGTAGCAATATTCTTGGGATGTCTGGTGTGAATCGCTCTCTTAAGGTCATGCCACAGCATTTCAATCGGGTTGAGGTCAGGACTCTGACTGGGCCACTCCAGAAGGCGTATTCTGTTCTGTTGAAGCCATTGTTTTGTTGAATTACTTGTATGCTTTGGGTCATTGTCCTGTTGCATCACCCATCCTCTGCGGAGCTTCAGTTGGCGGACAGATGGTCGTACGTTTTCCTGCAAAATGTCCTGATAAACTCGAATTCATTTTCTCATCAATGACAACAATCCGTCCAGGCCCTGAGGCAGCAAAGCAGCCCCAAACCATGATGCTCCCTCCGCCATGTTTCAAAGTGGGGATGAGGTTTTAATGTTGATGTGCTGTGCCTTTTTTTCTCCACACATAGTGTTGTGTGTTTTTCCCAAACAACTCAATTTTGGTTTCATCTGTCCACAGTATATTTTGCCAGTAGTGCTGTGGAACATCCAGGTGCTCTTTTGCAAACTTCAAACGTGCTGCAATATTTTTTTTGGACAGCAATGGCTTCCTCCGTGGTGTCCTCCCATGTACTCCATTCTTGTTTAATGTTTTCCTTATTGTAGATGTGTCAACAAAAATGTTAGCATGTGCCAGAGATTTCTGTAGGTCTTTAGCTGACACTCTAGGATTCTTCTTTACCTCATTAAGCATTATGCGCTGTGCTCTTGCAGTCATTTTTACAGGACGACCATGCGTAGGGAGAGTAGCAACAGTGCTAAACTTTCTCCATTTGTAGGCAGTCTGTCTTACCGTAGACACATGAACACCAAGGCTTTTGGAGATACTTTTGTAACCCTTTCCAGCTTCATGCAACTCAACAATTCTTGATCGTAGGTCTTCTGAGAGCTCTTTTCTGCGAGGCATGGTTCACATCAGACAGTGCTTCTTGAGACCAGTAAACCCAAAACAGGTGTGTTTTTAAAGGGCAGGACAGCTGTCAGCAACACATCCAATATCATCACACTGGAGTTAAGGTTGGCTCACTCTTGGCTCCAATTAGCTCTTGGAGAAGTCATTAGGCTAGGGGTTCACATACTTTTTCCACCCTGCACTGTGAATGTTTACATGTTATGTTCAATTAAAACATGACAACAGCTAATGTTTGTGTAGTATTATTTTAAGCAGACTGTGTTTTTCTATTGTTGTGACTTACATGATGTTTAGAGCGCATTTTATGGCCAATTCATGCAAAACTCCACGTAATCCCAAAGGGTTCACATACTTTTTCTTGCAACTGTACCTATCAAGGCAAATAAATTTTGTTACCTCATTTTTTTTCTATTTTTAGTACTACAGTTGTCATTGATGAAGGATTGAATATTTATTTAGCTAGTTCATGTAGTACATAAAACAATTTACATTCAGAAGTAATCTTTTATGGATTAATATAAAAATAAATAAATGCTTTATTTTCATGTGAAAATGAAGCCTTATACAATCTGTATTTCAGTAGTTTGAAACAAAACTGAAATAGCTTTTTACTATATCTTTTGTCTGGAGGCACTTTCAAAACTTCAAAAATAGCTTAGGAATACAATTTTTAAGCATTCTTAAGCAAAATTGACATGCAATTGTCTTAAACGCTTGATGTAATTTATAAAGGGTTTCAACTGTTTCTGTTTACTGCTTAGATTGCATTTTTTTTCCAGGCCAATCACTGTGATTGACTTTGAGAACACTAAGGCCAGGATAAATTAAATTCATGTGATTATATGAATTTATATACTTAATATGATTAATTCCTGTATTTACATAAGCTGTTTTTGTAACTTTAAAATTAAATTAAATCTTAAAACTTGGTGGCAGGATTTGAGTATATTGCTAGCTGTACTCAAGACTTTAGACATTTTCATACAACTCAGTAAAAGTTGTAAATGCCAGTAGAAATGTATTCCTCATATAATTTGAGAGTATATTTCTATCTTACTACTATCTGGTTGTGCATCTCAACATAAATTATTGAAAAATAAGTGGATACATTGTTCCATATTTTTAGTTTCTAGGACACTTACTAAAACATGGTTGGATTATAACTACTACCACTATCAATAGAAAAATCTATTTTTTCTATTTGCTACAATCTATTGTGTATGAAAAAGCAATTTGACTTTTACAAGTAATGCATGAATGATGACTCACTGTTTCCTTGAGGTTCTGATGTCTCCCACCCCATTGATTTCTTAACAGCTTTCTTCCATCTGGTATAACGATATTCACTTTCTGAAATCATAAAGAACATTTTTATCAAAAATTCAAACAATTATTGTTATTTAACATACAAGCACCTACTGTGTAATACATAGAAAAGTCTGATAAAACGCATAGGAATTTCATTAACTGTCAGAAAACCTCAAAATTTAAATAAAAACAAGGAAAGTTTGAGATAGTGGTGAATAAGGAAAGTATCAACCTCCCTCCCCCAATATAATTTTCCTAAGAAAGTTCACCATTCAGAAGTAGCACAACTATGCTGACAGAATAAACTATGCTAATCTTGTATCATTATGAATAGACTAGATTTGCATAGGCTGAGCGAGCTTAGATAGCAGAGATCAGATCTTAAAACTCCTTCTTACCCTCTGGATTGATCTGTGGCTCAAAACGTTCACATGTTACTGCTGTAAAGTCATCAGGATGTAAGCTCCAGACTCCCACCCCTTCTGCAGCTCCAGCTGCCATTGCTGCTCCAAGTGCTGTGGTTTCAGGCATGGATGGCTTTACTAATAAGACAGAAATCAAGGTAGCATTTTTATGTAGTCCTTGATAGAACAAAATGTATGTTGACAAAATGTGAGCATTTTAAGTATTAACACAAGTATCTTTTTTTTTCACTTTTATACCTTACTTTATTTTACTTTTCATTCAACTGACTTGAGAAATATTAGTAGCTAGTGAATTAAGGACAAATGCTTTATACAAAGATGGATTCTTTAATGAAAAAGGAGTCTGTCGATTAATCAGCTGGAATACAGGGAACTAATAACCAATGCAAACACATACTTTATCTTAATTGCTATCACAAAGAATCATCACCCTATATATTCATTAATGAGCCCTAGATTATTCCTTTAAACAAGCAATTAAAAAACAGTATTCTTTGACAAAAACAAACAAAAAACCTATTTACATAGTCAAAGGCAATATTTTTTTTCAAATTTCAACTGCCAAATGTGGTTAATTACATCCACCGTGTATTTTATCCATTAAATACTGCTTTTGTATTTAATTACATCTGACATCTTGACCGGTGTTCTTGCAGGTACATCTGTGTGTTTGTATAGGAATTATTAAACGTTTCATTTAGTTAATATTAAGTCCATATCTTGTCTTTCCTCAAAAGTTTAAAGTGATGCAAAAGAGATTTGCCTACCATTTTATTTTCATAGCCCAAACTATCTAATGGGTTGGTAAGGATATGCTGCCCATTTAATTTTGCAATTTGGTAAATACTGGAACTTGGGTTTCTTAAATCATATTTCAGCTCCTTCACCAATATATGTATCCTTTCCTCCCTCCCATAAATGTATTGCTCAAATGCTCTTTCTTAAATTTTTATCCTTAGAAGGTTTTCTAGAACTCAGCAGTAAACTTCCTTACCCTTTAATTGCAGCATTTTTAAAGGAAGGTGCTAGCAGAGAATTGCCTTTCCATGACAACAATGTCAGTGACAGGAAGAGCAATATAAATCTTCCTTAAATAAACAAGACAAGATGATGTTGTCAATATTTTTTATCCCGATAGAAGAAATTATGATTTAATTATTCCTAAAAGAGGGTTCCTTTTATATGTAGTTACTAAATAACTATTTAACTGAATAACAGGTACTCAAAATAAAGCAGGAAGACTAAATTGACAAAAAGAAACAAAAAAATATGAACTGCAGGTTCCTTAGATGACTACAAAATAAAAAGGATCTAAAAAGCCTACACTAGCAAGGCTGAAAATCTTGGTATATATATATATATATATAATTCCAGAAATATATTTTAATGTAAGTAAATTGAAATATTTTTTCCAAAAGTCATAGTGAGCCTTATATATAGCAATTCAAAATAAAATGCAAGGAGACTTTTACCTTACCTACTGGAATACAAAGAATATCAGCCTGGAGTTGCATAAGGATCTTGTTGTTGGTCATTCCTCCATCAACTTGTAACTGACTAAGTGGTATCCCACAGTCTTTATTCATTGCATCCAATATCTAAAACAAACAATTCCTATTATTTTTTCCAATAAAAACTAAAATGTTTTATAGATTACATATCAAAAAATAATTAGTTGAAACATTTGGCTTTATGGCATTATAAAAAATCAGTAAGAGCAAACAAAACATAAAGTAGGAGAAAATGTTAGTTGAAAATTTTATTTTACATTTTGAACTAATATCTCAGAAGGTGAAATAAGCTACAGTTTCAACACATTTAGGCATGGCTGCCTATAGAAATAAAAAAAACAATATTATAAAAAATTAAACTCAAAAATCCTAATAGTACAGTACTCATAATCTATACCTCCCGTGTTTGAAAGCAGACAGCTTCTAATGCAGCAAAGGCAATATGGTTTTTATTTGTAAACTGAGTAAGGCCACAGATAATTCTGCAAAAGAAGACAAACGATACTAGTTGGAAATAATAATAGTATTAAAATACAATATACTGTCTCACTGTGATCATGCAAGTAACTGCCTGAAAGAATATATTGGCAATATCTGCAGAATCCAACTGAGAATCAATAGTATGGCATTACATATGCCTAAGGATGGATCTAAACCAATCACACTAATGGTATGAGATGTTAAAATTGGACATACTCCTCTCCCAAGTTTGGGCATTTAATTCTTGTTCATATTTGCCGCTTTTTCTGGGATAATTTGTACTGTGGCCTTGCCAAGGAAAGTGATATTTGGGAAGAGAATGCAATAAATCATAGTTAAGCTATCACCCTTAATTCAGACAAAACATTCACTCTTTAAAATTAATTTTGCCCTATTGTTTGTATGATTTTGGTATAGCTGCAGTTAAACAATATATTGTTATCTATAATTTGGAACAAAGGTCAGCAGATGTATTCAAGAAAATAGCTGTCATAAGGAGTTTTGCCATTCCTCAAATTAATATGTACAAGGAGACATTCTAGGTCTAGGAAATAAAAATGCTTTTGAAGGAGGTAGTTCATGTCAGCTAGAACTACTAGGTCGGCTTCTTCTACATGTGATTTAATATAAATATATTTTAAAGGAAAACTGGACACAGGGCTGGGGAATATCAAATGAAGTGAATACAGATGTTAGCAATGGTACTTTCCTTTGGCATAAAGCAGAATATACACTTTCATAAGCCCTGTTTTATTAGCAGAACACCAGAAAAGTACTATTTAACATTCAATCAGATAATATTTACCCTCTTGCACTGGGTTCCCAGTATGGTGCATATAATCCTGAAAATGCAGGAACAAAGTAGCATCCGTAAGACGTGCCCACTTCAGCAGCAAGTTTCTCTAAGATCAATACAAAACAGAAAACTTATCTCTGCAGAGAAATAGTCATTTGAAAGCTAGGAATTGCAAAACAAAATACAAGTAATGTCTAGAATAAATAAGACTGTTGACTGTATTAATGTATATACAACAAATATACAGCCTGGAAGCAGAAGTACAAATTTTATATATGGTATAATCTTCAACAAGTTGGTACTATCTAGATGTGCTGAACTACAATATACCTCCCACAGATCATTTATATCCATAAATAAAACCTTATGGTATGATCTGAATAAAAATAAATCCTACTCAATGATCTTTTCCCCCCAGGAAAATGGTGTCGAATTGTAGTTTTAATTAATTGTAATAATTGAAACTATATATGATTATTGTTCCTACTCCTACTAGCAATATTACTATATACATATTTTACTATTATATTTTCAGAAGAAATACAGGGTCCCCAAGCCTAAAAATTAGGTACCTAGGGTTAAAAATGGCATAGATCTAAAGAACACAATAAAATTCTTATCTAAGTTAACATGTCTGAACGAAACACAGAACCCTTCTGAGCAGTGATGGGATTCAAATATAGGAAACAATCAATTCTCTGTGTGGATGCTGCTTCTGGAAGTCCATTCTGGGTAACAAAAAAGTAGCTACCGCTTCTGGCAAAGTGGTGCAAACCGGCTGAATCCCACTACTGCTTTTGAGCCCCTGTATTCTTACAGATTTACAATAAATTAGAAAGTTATACTCACCTACTTCTTCTGTAGATTTTGCAATACCAAGATTGTCCCTCAACCAACGAACAACAGCTCCTGCAATAGCAACAGAGCCCTAAAACAAAAAGGCAGACTAAAAATGTTTCATTCATTACTTCATGATTATTCTTGCAATATAGCATCCAAATATGTATTAAAATGGATGCATGCCTATTTATTTTATCAAATTTATATGCTGCCCATGTCCTAGTCACAGATTTTTTTGCAGCTCTTACAAATATTTTAAAAGCAATCTTAAAGATCTTAAATAGCTGTAGAATGCTGCGACAGCATTCTACAGAATTCTGGGATCATTCATAATTAAAATTTCATGGAAACAACGGAAACTCAGTCTAATTCATACCCATGATTGACTTGCACACGTGAAATGATCCTGAAATTACATGAAATATTGGTCTGCCTTCAAATACTGTATCTTCTCACTGAGTCCATATTACTGGTAATCAATTAGATTTATGAACATATGAACTATTCAAAGTGAACATTTTTTCATACAGGTGCATAAAATGGTGCTGACATCAAAGATACTCTAGCTCAGGGGTCGGCAACCTTTCAGGGTTGGCAGCCCAGTGGGAAAGGGAGGGATAGGCGCCTTTATGCATGCATGAGTACACACACACAAATGTGGCTTTGTGTGCGTGCAAGCAAACGGGTCTGTGAGCATGCATGCTCCACAAGTGGGCTGCTAACACTGGCACATGGCTCTCCTAGCGCTGGTGAGAGGCTCGCAGCTCGGCTAGCATCGACGCAAGGTAGGGAGAGCGCGTGCACATGTGTGTGTGCATTGGCCAGCCACACGCGGCCTGGAGGACAAGAGGCCATAGCCCCGTAGTGGGCCACAGCCCATAGGTTGGGGACCTCTGCTGTAGCTACATGAGTTACAGCGTTTATCTATAAATAAGTGGTTGGTTGGCACCCACTGAAACTGAAATATCAAAACACCTGTAATGAACAATTTGGCTTACTTCTAATGCATAACATACAGCCTTGTCCCTGCCCAATTTGTAAGCCACAGTGGTTAGGAGGCCATGCTCAGAAAGTGCAGGCTGAGAAAAACAAAGAAAAAGAAAGTATTAGTTATTCCTTATTCCCGCTTTATAGGAAAAGTCACTCTATAATAGTCATGTACAATTTTAAAACATAAGTGGAAAGTTTAAAGTATTAATTACTTACCAATAAATATTTCATGGGGGAATTATGGTAGCTAAATACATTTCTGACATCTTAATAAACAATAATCTTTCTGGCTATATTAATTACTTATCTAGAAATCTAATTGGCTATTTCATCTGTTAAAGATAGCTATCGCCAAAATACTAAACTAATTATTTTTCAGTTGTCTTAAAAACTGGTTAATGTATTAGCTTTCTAATATGGGTATCACTTTAAGGGTTTCATACTAATCAATTTCTCAAAAATATTATGAAGCTAAAGCCTGAACCAAGAGTCTATTACAACACGATTTCAACTTGCCTTTTGTGAGAGGAATGGCTGTATGAATTTGATTAATAAGTAAAATAAATTATTTAAATATTATATAGAAGACATTAAAGAGAAAGGAAACATACCTGAACTATGTTTTTTTAAAAATATACAATTAAGTGTAATGTGCATTAAGGTCTTTTTATTTGAAAAACAGCAAATTGTTTCACTCATAGCACTAACCTTATGGCCCGTATTGCAGAGTAAGAAGCAGCCTGTTCCATACCTACAGTGGGAAAAAAACAAGTTACTGAAATACATCTAAAAAGCAGAATGTAATTCTTCAGCTAAACTGCTGAAGAAGAACCTGCAGCAGATAAATATCAAAAAATTTGGAATAAAAAATCACTCTAAAACTATTCATAAATAGCAACAATCTAAATGTCCACGTTTCCTATTCTTATGCTCCGTATAGTATCCAAATTAAATAGCATGGTTACATGGTCAATCCAAGAAATTCCAGAGAAACCAAAGCCTTTTGGTTCTTAAAAGACAGATGTCCAATTTATACTTGGCCAATAAATGGATCAGCACTTTTATTTCTATGGATATTTTATTAAAAATCCAAAATTTTGTTCCCCTGCAATTAACCCAACAAACAGAAAAAAATACCTCTATCTGCACATCTCTAAGTACTGGATTGTTTAAGTCACATTGTATTGATTTTGTATTATATTGATTTTTCTTTCTGTAATAAGTCTATAATGTAATAGTTCCTATTAATCTTACGTATTCTTTGCTTGGCCATCCTTGAAGCACATTTGTCCTACTAATGCAGCAGACTGATCACCTAAACACTGGAAAAACAAATAATTCCATAGTATTTAACCATAAAATGTTTATGCATTTTTTTTACTTAACTAATCAAATTAGATTCTTTTTAGAGGAATAGGTTGGTACACTTTACTGTTAAGAAAAAAAATTCCAACAGAATTAAACAAGGAATTCAAGAAGATTTATTCTGGCAAATGATAAATACCAATGGTTCTTGACTGTTTCAATTAAAATACTGAGGTATGCTTTAATTAAAAATATTACTTTGACATCTAATTTTTATTTTTGGTTCTAGAAATTATTAGGAGATACAATCGGAATACAGCATATTCAATACAAATTTGAAAATACTATTTAATAATTTCTGCTGATTTTCTTTGCATATGCAGTCAAGAAAAATTTAGATTATATTTCGTCACCTTGCAAACATAATTGCTTAGTGGACAATCAGTTTATATGACAGGATTTTGCAACATATTCTTACGGAATATACTTCCTTCAATTAGCATTATAAATTTGTGATTTTTTTCTTATTAACATCAATTAGTTTTATATTTATTTTATTTTTTATTTATTTATTTATGTGTGTGTGTGTGTGTGTGTATATAAATATATATAAATATATATGGTTAAAAGGTAAGGGTTTCCCCGCACATGCGTGCTAGTCGTTTCCAACTCTAGGGGCCGGTGCTCATCTCCGTTTCAAAGCCGAAAAGCCAGTGCTTGTCCGATGACGTCTTCGTGGTCATGTGGCCGGCATGACTAGACGCCAAAGGCGCACAGAACGCTGTTACCTTCCCACCGTAGTGGTCCCTATTTTTCTACTTGCATTTTTATGTGCTTTCGAACTGCTAGGTTGACAGAAGGTGGGACGAGTAACAGGCGCTCACTCTGTTACGCGGCACTCGGGATTCGACCTGCCAAACTGCTGACCTTCTGATCGACAAGCTCAGCGTCCTAACCCACTGAGCCACCGTGTCCATATATATATGCTTCTACCACATGCTTCTCCCAGAAGAAGGAAGCTGAAGCCACCAGCCTGAGGATGACGGATGGGATTCCGTCGAAACGTTGCTCCTACACCTTCAATTCTACGCGGGGAAAAACCCGAATGACCAAAGATCCATATATATATATATATATATATATATATACATATACATATATGTATGTATGTATGTATGTATATGTATGTGTGTATATGTGTATATGTATATGTGTGTATATGTGTACATGTGTATTTGTGTGTGTATGTATACATATGTATATATATGTGTGTATTTATGTGTATATATGTGTTTATGTGTGTGTGTGTGGATGTATGTATGTATGTATATATATATATATTGCTAAAAAAATAAAGGGAACACTTAACACAATGTACTGTATTTAATAGTAGGATGTCTTATTTTCTGTTCCCTTTATTTTTTGAGCAGTGTATATATGTGTGTGTGTGTATGTGTGTGTGTATATATATCTATATATCTATATCTATCTATCTATCTATCTATCTATCTATCTATCTATCTATCTATCTATCTATCTATCTATCTATCTAGTTTACTATGAATTCATCTGTTCCAGATCTATACCTGAAAACATAACAAAAATAATTACTATACTTTTTTGTCATACTCTAAGCATGCACGTATTACTTTTTTAAATTAAATTTACTTTTAATAAAACAAGATTATAGCAAATAGATACGGTATGAGGATTCTAATACTTGGCAAAAATTATATTAAAATATCAGCATAGCTTTATTTAGGAAACTCACCCCAGAAATTGGCACACCAGTCAAAGCTCCAGAACTCTGCCAAAAAAGCCATTTTAAAAATAATTATGCAGCTGTTTTCAATTAGTTTACAAATAAGGAAAATAATGTATAATTAGAACATGATTGCTTATAGCTCATAAGCAAATTAAAATAATGTGAAATTGTTAGCAAAAATGCAAATGAAAAAATAGAGGGAACAGAGAAAACTGCCATCTGGCAAGCTAACAAAATAAAAGGCAAATTAGGTTCTCCACTGCATTGGACATGTCCTAAGTACCCCACATTTGTGGAACAACAATGGGTTGTTCAAATGCTGCTGAAATATAGTTTCCTGTAGCTTCACTAAGCATGGTAAATAACCATGAATGGTGGGAGAAAACTCTGAATCCTGTACTTAGTCCAGTGGTGGGATTCAGCTGGTTCGCACCAGTTCAGCAGAACCGATATCTAATGTGTCTTCAATTCAGCAAACCGGTTATTAAAATGGCACTTGAAAAAAGCGGAGTTAGTGTGCGCACCTGCCTCGCGCTTGCCCCATGTCCACCGTGCTCTCCACGGTGCACTGCAGCTTACCGTATATACTTGAGTATAAGCCGAATTTTTCAGCCCACTTTTTGGGCTGAAAAATTCCACTTCGGCTTATACTCCAGTCAACAAAAAAAACTTACCGAGGACTTGTGCGCGGCCGAGGCTTTGGTGCTTCCGGGATCGCCCGCACCTCTCCCAAGCCACCGCCGTCCGAGACCTGCCGAAGTTTGGGGAGGTTTGGGGAGGTGCGCGCGCACCTCCCCAAACTCCGCGCCTTGCCTGCCTGCTTCTTTCCGCAGCGGAAAGAAGCAGGCAGGCAGGGCGCGGAGGAACGGAGACTTGCCGACGTTTGGGGAGGTTTGGGCGCCTCCCCAAACCTCGGCAGGTCTCCGTTCCTCCGCGCAGACCTGCCGACGTTTGGGGAGGTTTGGGCGCCTCCCCAAACCTCCCCAAACGTCGGCAGGTCTCCGTTCCTCCTGCCGACCTTTGGGGAGGTTTGGGCGCCTCCCCAAACCTCCCCAAACCTCGGCAGGTCTCCGTTCCTCCTGCCGACCTTTGGGGAGGTTTGGGCGCCTCCCCAAACCTCGGCAGGTCTCCGTTCCTCCTGCCGACCTTTGGGGAGGTTTGGGCGCCTCCCCAAACCTCGGCAGGTCTCCGTTCCTCCTGCCGACCTTTGGGGAGGTTTGGGCGCCTCCCCAAACCTCGGCAGGTCTCCGTTCCTCCTGCCGACCTTTGGGGAGGTTTGGGCGCCTCCCCAAACCTCCCCAGGTCTCCGTTCCTCCTGCCGACCTTTGGGGAGGTTTGGGCGCCTCCCCAAACCTCGGCAGGTCTCCGTTCCTCCTGCCGACCTTTGGGGAGGTTTGGGCGCCTCCCCAAACCTCGGCAGGTCTCCGTTCCTGTTTGGGGAGGTTTGGGCGCCTCCCCAAACCTCCCCAAACCTCGGCAGGTCTCCGTTCCTCCGCGCAGACCTGCCGACCTTTGGGGAGGTTTGGGCGCCTCCCCAAACGTCCCCAAACCTCGGCAGGTCTCCGTTCCTGTTTGGGGAGGTTTGGGCGCCTCCCCAAACCTCCCCAAACCTCGGCAGGTCTCCGTTCCTCCGCGCAGACCTGCCGACCTTTGGGGAGGTTTGGGCGCCTCCCCAAACCTCGGCAGGTCTCCGTTCCTGTTTGGGGAGGTTTGGGCGCCTCCCCAAACCTCGGCAGGTCTCCGTTCCTCCGCGCAGACCTGCCGACCTTTGGGGAGGTTTGGGCGCCTCCCCAAACGTCCCCAAACCTCGGCAGGTCTCCGTTCCTGTTTGGGGAGGTTTGGGCGCCTCCCCAAACCTCCCCAAACCTCGGCAGGTCTCCGTTCCTCCGCGCAGACCTGCCGACCTTTGGGGAGGTTTGGGCGCCTCCCCAAACGTCCCCAAACCTCGGCAGGTCTCCGTTCCTGTTTGGGGAGGTTTGGGCGCCTCCCCAAACCTCCCCAAACCTCGGCAGGTCTCCGTTCCTCCGCGCAGACCTGCCGACCTTTGGGGAGGTTTGGGCGCCTCCCCAAACGTCCCCAAACCTCGGCAGGTCTCCGTTCCTGTTTGGGGAGGTTTGGGCGCCTCCCCAAACGTCCCCAAACCTCGGCAGGTCTCCGTTCCTCCGCGCAGACCTGCCGACCTTTGGGGAGGTTTGGGCGCCTCCCCAAACCTCCCCAAACCTCGGCAGGTCTCCGTTCTTCCTGCCGACCTTTGGGGAGGTTTGGGCGCCTCCCCAAACCTCCCCAAACGTCGGCAGGTCTGCGCGGAGGAACGGAGACCTGCCGAGGTTTGGGGAGGTTTGGGGAGGCGCCCAAACCTCCCCAAACAGGAACGGAGACCTGCCGAGGTTTGGGGACGTTTGGGGAGGCGCCCAAACCTCCCCAAAGGTCGGCAGGTCTGCGCGGAGGAACGGAGACCTGCCGAGGTTTGGGGAGGTTTGGGGAGGCGCCCAAACCTCCCCAAACAGGAACGGAGACCTGCCGAGGTTTGGGGACGTTTGGGGAGGCGCCCAAACCTCCCCAAAGGTCGGCAGGTCTGCGCGGAGGAACGGAGACCTGCCGAGGTTTGGGGAGGTTTGGGGAGGCGCCCAAACCTCCCCAAACAGGAACGGAGACCTGCCGAGGTTTGGGGACGTTTGGGGAGGCGCCCAAACCTCCCCAAAGGTCGGCAGGTCTGCGCGGAGGAACGGAGACCTGCCGAGGTTTGGGGAGGTTTGGGGAGGCGCCCAAACCTCCCCAAACAGGAACGGAGACCTGCCGAGGTTTGGGGAGGTTTGGGGAGGCGCCCAAACCTCCCCAAACGTCGGCAGGTCTGCGCGGAGGAACGGAGACCTGCCGAGGTTTGGGGAGGTTTGGGGAGGCGCCCAAACCTCCCCAAACAGGAACGGAGACCTGCCGAGGTTTGGGGACGTTTGGGGAGGCGCCCAAACCTCCCCAAAGGTCGGCAGGTCTGCGCGGAGGAACGGAGACCTGCCGAGGTTTGGGGAGGTTTGGGGAGGCGCCCAAACCTCCCCAAACAGGAACGGAGACCTGCCGAGGTTTGGGGACGTTTGGGGAGGCGCCCAAACCTCCCCAAAGGTCGGCAGGTCTGCGCGGAGGAACGGAGACCTGCCGAGGTTTGGGGACGTTTGGGGAGGCGCCCAAACCTCCCCAAACAGGAACGGAGACCTGCCGAGGTTTGGGGACGTTTGGGGAGGCGCCCAAACCTCCCCAAAGGTCGGCAGGTCTGCGCGGAGGAACGGAGACCTGCCGAGGTTTGGGGAGGTTTGGGGAGGCGCCCAAACCTCCCCAAACAGGAACGGAGACCTGCCGAGGTTTGGGGACGTTTGGGGAGGCGCCCAAACCTCCCCAAAGGTCGGCAGGTCTGCGCGGAGGAACGGAGACCTGCCGAGGTTTGGGGAGGTTTGGGGAGGCGCCCAAACCTCCCCAAACAGGAACGGAGACCTGCCGAGGTTTGGGGAGGTTTGGGGAGGCGCCCAAATCTCCCCAAACGTCGGCAGGTCTGCGCGGAGGAACGGAGACCTGCCGAGGTTTGGGGAGGTTTGGGGAGGCGCCCAAACCTCCCCAAACAGGAACGGAGACCTGCCGAGGTTTGGGGACGTTTGGGGAGGCGCCCAAACCTCCCCAAAGGTCGGCAGGTCTGCGCGGAGGAACGGAGACCTGCCGAGGTTTGGGGAGGCGCCCAAACCTCCCCAAAGGTCGGCAGGAGGAACGGAGACTTGCCGAGGTTTGGGGAGGTTTGGGGAGGCGCCCAAACCTCCCCAAAGGTCGGCAGGAGGAACGGAGACCTGCCGAGGTTTGGGGAGGTTTGGGGAGGCGCCCAAACCTCCCCAAAGGTCGGCAGGAGGAACGGAGACCTGCCGAGGTTTGGGGAGGTTTGGGGAGGCGCCCAAACCTCCCCAAAGGTCGGCAGGAGGAACGGAGACCTGCCGACGAGCCGCGGCCACACAGGGTATTCCTGTGTATTCAGGCTTGCAGAACGGCGGATCGGCTTATACTCGAGTCAATAACTTTTTCCAGTTTTGGGGGGTGAAATTGGGGGTCTCGGCTTATACTCGAGTCGGCTTATACTCAAGTATATACGGTATCTGAAGCGGTCGGCCAGGCACAGAAGCACCACAGAAACAGCAGTCATGCCGATCACGCCGGTTCCACCACTCACAGGAGCCCACGAGCAAGTTGCACTAATTATGCAGAGTCTTGCAGCCTCCTGCAGCACCGATGCAGTTGGTGTAATGAGCCTTGAGGCATCCTATAGCAAGCGGCGGCACTGGCGTGATCAGCACCCAACAGGAGGCGCCTCCACCCATGCCACAGTGCTATGGCAACCTGAATCCAGGATCTATGGAAACCTAGGAGGAACCTGGCAGCAGCTTTGCCTGCGCATTCCTTGACCAAGGGGGCTTGGAGCCGGGGCACCTCGAGGCCTCTGCCAGTCAGCAAGAGCCCAGCTGCAAGCATCGCAGCAGCAGCAGCCTAGGCAAGATTGGTGCCGCCGAAGCCAGCCTGGTGCCTAGCAAGAATCTGCACTGCCCATCTCCACCCGTGCCTCTTCCTTGCCTGAGTCAGCCATGCTCTTCACAGCAAATTGCAGCTGATCTGAGGCATGGAGAGCATGGCTGACGGCTGAATGCACATCAAGCGTGCATACAGACTCTGTTGTTTTCAGCAGCCCTTCTTGCCACTGGGGCTGCTGCTTGCCTTCCTCCGCCAACTTCTAGTGCATAGGGAATCTGCACTGCCTGCCTCCCCCCTGTGCCTTTGCTAAATGGATCACCCGGCTAGAAATGAGTTTTAGCAGGCCAAGTGTGCAGGAAGAGGCACAG
The DNA here is from genome assembly GCF_964194415.1 of Vipera berus. Classification (NCBI taxonomy): domain Eukaryota; kingdom Metazoa; phylum Chordata; class Lepidosauria; order Squamata; family Viperidae; genus Vipera; species Vipera berus. The sequence goes on from NC_138206.1 coordinate 64,085,492, forward strand.
GTGGAGGTGGGCAGTGCAGATTCCTACTAGACACCAGGCCAGTTTCAGTGGTGCCCATCTTGCCTAGGCTGCTGCTGTGGTGCTTGCGGCTCAGCTTCTTGCTGAGTGGCAGAGGCCCTAAGGCACCCCAGCTCCTGCAAGCTGCTGCTGATTGCGCCAGTGCCACTGCTTGCTACAGGAGTTTGCAAGGCTTGGCATGCGATTGGCGCGATGAGCCTCACATTCTCCTGCTGTGAGTGGTTGAACTGGCGTGATCAGTGCGATGATCCTCACGGCATGATGGGTGAACACGTAGCAGGCGTGCACACGCACTGCTGTTTTTGGCAGACCTTTTTGCTGCTGCCGCTCACCTTCCTCCTTCACCAACTTCTCATGCACAGGGAATCTGCACTGCCTGCCTCCCCCCCCTTGCCATCGCTAAATTCATCTGGCTAGAAATGAGGTTTAGAAGGCTGAGCACGCAGCCGGAGGCACAGGGGGAGGTGGGCGGTGCACATTCCCCGTGCATGAGACCGGGGTTTTTCCCCCCCACTGCTATACTGTTTAGTTTCTCTAAAGTTTCCTTGATGCAGAATGGGAAGGATCTACATTCTGCATCAAGTAATCTTTTAAGAAACTTAAAACAGTACAGCAGCAAAAATCTGGCAGTGTGGAAAAAACCCCAGTTTTTTGAGACGCCAGACTGACGTACATTCACATGCCTCCAATACCCTTGCTTGCTGCAAAGCAAGATTGGAGTAATCGGATTGCTCCTTCCAGCCCATTTTGGAGCTGGTTCAAAAGTGAAGGGAATTGTTCCCACCCCACCCAATCAGCTTCGTTTCCAAAGACCCTCTGCACAGGCTCCAGGCAAACCGAGATCTGGGACTGAAAAGCAGCAATGGGAGCGAAGGATTGTTCAAAGGAGGAGGAAGTGGGAGAAGTCACTACCAAACAGGTGAGGCGGGACAGGTGTCGGGGCGTGGTAGGCCTGGCTGTGGGGCCCTTCGGCACAGTAAGCGGGGAGCATGGGGCAGCCCCCCCCCGTTCCCCCTGCAGAGAACTGGTTGTTAGATTATTTGAATCTCACCACTGACTTAGTCCTTGCTCAATGACTGGTCACTTAATGACTATTCAAATTCACAGCTTGGGAAAGAGTGCTTTTGTACACCCATGGCCACATGAACACAATGTGGGTGCTTGGCAAATTGTCAGAACTTGCAACCAGTTCCCAAGTATTCCACGATCATGTGATCACCATTTGTAATCTTGTCTGCCAGCTTTCCTAGAAAGTCAGTGGGGAAACCAGCAGGGAATGTTGAAATGAAGGTATGTTCAGGATTTCAGCTCTGTTCCTGCAGCCTGCTGAAAGATTTCCCCTGTGTGCAGAAATGGAGTTGAAATACTGAACATCGCTAGTAAAAACAAAAGACAAAATTTGCATTCTGAAGGTCAAACGTGCAGCTATTCTCAATCTTACACTACTCCTAGAAATGAAAACAGCTTCAAATCACATCATAATGAAAGATTGTTGCCATTAAATCTTGGTGGCATGTTCTCAAGAAATTGTAAATCCACAAATCACATCTAGGAAGCAGCCTGGAGCCTACCCAACTCAGAAGCAGACATCATTTGAATTTAGGTAATCCTTGAGGCTACAGTAAAAAAAAAAGTAAACACCATGCTTCACAAGTAGGAATCAGTGCCTGTTGTTATGTTGAAGTAGAAGAATAAGAGATCTTATATTCAACGGTTATGCTCTAAAACTATTTGAAGCTTTATCCAAGAGCTAGGAGAGTAATACAGGCAAAAAAGTATGGACATTTAGGAAGTAGCCACAACACTGGAGACAAAAAATACTTTTCTTTTGAAATATTATATGTGCACATGCACTCTCAACAGCAGTGATCAGCTTAGTGAGTCATGCATAAAATGTAGCCAGTGCATTTCCATTCAGGGATATCTTTATTTTTTTAAGCTACCACTGATATTATTATTATTTTTAAAAACCCACTTTCTGCTCTAAGTACATTTTTAGCCAGAAACTATATAATTGTTACTCTGTTTTCTAATCTTTTAAACTGATGCAAAGTGATCAATTGAACTTCAATTGTAATTAAACTTTGAGAAGGAGATTTCATTACAACAAAGAGGAACTTCTCTGAAGAAATGCACTGTATCTAAGCCAGATGAATGAAGATGTAACTGGGTGTGTCCTAACAAAATCCTACTCACCAGGGTAGGAGAGATTTTCTATTTCCGGAAAAATAGGTAATGAGAAAGAGGAAGAGACATAAATACAAGTCCATAATTTCAAAACCTGTTGGTTTAATGACCATTAACTGTACAATGATGCTGAATAAATGATAGTTGAAGCATCCCTGTGGTCACATGATCAAAATTTGAGTGCTGCGTTTATGACAGCAATGGTCCCTTCAACTGCTTATCTTCACAACAATCTCTGTGTTTGGCTACCTTGCACTCTTGCCACTGCTGCCTACCCCTACTCTACCCAGATGAACTTCGCTGTTTCTTCCTCTGACTCTTGATGAGATGCTTGAGGCAACTGCTGCAATGGTGGCAGCAGGGGTAGGTGGCAGCAGTGGGCAGCAAGGCAGCCAAAAGGATGGAGATGTGGGGATGTGATAGACAGATGGGGGAGTTGAATGGGAGCCTTATTTCCTTATTTGTTGAAGGACAGAGCTGACAGTTTCTGCAGAGCAGAAGAGTGAGGTTCCAAAGGTGTTTTTCCAAAAGGCAATTGGACTTTGTTTTTCCTTGAAAGTGTTTTGTTTCTCATCCGTCAAAGAAAACCAAAGTCCATCTGCCTTTTAAAAAAGCACCTTTGGGATAACTATGACCTAGATCAGGGGTGTCCAACCCCAGGTCCATGGACTAATACCGGGCTGCGGCATGCCAGCAACCAGTCTGCACAAACAAGCAGAGCCCCATCCACGAGATGCAGGCAGCACACAAAACCATGCATTCCGGTCCACGAAAAAAACCTCTCTCCAACGAACAGATCCCTGTTGCCCAAAAGGTTGGGGACGTCTGACATAGATGACCGAGAATCTCCATAGACAGAAGAGCGAGGCCTTCATCTAATGACCACCACTGTGACTACTAAAACTGCTGTCACTAAGCAGCAGTCACATGATATTTCGCTTAACAACTGTTTTGTTTAGTGATGGAAATTCCAATCTCACTTAGGATTGTAAAGCAAGGACTCAACTATTTTTTTAAAAAATATTTAAGTAACACATCATCAGCTATGTTTTAAGTTTAGGGATCATATTTGATTAGAATGGGGTATATATGTGTTCCATGTGTGTGTATATGAATAACTTTTTAAATATTGACTCGATTTGATTTTTTTAAAGGCACTAAAGACAGAATGTGTGGCTGGGATAAGGTTTTACGGAGAGACATTTTACTTGTTTTTAAAACTGTTGCAAATATATTTTATTGTTTACAGTATAATTTTCATGTATCTCTACTATAAAATACTGAAAACTTGATTTTCATTTTTATCAGATATGATCAAAAGAAGATCTAGGAGCTGTCAAAAGAGGAGGGACATAGTAGAGATTGTGTTTTTCCAATTCCTACAACTCTATGAATAAGACATGCATTCAATAATTCCTTGTAGTTTTAAGTTTTGGAAGTTTTAGTATGAAAGTTTTAGCTACTTTGAACAAGGGATTAAAGGGATTTTAAAAGAATCATGTTCCTTTAGAAGCTGAAAACAATATCAAGCTATAACTACTTTTGCTCAGCATTTCAGTTTTGCAACTTTTTTTGCCATCTTCCCTCAAACACCTTGCAATGAAATATATAAGGTATGAATGGCTTAAAAATTAGTTAAGTCACTGAATATGTTACCAAAACTGTTTTACACGTAGCAACTGGAATGCTTTAAAAGTAACTGTCAAAGAAATAGGCAAATGTCCAATATCTCATATTAATAGAGCCAAAAAGCTGTACTCACTAGAAATACGTTAAAATTCATATTTAAGTAAAGCAAACATTGCTCAATCAAGTAAATATTATTAGTTTATTGTTATTTACTTTAGATGTAAGTTCAAAAATAAGAACCCATGACATGTAAGTTTCAAATAACTGTAATGATTCATAAAATAAGATCATGCCACTGGAAACATCTCAACCCAATTTTGTTATGAGCTTCCCAGATTAATTTGATAAAAGAAATTTTCAGTGTCATATACTTTTCTGGATTTAACTAGTGAGACATTATTAATTCAAATAAATAAAAATCATAGTAATATTCTTCCTGCTAGATAAAACTTGTTTCATAAAATATATTTCAACTTGCATAAGTAGAAACAATACATGCAATATCAATTAAGTAAAACTATTTTCTTAACATTTAAATACATACCAGTAATCCATAGATTTCTGAGGAACTTCGTACTTTGGGAAGCATTTCCATGGGAATTTCAAAAAAACTAGAAGTATTTTTAAAAAGTTAGTGTGAATTCTTTCTTGCTGGTAAAAATAAAAAGTTTTTACTTATTTTTTGTAAAGTTTCTGATAAATTTGGAAACATTTCAGATTAAATCAAATCATTTATTTGAAATTCTATATTTATTATAGTAAACAGCAACACTAAATTTACTGAAATATACACACGTACTTATAAAATGTAGAAAAAATAAGTGTAAATATAAGTCAAAGAATAAAAATATAAGGACACCGGATAGAGGTAAATAAAACAATATAATATAAATAAATAGAGGGAAATCAAGATTAATCAAATCAATCTTTATTTGGTCATAGACCAGCAAATAAAACCACAAGAGTCATGATTAATTAAGATAAAAGGAAAAAATATAGTTATTCTAAAATATATAAAAAAGGCTAGGGTTAATACTATGATCCATTATGCAAACTATTGCACAGTACTTGGGTGTGGTCAAGGAAATAAAATCAGATTTATCTGATAATAACATTGTGAAATAAAACAGATTGGAATGGGCAGATATTTAGTAAAGAATGGAAATAATAATTCCTGGCAAGCACCTGCATAGAGAGGCAATTCAGAATTCCATCGATTCAATTATTCCTCCACCATATGGACACAGCCTCTGCTTGATGGGGATTTTTTGGTATCTTTTTTCAGTAATGGCTGTTGAGAGGACATTGAACCTGGCTAAGGAAAAGGTCCTTCTGAATTTTGGGATTGTTATGCCACTGAGATATCCAGATGGCTAGAGATATGCAAAATGACTAAAGAAGTATTTCTATGTAAAGCTGGGAAGTCTATTTGCAGCTCTAAATCAATGGCCTACTGTTTTGAGATCAACTAGTGCACATTCATAGCCCATCAAGGTGTTGAGTAGCCATGAAAAGATATAAAGTTGCAACTTAGCATGTATTGCCTGGCTCCAGGAACACTGGAAGCTGTTGATAATAGTCAAAGGGGCCAGAATCAAGATCTTTAGCTAAAAGGCAAATGGAACAAAAAAAGGGGCAGACTTCTGGTTTTGCCTGGTAGCACACAGTTGTGGGATTGCGAAAACTCCACTTCCCACGGCTCCTTTCTCCCTGCCAGGGGACCCTAAATGGGTCTAAGCCAACCCAAAGAGGCAGCGAATAAAGAGGGGCGCCCCAGCGATTTGGGAAAAACGGCAGTTGTCCCGTTTGATCGGGAAATTCCCTTTAACCTGACAGGAGAAATGTTGGCTCCACCTCGGTAACCAGCCCAAGCTACTTGCAGCTGAAGTCCACAAGTATTCACCAGAACATCCATGAACAGTGTGCTGAAACTGGTGAGAAATTTGATCTCTCTCTTACTCCTGAACTATTGGAAAAGATAACCCAAGAAGCAAAAAAAAGTTTCACTTTCCAAAAGTGAAAAGGAGGAGGAGCTTTGCCCCACTTCCCACAGAAGGAAGTGGCAAATTAAATTATTAAAGGGGACAAAAACACACTGTTGCTGACATCTAGTGGTGGAAGAGAATACATAACTTTAGCTGCTTTGTTATAAGTATTGGCAGGACGCCCAGAATGAGATAACTTATTTCTTTGATCTTTAAAAAGAGCTAAAGAAAACATTCTGGGCCGGCCACAATAAGAAAACATTATGGAAAAAAAAACTAACCTTCCTGGATGATAAACACCTATTGACTGTGATTTTAAAGCTGTTTTCAGAGAAAGAAAGAAAATTGAATTCTAGCTATCATGGAATCTCAAGAACTTGCAAAAAGAACTTGTCAAGAAAAACCAAATACTTTCCAGGAGGAAATGCTTGCTATATTACAACTAATCCAAACAACAATGGCTCTAAACCACAATGAAATTAAAAACAACTTTGATGACATAAATGGATCTTTACGTTAAACTAACAACATAAGATTGCATCTTGCACTATCTAAGCAACCATCCAACTTCCCACAAAACTAGCTACATAAGAACACTATTCAAGGGGTCAAAACACACTGCAGCACAGATAGCTAAATCCAAGGAGAAAGCATATCTCCACCACGTATGCAGGCAAAATGGCTATCCACCTAGATTTATCCAACGATGTTGCAAACATATGCACCACATTCGAACAGTGATTCACAGACTACCACAACTTGGGCAACCATCTCATATATTAATGGAGTTTCTGAGGCAACTGCTAGAATCCTGGCACCATATAACATCAACGTTGCGCACAGACCCAACCAAACCTTACTTCCAGATTAATGTGCTTCAAAGAACCGTTATCCACAGACAACTTATCATCTGTTATCTACAAAATCAGCTGTAACAAATGCCGTTGCAACTATATTGGGGAAACATCCAAAAGACTAAAAACCAGGATACACGAACACATATTAGCAGTCAAAAGACAAGAATGTTCCCAAGTGTGGGCCCACATGGCTGAACATGGCCACACCTTTGATTTCAAAGGAGCAAAAGTCATCTCTCAAGACCCCACTAAAGGTGGCCATCTATTAAAAGAGGCTTGGTTGCCTGACAATCACTCAAATAATAGGCATATCGACTTATTACCACCGTATCAAACTCTGAGAAGACATTTACCACAACACAAAACATCCAAACGTTTCAATACAATCAACAAAGACACAAACATATTACCCCACCCACCTATCAAACACCATATCAACACAACAGATGAGTTTATTCCAACACAATCCACTCCAATTGAGCTAAATAGACAGAATTCTAACACATCCATGATGGATTGCATAACCAACATACCATCTGACACTCCTGCACATAAAAACAACACCACTCCTGACCACAACACCCAAGACACAAATCCTACATCACTAAACCACCACATGCAACAAAACAAACATACACAACACACCCAAACAACAACAGAGTATTAAGACCATGACCAAAACTAAAACCTGTCTCACCATATACAATGAAACAAGGAATGACAGTCCAGATTACACATCCCACGGAATCACTCACAACTGACAGACATGACACTTGCCTTCATTCAAACACATCAAGCGACTGTGCACAATAAGACAGACATGCACAGCAACCACACACCAAAAGAATTTTGAGATCCAGTAAACCAAGTCACAGAACAGAGCCGATCTTAGGGCAACCGGGTAAGGAGGCACGAGGGAGGGCGAATCACTTACCTGTCCCATGAGGACATCTGCTTTCTTCCACAACAGAATCAAACCCACGGCGGTTGCATGCGAGGGAACGAGACAACCTCCTTGGCTCTACTTCGAACGAGGAACCTACCAACCAGTGCATGACTGCGCACGGCGCGACGAGGCTTACGCACCAAACAGCTGATAGGTGCAACTTTTAAATATCAACCAGAGACCGGCTTTTACAGCAAAGCCAGAACCACCGTGGTTATATGCAAGCGAGCGTGTCATGAACATGTCACACCCACATTCTACAACTTGACCGTTATAACTACCATATAAGAGTATGTACTGGCTCCCTTATCATTCAGCCCTTGTTCTGATGATGTCAACAGCTAGTTGACGAAAGCTCAGCAATAAAGAAGGCTTTTTTCTTATATCCCAGAGTTCATCGTTTTTATTTTTACTGATTTCAAATGCATATATATATATATATATATATATGTGTGTGTGTGTGTGTGTGTGTGTGTGTGTGTGTGTATATGTATATGTATGTACAATGTATATGTGTCTATGTGTATGTACATATGTTTGTGTGTGTGTGTATATATATGTATGTATGTATGTATGTATAATTATGTGGGTGAGACCACAAAATGTCTCAGAACGAGACTGCACGAACATGAATTGGCCATTAAACGCCACGAGCAGCACTCACAAGTGTGGGCTCACACCACAGAGCACAACCACACGTTCAACTTCACGGAGGCTAGGTTCATTGCTCATGATGCAACAAAGGGTGGCCGTCTGCTAAAAGAGGCATGGCTATCCAACCGGGATTCCATCAACTGGCACATTGAATTAGCACCAGCCTATCAGACATTACTCCAGCAGACATCCTTAAATAAGAAAACTGCAACCAACATGAACAGGATGACAACAAGAAACAACAACCAGCTGCAACGGCAGCACCGCACATGGAGATGTCAGAAGAACGGCGAGATGATGGCGAGCGGCAGAATGCTTTTTCCATACAGGCAAGGTAAGAGGAGGAGCAGCACGTCAAAATTCAAACAGCTGTCAAGAAGCACGACGGAAGCAGCAATTGAGCAGTTGATTGCAGGAGGGCGTGAGCTGAATAGACCGGTAACACGCTCATTAGCCAAACAACTGGCGTTAAAGAGACTATAAAAACATGATTCCCAATCCTGGCTAGAACTCTGACGATGTTAGCAGCTGCTGACAAAAGCTAAGTTTTTAAATAAATTTTGTCTCGGTGATCTGTGTTTTAGTTTTTAAATATGTATTTACCCGAGGCTCACATTTTTAAAACTATTTTAGATATATATGTATATGTGAAAATATATATATAATGATATGTGAAATGTAACTGTCTTATCAGATGCAATTTTTAAAGATTAAGTATTTGTTTGAATATGGTTAAAATATAACATGGATAACTTAATTAGTAAATATTGAATGGAATAGTTAAAAATGAAAAAAATGGGGGATATAAATGATTTTTAGTTTGAGAGAGATATGTTTTTCTTTCTCTTTTTCTTCTTTCGTATTCTGAGTAGTAATTTTTTTTATGGTATGAGAAATGTAATTGTTGGGAGGATTATTATGAGGGAAACGTACTTAACTGTAAACCAACTTTGACAAAATCTTAACAGATAAAAATGATTTCAATTTTGTGGGGAAAAACTCTAAATGAGAATGTTGAAAACAGGACATATAACGTAACCAAGAGGACTAACTAGAAAAGAAGTTCTATATTGATGCTATTACTAATTGAATGTTAGAAAAGTGTTTATATTTAACCTCTTTGTTACTAAAATACTAAGAATTGCATTAACCTAATGTTTGCAAAAGAGAACAATATGGGAAGAAGAGAAAATCAAGGAAAGCTGTTATGTAGAGTACGATAGAAATTGACTGTTATTGATTGTTGTGAAATGTGAACCCAGACAACATAAGCACCAGGTTGTTAAGTTTTTTAAAAAATCAATAAAATATATATTAAAAAAGAAAGAAAGGGATAGAACTAGGCAAACTGAAAGTATATAGCAGATAGCAGGGTAGAAATTGTGCTCTCTACCCAGATATTTTTCAGGGTGACGCTGATAAACGTAATGTGAGTGTCCTTCTAAAGGGAACAACAAAAGAGCAGATGACTCAGCGACTCTAGTGACCCATCTTTGCAAGGGTGTCCTTATGGTTCTCTCCACAGGAAAGTTGTAAGGAGAATAAGCTAAGGTAAAAGAAATTTCAATATTTTAATGTATTAATAATTGAAACCTTCTAAGCAATAATTTGTTATTGTTGGTGCATTCCATATAAAAGTTTTCTATATGTATTCTCGGAATAACAGCTGTTAAAATTAACTACTCTGCTGTAAAATTCTTTATTTCCAAGAAAACCAGATTAAGGTCTTAATGTGAAATGTTGAGCATAATTTTTATTTATCTGTCAAATTTCTATGACCACCCATCTATACAAGGTGACTCTGAGAAGCATACAATAAAACCTGCTATTTCAAATATGCAGACATAAATTACTCACTTGCAGAGCTCGTCATCCCACTCTAATGAATGAATGTTGAACAACATTGTCCTACTGGCATTGGTTACATCAGTGCAATGAATACCTCCATTTTTTCCACCAGTCAAACTCTTAAATGAACGAATAAACAATTTTCAATTATTACATTTATAGAAGAATAGAAAAATGTGCAAACTGTAAGTTTGCTTTTATTTACAAAAATTATCTATAAGAAAATAATTAATCAGCTGCAATTTTAACCTAGCATGTTGTGTGTGAGAGAGACGGGGGGGGGGGACAGATGCCTTTTAGCAGGGGTGTCAAACTGCCAGTCCATGGGCCAGATGCATCATGCAGAAGCCGCACCCATCACAGCTCCGGCAAGGGGGAAAAAGTCGTGATATGTCACATGATGTGGTGAGTTTGACACCCCTGCCTTAGAGGTTAAGAGTACTTTTACTGTAGCAGATATAGTAACAGAACCTAGCAAGTCTGAATGTACTTCCCATTTTATTTTATTTTTATCTGACACTAAGGAGGGGCTTGTCTTAGATGTTTTCTCTTTTTTTTTCTTGACTCAAGTCCCTCTTTTCTGACTATGTAACGGTATGTGAAAATGACCTTGGGAGATGGGGGAGAAAAAGATGCTGGATAGGAAATGATCAGATAAGAGAGGACATAGCCTTCAGAATGCATAACGGGCAGAGAAAGAAACCTTAGGCTGTAAAATAGGCAACAGGAGATTTGTATTATCAGACTGGCAAGATTCTGTTAATGTATCCTTATGATTAAGTGCAATTAGCTCATCTGATTATGTTTCCTATCTGGTCTACCTGGAGTGCTGACAGAGTGGTGCTTTTGTAGCAGCTATTTCTTTTGTCCTTTAAGGCCATTACCTATGCCTGCTAGTATGTGTTTGTGTGTGTTTGTGTGTGTATGTGTGTGTGAGAGAGAGAGAAAGAGACAGACAAACAGACAGATGGACAGAGACAGACAGAATTATATAGTTGACTTCAGTTCTTAAAGGCTTTAACACTTCAAAAGTTCCACTGGATTTTAAATTCTATTAAATGTGGATTATATTAGAGATATAAATGCCTAAAGGAAGACAAACATACCAGAGCTACACATTTTGCAAGCATAACCTGCTAGGATCTTTAGCTGTATGGAGAAACTATTTTTCTCACTCTTTTATCATATATTTACTCAATGTATAGGATAAATGCCTATCTATATCTAAATCAGAATTTCCCAAATCTGGGTAAATTACCTAAGAACGGTAAAAATGGTTTTTTGGGGGAATGTCACACGAACCTATTACACAATCACAATAGAGACATTTAAATTAACTGAAAGTGTTTTACCTATATCAGGCGTAGGCAACCTTGGCTCTTTTATGACTCGTGGACTTTAACTCCCAGAATTCCTGAGCCTATGATGGCTCAGGAATTCTGGGAGTTGAAGTCCATGAGTCATAAAAGAGCCAAGGTTGCCTACCCCTGACCTATATCGAGTAAAAAGGACTTTCTGATAAGTAGTTTTGGATAATTAAGGAAAAAAATTGGGAAGCACTAATTTAGGATATTACTAAACCCAACTTTAGTGCTTTATGATCAAAACTGAATGAATGTTCGTACATATTTGTTCATCAAAGATGATTTACATTCATTATATCCAATTTATTCTGCTAATAATTTTCTAGACAGTCTATACATGAATACTAATGTTCCTGGGAATATGACAAAGGAGATTGACTTTTTCTTGAATAGTTTTTAAGGATATTAAAATCAAGCTGAGGAAGTAGAGAAATGAAAGAAATTGATTTAATTATTGTATATTGATACATACCCATATTAACCATGAATCAATGGTACCAAAAAGAGCTCTCCCCTCAAGAACTGCTTGCCTGATCTCTTTCACGTTGTCCAAAAGCCAGCGTAGCTTCACAGCACTGAAATATGTGCTAAGAGGGAGACCAGTCCTACTCTGCAAGATTGAAAGATAATAAATCATGCGTAAACATCTACAGTACAACAAATCTGCCAATCTGCTTCTTCATTTTTCTGTTGCTGTTATTGCTGTTGTTATTATCATTGTATTATTATGGTAGCTTTGACTCAGTCTGCATTCCTGGAAACTACCTGGCCAAGTCAATCCAGTTATCTTGGGAATGTTTTTGGAAGTGGTTTGACGTTCCTTCTTTCTGCAGCTGAAAGAAAGTGACTGACTCGAAGAAATCCAATAGGCTTCACACAGATCTCACAATCTCCTAGTTTCTTTAGTGCCTTTAATCACTACACCAGGGGTCTTCAAACTTGGCCCTTTTATGACTTATGGACTTCAATTCCCAGAAATCCTCAGCCAGGCATGTTTGAAAACCCCTAAACTACACAAAACTAGTTTTCTTTTTTTCACTAGGTAAAGGTTCCCCCGCACATACGTGCTAGTCGTTTCCGACTCTAGGGGCCGGTGCTCATCTCCGTTTCAAAGCTGAAGAGCCAGCGCTTGTCCGAGGACGTCTCCGTGGTCATGTGGCTGGCATGACTAGACGCCAAAGGCGCATGGAACGCTGTTACCTTCCCACCGTAGTGGTCCCTATTTTTCTACTTGCATTTTTTACGTGCTTTCGAACTGCTAGGTTGGCAGAAGCTGGGACGAGTAACAGGCACTCACTCTGTTACGCGGCACTCAGGATTCGACCCGCCAAACTGCCGACCTTCTGATTGACAAGCTCAGCGTCCTAACCCACTGAGCCACCACGTCCCTTTTTTCCCCCACTAGCATTAGCATAAAAAAAAGAATGATTTGCACTGTGTAATTATCAGATATACTCTAATCATTCTAAGATCAGTTTTTACCTTAAAAAAGGATTTATTCTTTCCTGGTATCCTTTTAAGAAGTCTTTCAACAGTAGATTGAGTCCTTAGGTCAAGCCATACTAGAATCCAAAGAAAAGCATTAATATCAGTAAGAGTAAATATTTAAGCAATGCATTGATTGAATAGAATCAGGTTCTGAATCTCTGAATAGGTCTCTATTGACAAATTTCTCAGAACCATCTAATAATTAATAATTTATCTAACAAAATACTTTTTAAATAAAAACTAAGATTCACAAACCAAAATAAAAAAAAATGAGAGTAGACATTTTAAAAACAGAGAAGAATAAAGCCACACGTTAAGCTTATATATGAATAATTCAGATTCCGGAATTTAAATTACAAGATCATACAGGAATAGTTTTCTTCATTTCATAGGTCTATTCTTAGCCCATATTCTTTTAGAGGGGCTTTATTCATTCTGAGAGTATCTCCTGGGATCCAACCAGTAAAAATTGGACATGCTCAAAGCAATTCTGTTATAGCAATTTATGCTTAATTACCAATGCTTAATTAATGTGTTTTCCATGCATATAAGCATTTAGAAGAGTTCTGTCAATGCTTGCAGCTTGTTCAAAATGTGCAACTTAGCGGCTTACCCATTTAAAATGTAAAATTTATTATTACTATGAACACTTTGAGTAGGCAACTGAATGAAAGAACACCAAGTTGAAGAATTATGCTAGAGTGAAACAAAAAAATATTTTTTATCCTTATGACTGATTCTCATATCTTGATTCAACACTTCATTTAGAAATCATGATGAATTAATAAATTATGCAAGTAAGCCCATTTAATGTAGATTAGTTTGTTAATGGAACAAAAACAAAAATAGAACAAATAGAACAAAAACAGTAGAACAAATCCTTCTAGAGAAGAGAGCAAAAGTGAGAATGTTTAGAGGTGCTTTGAAATACAAAGAATTCTTTGGGCATCTTTAAACATAAGGACAAAAAACCAAATACTAATATCTGGTGCAACATATTGTTATTGATGTTCATAGAACATATAAAATATATGTGGGTATGAGAAGAACTATATTAATTAAAAAGACTTACCAATAGCATTATACAGAGGTTCTCCAGTTTTTTTGTCCCAAACTACAGTTGTCTCTCTCTGATTGCTAACTCCAACAGCTTTTAAGAACAAAACAAACATTTTATCATTTTCCAGATTACTACCTATTTTGGATCAGCAAAACTTTGCTTTTGAATGAAATTGTTTCTGACTTCTGAGATTAAAAAGATCATCCAGATTGAAGTACAATGTGGCAGAGGGTACAACATTGGGAGAAAGGTATTAACAGAATTCAGCACAGCTAATTTGCCCAAGCAAGTGCCTTCCGGCTCACTTAATACAGTTTTGGACTGGTTATAATTCTAAAATATTTTAGTTTCCTTTAAAAATATTTCAGTAACATCACATTTATTCTCCACTCACATCTGTAAGTTATTTATGTATATTTTGTTCTTGATTTGGAAGGATATTCATGATTATTATAAATTAAAAATACCTTTTATGTTGGAAATGTCTATATTCAGCTGGTTTAATTTCTCACATGTTCTTTCAACACATTCATAGACAGACTGCAATATTTCCTTTGGGTCTTGTTCTACCCACCTTGAAAACAACAAGGCTCACATTAGAAGTCTGGCAATTGATATGATAAGTCAACAAACCATAATGGCTCATTTGCTTCATTGCCTTAGAAGGAGATGACCATTTACCAACAATAGTTTCATTGACTATTAACCAGTTTCCTAGAAGCAGAATGAGTGTACCTTTTCATATTTAATTCTTCCTACAAAAAACTGCAAAAATATAAGCTTATATTGCCAGGTAACATAGCATTAATAAGCCTTAGCTTCTTTACAGTAAATAAAAATCAAACAGTATCTTTCATTGTTGGCTTTAGAACAAGAAAGACATATCAGAAAATAAAATCCAGTTAAAGACATCCAAAGTTAATCACAATGATGCCAAAATATAAAAAGTGTGTTGTGAGGTCAAAAGGTGTATCTCTTATATTTTTCTGTAGAACAAAAAAGATGGGGTTTGATCACAATGCATGTTTTGTTACTTGTTACCATTCTATGATACCCATAAAATTGTATTTAAAATATGTAGCCTTTCTGTCAAAATGTTCTTATTAAGAATCCAGTTTAATTATCATAAAATGCAGTTTAAATTGCTGGGATTTAAAGATAAACACAAACATCAAAACCTAAGTATTTTACTTCTTATGCATTGAGGCATTATTGGAATTATTACTCGTAGCAGGTTTTATGGACAATTCTGAAATAAGTTCATCAGTGGCATTTCTATGATGGTAATATATACATATTATTTAATAGCATGTTTCAGCATAACTGCTTACTGTTTCCTGTAAATAATAGAAGAGTTATGTGTGTGTGTTTGTGTATGTACACACACATACACACAGAGAGAGATATACACACACACACACTTCAAAGGATATGGCTATAACATAGAACCTTCAGTAAGAACATGTCATTAATGCAGATGAAGAAGACACAAATTTGAACACATGAACTGCCTTTCTATTCAAGTTGGACATATTTAAATTCTAAGACCAGAGAAAAACAATTATCTCTGTTGAATATTCTCAATTGTCCACAATGCAACCCCTACCACACTCTAAAAATATGAATTTGGGTGTTTGCTAACAGAGTAGATTTTAACAACATAATAAAGGGAGGGAATAAAAAAGCCATACCAATTTGTCATATGGATGGAAACAATTTCATCAGTTACAAAAACTTAAATTAACTTTTTTCCATAGAATTTAACATCATCATATAAAACATCAAATGTTCAAACATAAAGGAGAAACTATACCCTTCTTTGGGGAATTTCTGCTGGATTTCCACTTGGTGATGACTCAATAATTCAGCTGTGTTCGCATTGAAAACCTGCAAGCAGTAAATATATCGTTATCAAACCAGTTTGATAACCAGTATCCATAGGCAAAAGGGTAGAGTACACAAGGAAGCTCATCACCAACATTTTATCAGGAAACAGTATTCTGATTTCTTCATCTGTAACAGGAAGTGGTCAAATAACAGAATTGTAGTATAATACTTGTTTAGCCCTAGAAACAAATAGCAAATAATATGCTACTTTAAAATAATTTATTTAAAAGAAGATACAAGCCCTTCTGGGTCCCAGGTTACAGCTTTTCAACCATATTTTTGCAGTGCTATGAAAACTCAATATATGGAATATAGAAATTAGATGATATGTGAAGCATGTGCTAACTGGGAAATTTAGGTTTAGGAGGTTTATATAGAAAAACAAAGGCAAAGAATATTTGCTACACAATACGGGCCACCATCAAAAGGGAAAATAGAGAACTAGTGGATCTTTGAAATAAAAAGCAATTTCCTATAGTTTTACATCCAAAGGTCAGTTTGCATAATAAATTATTTTCAAACTTCATAACTAAATAAATCAAGTCTTATCTCATTAATCCCCTTTTACAATAATTTTAAAAAGACTGCCATTACATTTAATGTTCCTGAATAAATGTTTATAAACACCAAAAAATATTCTAATATTCATAGAAATATAATCAGAGTTCTAAATTCTGAACATTGGAACTTTGAATAGATAATAGCAACTATGAAATTATCTTATCTGGTCTATAAAAATGAGGCAGAGTTTTCCTAGCTTATCAGAAATATATAAACCTAGGTTATATCTATCTTTTTCTAAATATTAGTACTCAGTAATCATTATATTAAATTGATGTACAAAAGTAACATTTTACAAAAAAAATAAACCCTCACTCATTATAGTATCCTTCTGATTATAGTAGTGAGTACATCCAGATATCAACATTTCCAGTGCTTTTTTTGTAAAAGAAAAAGGTGCCGGAACTCACACATGTCATACAACCCGCCTTGCCTACCCTACAAGGTTCCATCCAAAAAAGGTGCCGGAACTCCGTTCTGAGCGTTCTATGAGAAAAAAAGCCCTGAACATTTCAAATGCCCTGACTACTATTTTATATAATACACATACACACTCTTATTGTGTTGCATATTAGAAACATGAAGGTTAAGTAGAACACGGACGTGGTGCCATTCAGATATTGTGAAGCACCTCTTATTAGCCTTAGCAATGGTTAGTTATAAGGAATAATGATGCACCTGTTAACACCTGTTAACTAGTGATGGATAGCAACAAAAAATAAGGAAGCAAGAATATATTCTTGCCCTTTTAAAATGAAGCAATGTGTAACAACTGCATGCAGTGATTCTTTTGTTACATGTAACTTATTTATTTTATTGGGAAAAAATAGTTTTAGAATGCGACCAGAAAATATATTCCATACAAATTAAGATGGCCAGTTTGGTCTAGTGATTAAGGTAAAAGGCTAGAAAGTAGAGGATCATGAGTTCTGGTCTCACCTTAGTCAGGAAAGCCAGCTAGGTGATCTTGGGCCAGTCACACTCTCTCAACCCAACTCACCCCAAAGAGTTATTGTTATGGGGGGAAATGGGAGGAAAAAGGTGTGTTGGATAAGTTCACTGCCTTGAGTTACTTGTAAAAATAATAAAGGCAGGATACAAATAAATAAATAAAACCTTATGAAAGTAAAAATGTACCATCAAATCCAATTATATTTCTGTGAGTATAATCAATAGAACTAATTTTCAATTACATGACATAAACAACCAAGCAATTCTCACATAAACCTAAGATAGAATTAATTTTGTAATGTAATTGGTAAAGACATGTTACTTAAGATATATTCTGTGGATCTGTATGATTTTGCACAACTCTAAAACATAATGTTTGCATAATTATGTCATATGAAATATTTGGGAAACATTACCTGTGTTTTATGTGCCCGCATCAAGTAGATTGCTTTTTTATTTTTAAATTATATTTATTGTTTTTCAGTTAATATGTCTTAAGAGTATTTAATTCCAAAGTTCAAATATAACAGATACAAAAAATCATACTGATGAAAGTTAGATGATTGTAAGAAACAGTTGTTAATCATTACCTACAAGGTCATTCAATTTATCTATTACTTGTTTATCTTTGACTCAGATGAGCAAGTATCTACTTGTAAGTCATGACCATCACTTAACTTTATTTATTTGATGTGGGCTCATTAGTACTCATTCTCTATTTTGATCAACAGTAAAACTTTTTCCCCCCAATTTTCTGAAAGAAAATTATTCAAATGAACTAAGTTGGAGCTATTTCTTAAGTAAACTGAGATTTTAAACATAGGCCTTATTTTTTTTCCTCTTTCTGGAAATAACTTGCTTACAATGTTTAGCCCCACAGAACAGATTTAAAGGAAAGACAATCTGAAGAAAAATGTGACACATAAATAGAAAATAAATGAAGGAATTAATCTGTTCTTATCTATATCATCAAGCACTAGCGCTAGCCGCTGTGTACTTGAAAAATTATTAAAACTTTTAGTAGTCTACTTATGTTGTAAAGTACATTAGACATTATGGACTCTTAACTATTTATGAAGAAGACAATTAAATTAGAACAGAATTACATTCATATTCTATTTAAATTCAACAATTTTGATTAAAAAGGAGGACCTGCACATTTATACACACACACACACACACACACACACACACACACACACACACACACAAAGACATTTCCATATTGTCAGTTCTTCCACATTTCCATTTTCTCTATTTTTGGTAAGATGAAAGACCTTAAATATCAGTACAGTAAGAATATATGGGTTTCTAGGCTATTAACAATTTACAGACCGCACTGTTTTATATGAGACAAGGACTGTTTATTTGACAGACTACCTGTCTCCAATAAAATATGCTCAGCCAATTTGATTTTGCAAGCTTGGTGCTCTCTAGGTACCTTTGATTAAACAATGTCATCTAAAGGACCCAGGAAGCATGTCTTCTCTCTAGTACTGTTGCCATGGAATAAGTGGCACCCACTCTGGTTGTTTAGAAGAGCCATGAAGGTCTTTGGTGAAGGAGAGCCAGACCGCTTCCTTCATTCCCATCCAGTTTGCTGTTCCTGTCATAGTTTATTTTTTCTTTCTTTTGTTTTATTGCAAATCTGTTTTGATTGTTGTGAGCTGGCCATTGTCATTAGGTACTGAGGGGAATCTGTTTAATAAATAAATATCTACATAGCTTGGAGACTTTATTTGGCAATCCAAGTAACTGTATTAATAATCAATATTATCAGAATTCAAATATTGGAATACTTGAACCATTTTCATCAAAGTGGCTAAAGGAAGGCATAACAGACAATAGAATACTTTTTTTAAAAAAACTCAATTGCTTTATTCTGGAACTTCTTTGGGATGGTCGCAGTCAAGATCTATAGCTGAATATGACAACCAATTTTCTTATCTAGTATTGCAAGTCAACTACAACCTGTGAAAAAGAAAGTATACCCTCTTTGAGTTCTACTGTTTTAGTATCAGGACATAGTAAAAATTATCTGGTCCTTAGCAGTTCTTAAAACTGTCAAAAACAGATTTATTTATTTTTAATTTTTATTTTATTTTAATTCCATTTATATCCCGCCCTTCTCCGAAGACTCAGGGCGGCTTACAAGCTTAGCAGTAGCCTTCATTCTATGTATATGCCTGCTTATTAGGGCTTTCACACACACCCCAAGCAGCATTATTACAAAGTCAGCTTAATTGCCCCCAACAATCTGGGTCCTCATTTTACCCACCTAGGAAGGATGGAAGGCTGAGTCAACCTTGAGCCTGGTGGGATGCGAACCTGCACTAATTGCAGGCAGCTGGTGTTACTTAAGGAGGCATTAGCCCACTGCTCCACCAAGGCTCATATCATCATTTATTTATCCACCAAGCACCATGTCATCATTTATTTTACAAAGAAAGTCAAAATGGAGAAACCACGTATGAAAAATTAAGTGCACCTTTCTGCTTCCATAGGGATGAAGAGATTAAGTGGCAGCCATATGCTGCTAATCAAGTGCCCTTGATCAATTGATTATCAGTGTGACTACCTCTATAAAAGCCAAAGTTTTCAGCATTTTTTGCTTTCCAGCACTGAGCTGTGTGTTAACACCATGCCAAAGAGTAAAGACATCAGCAATGATTTTAGAGAAACAATTGTTCTACCCATCAATCTGTAAAGGGTTATAAGGCCATTTCCAAACAATTTAAAGTTCATCATTCTACAGTGAGGAAGATTATTTACAAGTGGAAAACTTTAAGACAGTTGCCAATCTTCCCACGAATAGACGTCCCATCAAATTCACCCCAAGATCAGACCTTACAATGCTTAGAGAAATTGGGGGGAAAAAATCCAAGAGTTCAATCTCAGAATTTCAGGCCTCAATTAGCATGTTAAATGTGGAATTTCATGACAATACAATCAGAAAATGACTGAACAAGTATGGTTTGTTTGGTAGGGTGGCCAGGAGAAAGCCTCTTCTCTCTGAAAAGAATATTGCAGAATAGCTTATGTTTGCAAAGTTGCATCTGAACAAATCACAAGACTTCTGGAAGTCCCTTTGAACAGACAAAACTAAAGTGGAGATGTCTGGCCATAATGCAAAGCACCAGGTTTGGTAAAAACCAAAGCATATCAGACAAACATCTCATACCAACTATCAAACACAGTTGGTAGAGGGGTTATGATTTTGGGCTTGGTTTGCAGCCACAGGACTCGGGCACTTTGCAATCACTGTTGATAATGAACTCCTCTTTATACCAAAGTATTCTAGAGACAAATGTTAAGTTATTTGACTCTAGCTAAAGTTTGGCTCATATTGGGTCATACAGCAGGACAATGAGCAAGCACATCAGCAAATCTGTAGTAGAATGTCTGAAAAAGAAAAAAAAATCAAAGGGTCCAGTCAAACGTCCCGACCTCAACCCGACTGAAATGCTATGATGGGACCTCAAGAAAGCCATGCATAAACAAATGCCCACAAATCTCAATGAACTGAAGCAATGTTGTAAAAAGTGGACCAAAATTCCTCTACAATGATGTGAGACTGATAAAGTCATACAGAAAAT
This sequence comes from Vipera berus, assembly GCF_964194415.1. Lineage (NCBI taxonomy): Eukaryota > Metazoa > Chordata > Lepidosauria > Squamata > Viperidae > Vipera > Vipera berus. The sequence continues at coordinate 64,106,523 of NC_138206.1, forward strand.
GATTACTTCAAGATATTGCTGCCAAAGATGGTTCTACACAAAGCCCTGATGGCACAGCAATTAGAATGCAGTATTGAGGCTAACTCTGCCTACAGCAGGGGTATCAAACTGCCAGCCTGCGGGCCAGATGCATCATCTGGAAGCCGCACTCACCCCATTGCCGGCAATGGCAAAACCATCCTGATACATTGCGCGACACCACATGATGTCGAGAGTTTGACATGTCTGGCCTACAGTCTGAAGTTCGATCCTGATGAATTTCGAGGTTGACTAAGCCTTCCATCCTTCTGAGGTAGTAAAAGGAGGACCCAGATTGTTGGAGGCAATATGCTGACATTGCCAACTGTTCAGACAATGCTTTAAGGTATATAGCAATAGCACTTAGAGTTACCGGTATATACTTTTTCACAGTGCTTTACAGCCCTCTCTAAGCAGTTTATAGAGTCAGCATATTGCCCCCAACAATCTGGGTCCTCATTTTACTGACCTCAGAAGGATGGAAGGCTTAGTCAACCTTGAGCCAGTGAGAATTGAACTGCTGACAGCCAGCAGTCAGCAAAAGTGACCTGCAGTACTGCATTCTATCCACTGCGCCACCACAGCTCTTATATAAGCAGTATATGTCTAAGTGCTATTGCTATTCTACAAGTTATTGAATCATAAGATATACTTAGTTTTTCACACATGACTTCTCCATTTTGGCTTGCTTTTTGTAAAATAAATGATGACATGGTATAATATGTCATGTGTTGCTCATCTGTACTTACTTTTAAGAACTTCTAAGGACCCGATGGTTTTTATGTCCTGATACATAAAACCATAAAACTCAAAGAGGGTGTACTTTCTTTTTCACGATTGTATGTGCTTAATGTAGTAATCAAATCTCTTGAACTTTTTAAATGAGCTCATTTATCAAATCACCATTTCCTCTGCACAGAGATACTTAGAAAAGACCATATTAAATGTCCTATATGCCATTAACAGGCTATTTTTTTGAGATAAAAAGTGTCAAATGGATGGTATCCATATTGAATTAAATATTTCTTTTGTCCTAAAAAAACATATACTATGTTTTATCTAACCTCCTAGCAACCCTTTCAGTTAGCAAGTTCCATCTGTTTAGGCTGTACCTGTCTATCTATAGACATTCTGCCTGGATCAACTCTTGAAGAGTTTGACAAAACATCCCTTTCATTCCATTTTAAGTTACACATGCTCAAAGTTTTTGTCTTTTGTCCTGTTAGATAACATTTATTAAACATCTGTCATTCTTTCCCTAACATTTTTAAGACAGTTTAAAAGAAGACAACATTACTGACAGTGTTGATAATTACTAATTTCTTGCTCCATTCTTCAAAGATCTTGTGTAATATTTTGGTTGTTTTAATGTTTTGTGTCATTTTTAAAAAAATCCAGTATTAACTGACATCAACAAAAGATTTTTTCCCCTTCTGCTTAGAAACTTTTGTCCCTTCCAGTTCTAGTTTACAAAATCATTACTTATATTCTGTTATGATTTACAATAGCCAGGATAGCCAGAATAAGTTTGTTTCCCACAAGAAACAAACAATTCCAAAATCATATAGTAAAAATATTCCAAATTTATCTGGATCATTAATCCATTTATAACTCTTAGCTCAAAATCTTGCCTAGTTGTTTATTTCAAAGTTCTTAAGCTCATATTAAGCTCGTTTACCGGTTGAGCTCCGGATGGCTCCTGACCTTCGCTCCTTCCGACGCGACCTAAAAACCTATCTGTTTGAGCAATCCGGTCTGGTCTGACGGGTTCTGTTGTAATTATTGTTTTAATGTAACTTATCTTCTGCATTTGGGCATTAGGGTTTAATTTGTTTTCAATTTCTGTATTTGTGCATTTTGATATTTATGTCACTGTTCACCGCCCTGAGTCTTTAGGGAGAAGGGCAGTATACAAATCAAATAAATAAATAAATAAATAAATATTCTTTTCAGACTTGTAATTCTGACGGTTTCTAATGATTTTAAGATGGTTAATAGTCAATTTCCAAAAGTCATTAGAAAATGAGGTTTGTGAACTTAGTAACTTTGAGGGAAATGGGCAGAAACATGAAATATACCGTAAATAAAATATTTTAAAAGACTTGAAGTAAGATGACTGATCTCATTGTCACCTGGAGCTCAAATATAGAAAGCCATTGCGCTGCAGTCTCCTCATGGAGGGGCAGCCACACGGACCATATATGAGTGATCTCCCATTCTCTTGTTATCCAAAGAGGTTTATAACAGAGGTCCCCAACCTTTTGGCTACCAGGGCCTGGTTCCGTGGAGAGAGGTTTTTCCATAGCCCAGAGGTGGCGTGGTTTTGTGTGCTGCCTGCATCTCGCAGATAGGTCTTTGCTTCTTTGTGCGGAGCGGTTGCTGGCATGCCACGGACCGGTACTAGTCCACAGACCGGTGATTGGGAACCCCTGTTTTATAAGAACCAGTCTACTTGCTGATTCCTTAGTCTTTGCAGCTGTCTTTGGCTCCACTTTTATAAAGTCACTGTCAGTTCACAATTCCTCCTGAGGAATCTAATTCCATTTGTAACTTTTAATTCATATGGTACACAAAAATGGATTTAGTGTCATTACTAATAAAAAGAGCCTACCAAAACATTTAAACTTTTGGTACAATTAATATACTTTTTCTTAGTGCATTCCCAAACTAAAATTGTTTTAATTTAAACATTCTTATTTCTGTGATGGTATTTTACTTCAACAAAGGCAGGTACTTTAGCCTGTCAATGAATTTGGTCTACCACTCTTTCATAACCCAAGAACAAGTTCTTGAATTCTAGACAGTTCTCCGAGTAACTTTTGCCTTTTAAAAAGAAATGACTCATACTTTTAAGTGAAAAAATATTAAGAAATTTCATTAGTGAAATTCACAGGATTTTTTTTAACCAAACTGTGTTAACATAACTTAAATTACAGAAACTGTTTCCTAATACTAGTCACTGAAACCTCCACCTGTAATGAGTATAAGTCAATCTGACAAAAATGAAAACAATACTTCACTTTACATATTTTATGATTCAAATAAACATTCCCAAGATAATTATATGATATGCACTAAAAATACCTAAATGCCATTAAAAAAACTTTCACTGCCCTCATCCAATACCTCTGGATTTAAAGATTATGTAATGAACTGAATAAGCCCGGCCTTAGAGGGTGGAGGATTTCAAATGGAACAGGATGAAAAGGACAACTTCTTCATAAAATCCTCATCTGAAAGCATCTTTGACCTAAAACAATTGAGCCCCTAATTTCCATTGCTAAGTTAGGCAGTTGTTAAGTGATTTTTGTCCCATTTTATGACCTTTTTGCCACCGTTGTTAAGCAAATCACTGCAACTGTTACTTGAATCATGCATTTATTAAGTGAATCTGGCTTCCCCCCATTGACTTTGCTTGTTGGAAGCTGACTGAGAAGAATGACAAGAAGATACATTATTCTAGCTGCTAATGGAAGCCAAACCAGTTTAAACTATTTTTCACTCAAGCAGAAGAAAGGATAAAATTGCAGTTGCACTTAGGAGCAATTCAAAATATTGCTCATTTAGAAACAGTAAAAACCTGTTCTATTTTTCCTGTCAAAAAGAAAGGAACAGGATAATTATGTCAATGACGGTAGCAAAAAATAATGTCACTATTTCGGCAGTGCTTTAACTTGCTAAATCAACCAAACGTAGTGAAGGCTTGCATCACATCCAAAAGACATCCCCTACTCCAGAATCCTTTCGTTTTATTTCGCAGTGGGCCAAAACAACCTCACACCATTGCTATTCAACTTTCCGTTCATCTAGCCTTCCTCTCCCTTCTGTAGATGAACCTGAACACCTGTTAAGGACGTCTGGGCGCCTATCCCGCCCAGTCCATCGAGCAAGCAGCTCCCCTTGCAGTCACATGCCCGCCGCTTCTCCCGGCTGGCGTCCTCCACATTCCCCCCCCAAGGACAATCGCGCTTCCCTTTGTGGCTTGCTCGCCTTGCTCTCGAATGGAAGCAGCGACCGCTCCTCGTGGTTAGTTGCGCTTACCAAGAACCTTGTGGAGCCGGTCCCTTGGTCGATGGCTCCCACTAGGGGACCCAACGTTCCCCCCTGGGCCACAACCGCGGCCATAGGGAGGCTCGGTCGGCGCGCCCCTGGCCCGTTTCCTAGGCGACCTTGCCCGAGCAAGAAGCGGCAGAGAATCCAGAGGCTCTCACGCCGGCGCCCTCAATGCCAAACGCGCGCGGCTTCTCAGAGCAGAGGCTGAAGGCGGAGAAGAGGGCGCCGGCCAACATGCTGCCGCTCGGGCGCCAATCAGCAGGCGGCTTGGAGCAGAGGAGGGCGGGGTTTCCCACCAAGCGCAGGAAAATAGGCTAAAGGTTCGGGAGTAGGCAACTGCCTCTGTGGAGTCGGCTGGTCACATGCCTCTGACGTGTCTGCTGGGCTTTAAGGTGAACTCGAGCTCGGACGGCTGTCGCCGTCTCGCATTGCAAAACGCTGGGGAGAGAATCGTTGCCTCCTTGCCAGGAATTTAGAACGATTTCCGCGTTCTTTGGCCTGTTATGAAACAATCCGTCATTCCAGTCCGTCAAGAGGGGCAAGGCGACCTCCCTTTCTCCCATGCTTGAAAAGTGCAACGCTTTGCACGTTTACCTGGCGGTAACCGTGGCCGTTAGAAATCTTGACGACTTTTTCTGGTGAACAGGCGAGAAGCTCTTATTTTTAAGTCCTGAAATGCCATCAAAGTTGTGTCAAAGGTTTGAAGTTTATCCCGTCTCTGCTGTATATTCTTGGGTATAAGCATTTCTACAGCAGGCGATCAAGAATCGTTAAATAGGTCAGAATTTGGTATTTGAAAACGAAACCCTTGGCAGCACGCAGCGTTACTGAGGATTTAATATTCTTAAACAGAATGCAATCCCGTAACACGTGTCCCCCACCCATTCAGCCACCTCTAATCCCTGAACAAGATTTTGGCAAAGCTTTAGTATGAACCATTTCCCGACTAAAAAGACCTATTTTAGCAACGACAGATGGGTTTAACTAGCTTTATTCCTAGAAAGGTGAGTTTAGGAGCTACAAATTCAGGATGTGATAATTGCCCTAAAAATTACACACGTATCCTTTGTACTACTTTTATATAAAGAAAACAGATTGGTAGAATTGTTAAGGAATAATTTGAGTCCAGCTATGTGAAAAAGTATAGGCTGTTCAACCAACTGATATAATTAATGTTAAAAAAGGAACTATAAGGTAACGGAACACGTAGGGTTAATTTTCAATGTCATGCATACTGAAAATCACAAAACTAGCTTTCTACCTTTGTACCTTTGTTTAAACAAATGAGGGCACATGCTTATTTAACTCAGACAATAACGCTTTAAATTTCATTTCGAGAACAAACAAGTGTAATTAAAACTAGACATGTTGAAACAAAATCCTGTTCAGAGTTGCTTAAGTTTCTTGCTCCTATTTAAAAATGTTTCAGTCCCTAAGAAAAAGGCATTTGATATTTTAGTTAAATCAAGAGCAATATGATGGCACTGTAGCTATTTCCCTAAACTTCAATTAGTTCCACATTTTACTGTTTTAGCAATAGCATTTGTTGCCCTTACAAAACATAGAATTTTAGCATTTGATTAAATGCCATCACTGATTACATCTTTAAATCCCAAAATAGACAAATTACTATATGGATTTTGCCAGTATTCAAAGCTTTCTATTTCATATTTCAAAGAAAATAGTGCAATTGTAAATAAAGTCTTATATCAGGGGTTTTCACAGAATTCACTACTCACTGTTATGTTCCTACACATATCTATTACAGAAGTAGATGATACTTGTTATATATTCTGGACTATAAACAATTAGATGGAATAGCCAGAGCTTTAAAATAGCTTATTTTTCTTGTATCAATATTTATATGGCACCAATAAAAGTGTAAAGTGGCATTGTCCTCTGGACAAAGAACATCAATCATTCTTTACATAATCATCGTTTGAGGAATAATTTTCACATGAAATGGTCATGAGGATTATTTCAACTTGTAGCTGATACTCTGCATTTCTGTTTTATAAAATAGACATGCTTCTTAACATTGCAAAATTATTTAGAGGAAACAGATACAATCACTGTGAAAATTTTCAAAACAGGAGGACTTCTGGTCCTGTGCAGTGGTGACTGGTCGTGGACTTGCGGACCACTGCACCCCCGCGGCTAATTTTCATCCTGCCTGGAGACCCTAATCCAGCAATGGCGAACCTTTTAGAGACCGAGTGCCCAAACCACAACCAAAACCCCACTTATTGCAAAGTGCCAGGGCCGCATAAGCATTGTGGTGCCCTCAGGGGGAGCATGGGGGCGTGGCCCACTGTATGGCTATGGCTGCGGTTCTCATGGCTGGCTGGGATGGGCATGGCCACCTCGATGTTGCTCATGGGGGAATGCCTGTGGGGTCTGGGCAGGGTTGGGGGAGTCTCTGGTGAGTGGGGTGGTGGGCAGGAGGCCCAGCATAGATGGGGGGAGGCATGCAATCCTAGCCGGGACTGGGGGGCCATGGCGCTGATGGGGATCAGGCCTTCCCTGCTCGGGGTGGCCTTTGGCTTGCTAGCCGGCCACTTCTACTCCTTTGTGCTGGGTGGGCTGCTGTTCTGGGTGACAGCCCAATGGACCTGCGCAAGCTGCTGGCAGCAGCGGGGCGCGTGCCCACAGACAGGGCTCTGAGTCCCACCTCTGGCATGCATGACATAGGTTCGCCACCGCTGCCCTAATCCTAATGTCCAAGCTGCCCCGGAGTGATTCCATCCAGCCACCTCATTCTCTGTCGTCCCCTTCTTCTATTGCCCTCAATCTTTCCCAGCATTAGGCTCTTCTCCAGTGAGTCCTTCCTTCTCATTAGGTGGCCAAAGTATTTGAGTTTCAACTTTAGGATCTGGCCTTCTAAAGAGCAGTCAGGGTTGATCTCCTCTAGGACTGACTGGTTTGATCGCCCTGCAGTCCAAGGGACTCACAGGAGTCTTCTCCAGTACCATAGTTCAAAGGCTTCAATTTTTTGGCGCTCAGCCTTTCTTTTGGTCCAACTTTCACAGCCATACATTGCAACTGGGAAGACCATAGCCTTGATTATACACACTTTTGTTGGCAGGGTGATGTCTCTGTTGAATATGGTTAAAGAAATAGAAAAGATTTTGAATACATATGTCATTCTAAGAAGGATGTTCCTTAAATAATTCTGTATGCTTTTTCCCCCTTTTTTGTTTTATTTTTTGATATAAGTAATATAATACTGTTGAAATGGCTTAGATGAAGGAAGTGTTTTAGATAATTAAATGTCTTTGAATTTAGGGAAATTATAATGTATAAAAGAAAAAAAATGTTTTGAATAAGAGTTAAAGGATTAGATTACTAGACACATTAAATGGAATGTTTAAAGATTAAATATATTTTTAATTATGGTTAAAAAGAATAAGAAATTTTGGGAATGAATATATATTAGCTTAAGAGAAATATATATTTTAAGTAGTATTTCATTTTTATGTTTCTTTACTCTTGCTCTCTTTTCCTTTTGTTTACTGTTTTTACCTATTCTTTAAGAAATGTAAAAGTGTTGAGATGGTTTATATGGGAAAACCCGATTTAAATCTTTAAATGTAACTAACTGTTGAGAAATTCTTAACCAGCAAGAATACTTTCAACTTTATGGGAATAACAAATTTAAATAAGGACTGTAACAGGATATAAGATGAGGCAACCAGAGCTTGAATTTACAAATGAAATGAAAAAACAAGGAACACTTACGTTACATATTTGAGAAAGTGTGAAAGGATTAAGATGTAATAAATCTACATGGAAATCTTCCTGAATGAATGAAGACATGATTGGAACAGAAGGCATAGGCTTAATTATGAATGAAAGTACCCACAATGCCAAGCTAGTTCCTCACTTATTGGCCTTTAGACGTTAATCAAATCAGCTTTTTTTTTTAAATAGAATTTGGAGGATGATAAAATGGGAGCAATCTGTCTTTCCATTTTATTGTGTTGCTGTTTTAGGGTTTTATACTTTTCTTTTGCTTTTATAAACCATCTGTTTTTATGGAAGTGAAAGTTGTATATTAAAGAACAAGATAGGAAGCATATCGACACCTTTGAACTTTGGTTCATGTTGGAGAAGATTCCTCAAAATACCATGGATAGCCAAGAAAACAAACCAAACAAATTGTTCATTGAACAAATTAACCCAGAGTTTTCATTTGAGGCAGAAGTGATCAGGCTCAAATTATCCTATTTCTCACACATTATTAGAAAGTCCAGCTTACTGAAAAAGGCTCTAATGTTGGGAAAGGTAAAAGGAAGGAGTGGAGGATGACTAGCAGCAAGTTGCATGAACGCAGGTATAGAGAGGATGAGTGTACCATTGGGAGATACTGTATGAAAGAACAGGTTAGCAATAGCAATCTTGGAGAAAATCTTGTGTCACTAGGAATAAAAAACAACGATGGCACATTATTGTAATGGAATAAACCCCCATCAGTTTATACGTAGATTATGGCTGTAACTAACTAAATATAACATTTTACAAAGTGTGAATTTGTTTTTTAAATTTCCATTCAATTGTGAGTTTTAGATTAAGATATCAAGTGATAACTTTCAAATTTCTTATTTAATCAAAAAAGTAAAAGTTTAAAGGTAAAGGTTCCCCCGCACGTGTGCTAGTCGTTTCCGACTCTAGGGGCCGGTGCTCATCTCCGTTTCAAAGCCGAAGAGCCAGCGCTTGTCCGAGGATGTCTCCGTGGTCATGTGGCCGGCATGACTAGACGCCAAAGGCGCACGGAACGCTGTTACCTTCCCACCGTAGTGGTCCCTATTTTTCTATTTGCATTTTTACGTGCTTTCGAACTGCTAGATTGGCAGAAGCTGGGACGAGTAACAGGCGCTCACTCTGTTATGCGGCATTTGGGATTCGACCCCCAAACTGCCGACCTTCTGATCGATAAGCTCAGCATCCTAACCCACTGAGCCACTGCATCCCAAGGTTTAACTTGCCTTAATTTTTAGACTGTATGCTCATGATTTACCAAAATGAATAAACAGAGAATAAAGCTATGTTTTACATATTTGCAGTGTGACCATGTTTGAGAGAATGAAACCAAAAACATTTAATAAATACCTATTTTTTTGATAAATAGGAAAAAATATGCAAAATACCCAGATAGAGATACTCTTGGAATTGAGGATTGACTGATAAGTCCAGCTGCTAGATATGGATATCAGATGATTATCAGTGGTAATGTTGGTAGCTGAATGCTGATTCCAGTGTATAACCTACTGTCAGATTAAAGGAATTATATGCTAGAAGACAGAATTAGACCTGCTAATGGTAAAATGTGGAAAGATGTTCCCAGAATGAATACTTGACTGACAGTGGAGAATACAGTACCAAGTTATGATTGATGATTGCACAGTGTGTGTAAGAGAGAATGAATGAGTAACAAAGTATAATTGTGCAGAAGCCCATACTCAACTACAAGGTGAGCATAAAAGTGTATTGGAGAGAGATTAATTCATCTGCCTCACCTAGCATACAAAAAAGAATTAGCCAATTCAGAATCTGTTGAAATTCTTGTACTACTGGTATAGAATAGGAATACATTTTTTCTAATTAATATATTTATTCTATTGCTTACAAGTCAAAGCAGTTGTTCTTGCTCTTGCCAAAGAAAGGCAGTTCCTGCCTTTCTTTGCACCACCATATGGGGGTCCTGGTGACTCCGTGGCTGCTTTCACACAATCCAAGGAGAATAACTGTTGCATTCAGCTTTTCTAATTATTGTATTCAATAGTTTGCTCTTGTGCAAACTAGGTTTGAACAAATTCAGGAGGGCTACGTAGGAGTGCTGTTCTTGGATTCTTTCATTTTTCTGAACCCTAACTTGGGCTAACAATCTTGTTTCACATTACCTGCTAGTCCTAATCAGGTTTAGTGTCCCATAGGAATGAAGCTAAGGAGGTGTATCTTTTCTTGTCTGGATTTAGCCCACAAGCCACTCATGATTATCTCTATCCCATTTGGGACTCGTCCTGGAATGACTTCTTTAACAAACTATGGTTAAGCCAGGGGTACTCCTCAGTAAATTTTCCTTGCCTAAAATCTCAATCCTATCTCCAATAGGATAGCCTCCCTGGGTAATGGGCTTTTTGATCCCCAAAGATGCTTTCCATAGCTGCGTTAGAATAAGAACAAATAATGGATGTTTGGGACATCCTTGAGCAGATGTTTCCCACATTATAGGTCTTTGGAACTACTCTTTTAAAGTTATTTTTACAAACCTATAACCAGGTATAGAGTTTCATTCTATATTTCAGAATTCTTTTTTAGTATCATAAAATTAAATGTACATATAAAGTAGACAGCAATTATAGTTATATTCTCATTTTTCTGCTGTCATTAAACATGATACCTCAATGTCACTTATAGGACATTTCTGAAAATGAAATCTCTTCCCTTATCTGTTGTAAAAATTGTGATAAAATATTTCATCTTGAAGAAGAATTCATACTAATTCAAGTTACAGCTCATTTCTTGACTTTCTTCCCGTGAAAGTAATAAAACACTGAATTATCTTGTATCTTATGTTGTGCTCAGCTTCATCTTAACCTCTGGGCACTCACATTTTTGCCTTAATTCTATTTCACTCATGCTGGAGACAACACTGGAGATCTATTAAAATGGATAATAGGCTCATTACATTTTAAAATACAGTTTTGTTTCCTCCAACTGAAGGAATTAAAATAATAGAAATGGAAACACAGAAATAAATTCTATTACTGGGATGTAATAATGTCATGACAGATTTAAAATTTCATGTTTTATAGAAGGAAGCAATAGAACAAGGCAATGATGAACAGCAGGAAGTTGAAATTAGTGGAGAAGTCTTGAATAAGGAATAGAGTGCTATAGTTAATCGTCAGATTTGGAGCAACAATACATAGAAGAACTTATGCGTTTTAATAGGCTGAAATATGTTTAAAAAGTAATCATAATCAATATTAATTTCCCCCTAGTCATTCCTTAATTTCTAATATCTCTCATTCAACTTAAAATAAATTATTTTCCTGTACAATTTCCTCATCTATGGCTTATTGGTGTTTTTTTGGCTTTCTGCATTCTACAGTTCTGTCACTTTTGTTTGGTCTCCTGTTCTGCTTTTGACTGTTATCTTAATTAAATGACAGGCAGAAAAGGTCGGTTTGCATTTTTTCTTTAATGTTATATGCTTATTGAATATCTGACCCCAGGAAGTCTGATTCTGGAGGACACACCATAAAATTACCGAATGGTGTGCAGAAAAAAAACCCTATGCCTCTCCAAATTTACAGCAATTAATAATACATAGATGAGTGAAAAGGGGAAAGATGCAGGTTGTGATCCACCAATGTATTGATTTATACAGTGAAAATTCATATTTTGGATGGCTGAAGGATAAAGGATATGGAAGTTGTGCAAGGTTCAGATGACAAGAAGAACATGCAAGACTCGGCTAAAAAATCCAGCTGCAAAAATGGATGGATCAGTAGTTTTTGTAAGGTGGAACTTAGGATAAAAGCTTTGTATGACTCTGAAATTCTTTTCATAAATGTAACTACTACTTAAAGGAGAGCTACACATGCCATCTTATTTAATAGCTGTGTCCATTAAAAATTTCTACCCAGTTTCTACACTTTAGAAATTGTAATTCAGTACATCTGGACTACATTAGGCTAGGGAATACATTATTTATTGACTAGCAGTTCTAATTGCTTTTGAATGCTATTAGGATTGCATAAAAACGGATAAGAAGTGCATCAAACTGATTGGCCAATGCTTCACAGAAAGTTGAACCAGGTCTTCAGCTGATTTGGCTGGTCTCTTTTTGAAATCCTGTATACATGCAGCCCAATCTTGTTAATGCTGAAATAATTAAATCCCACTGATTTATGCTTATTTCTAAATAAAAAGATGCTTGTGTTCTTGATATTACAGAAAAATGTGTTCAGTGATATGGTAGCTAGAAACAAGTACTGACAGTTTCCACTGACAGAGTAACACACGTTGAATGCCATGTTGCAATACCTTTCCTTGCTTTAAATGGGCAAGAAGAAACTTGAAAAATTATTAACAATTATATAGCTGAAATAAAAGTTATTTATTTAACTGTAATCTCAGTTAAATCTACTTGCACAAAGAGCTGGTGACAATAGCTGTATAACCTTTGCTCCAGAATACTTTGGCTCATGTATTATTTTTTCCAATTCATTTCTTATTCTTTGAAACTAAACAGATTTGAACTGCTGCCCAATTGCAATATGAATTAGAACAAATATATGAAAAATATAGTGTAAATTATTTTATTTTTTTAAAAAAAGTGCAGCTGTTCTTAGTAATTCAGAATTCTTGTTCAATTAGGCTAAAATTTGAAAAGACCAGAAATACTAAATGCCACTTGAACTGTAACAGAAGAAGAAAATGTAATAAAATTATATTTTATCCATTATTATCAAATTAGCTTTGAAGCAATTTAGAATTCATAGGCACTTTGAGCCTTAATTTATTGACTGAGCCACAATATAGATTTGACAATCTTTCCTTGATCTGTTCCCTGAGGTTTTCCAATAGTGAATTCATAACTGAGTCCATCCCCGTTGCTGTGGTCATCCTATTCTCTTTCATTCTCTCTCGCATTTGAGAACATTAATGTTTATCTTCTGAGGAATGCACACATTATATCTGGTCATTCTCACAATCCTGCAGCCAAGATTATGATGGTCTGCAGTCAGAATGAGAGCTTGGGGAATTATTTTCATTCTTTTTCTTTATACTGATAAATCATTGTCATTCATTCATTAGGGTTTACTCAAGTGTGTGAAAAGAACTGTAGTGTTACCAAGCTAATTTATTGTATTGCTGAATGAAAGACATCGTCTAAACATCCCTGGCAACAGTGACTCATTCCCTCATCACCAAGTACTTAGACCGCTGTAACACATTCTACATGGAGTTGCCTAATTACCTTTGGAAATTATCAAGAAACTGCTGCTTGCAGGTCAAGTGTGGCAACAAGGATTTTGGCAAGTAAGTACTCATGTAATACGACAGTAGCTGTATTAGGTATAAATAGCTTTCAAAGTGCTGGTTTAAATATGAAAAGCTTGGCTATATAATTAACTTTAGAGGGCATCTTCTCAATGTAAAATCTGCCTGGTTCATGCATAAAGGAATGGAAGATTCCTTAGAATCCTCTCCCTATGAGACCGTAAGGAGGTATGGAACACCTTTCTTTCAAATATACAGTATCTTATGCTCCCTCTATGTTAGCTTTCTGAAAAGCTGAATGTCATGCTCAACATTTAAAATCTTTATCTGAAATTTTGCAGTGACTGGACTATAAAAGTACATATGAAATATAGCAAATATGTTTAATACACAATACAAAATAAGCCATAATAAGATGGAATATTATACCTTTGCATCAGTAAAAAGTTAAGTCAAAGGCTGAGAGACCAGATTTCATAAAGCCTACTGTTGGGATCTGGTATGAGAGTATCTTTTTTTTTTTTTGCATTCAGGTATGCCAAGTACACAATTCTTTATGAGTAGATCAATTCCAAAATTTAGGAATCTATTTTAATAACACAATACAGTAGCATCTTTAAATCTAATTTACTAAAACTTTATCAAAGATTAAAGACACCTTGCCAATTTGGAATAAAAATGAACATGATAAAATAGTATTAATGAATAATCTAATCTAATCTAATCTATTGCAGTAAAGAAAAGTGTAAACCAAATCTTTATAAATAATCACTGAAAACTCCAATATAAGTGGAAAGAGATTTCTGAGAAACCCCACTTTAATATAGTGCAAAAATAGAGGGGAACACATAGAAGTTCACCTTTTTGTGAGGTACCCTACCATCAACCTATAAAACTACACCCTCACTCTTAGTATTCCTAGTATTAAAAATATAGCTTTTTAAGTATGTCCACTAAAGAGAGAAGATGGCAAGGAAGTAACAGGCAGTAGAGAGAAAACAGAGCTGATTAACTCATTCTTTACATCAGTCTTCACACAAAAAGAGATGGTAGCCCAACATAACAAAAAACAAACAAACCTGACTCAAAAACAGTAACTGAGAGGGACCTGGGAGTCCTACTAGATGATCACTTGACTATGAGTTAGCAGTGTGCAGCAGCAGCCAAAAAAGCTAATACAATCCTGGTTTGTATAAACAAAGGCTTAGAATCAAGATCACGTGAAGTATTAGTACTGCTTTATAAAACCCTAGTGAGACCACACCTGAAATACTGCAACCAATCTTGGTCACCATACTACAAAAAAGATGTTGACATTTTGGAAAAAGTTCAGAGAAGAACAGCTAAAATGATCAAAGGTCTGGAGACTAAAACATATGAAGAACAGCTGCAGGACTTGCGTTTGGCTAGTCAAAAGAAAAGAAGAAACGGGATGACATGATAGCAGTATTCTAGTATTTGAGGGGCTGCCACAAAGAAGAGGGCGTCAAACTATTCTCCAAAGTCCCGGAGGGCAAGACAAGAAACAATGGTTGGAAACTGACCAAAGAGAGAAGCAACCTAGACAGTCACTTATCTGAAATGGTATAGATTCTCCTGCTTGAGCAGGGGGCTGAACTAGAAGACCTCCAAGGTCCCTTCCAGATTCTATTCTATTCTATTCTATTCTATTCTATTCTATTCTATTCTATTCTATTCTATTCTATTCTATTCTATTCTATTCTATTCTATTCTATTCTGTCCCAAGTGAGAATAGAATATGTTCCTAAATTGGAATGAATCTGGCTCCTTCATTATAAAATGCTTTGGTTTTTATGATAATGGTATTATGATCATATTAAATATATATTGATTTTTTCCCCTTTCTCTTCAGTTGTGTTCGATTCTTAGAGACTTTTTGGATAAGTTCCTGCAATTTTTTCTTGGCCAGGTTTTTCAGAAGTGGCTTGCCATTGCCTCCTTCTTAGGGCTGAGAAAAAGTGACTTGCTTAAGGTCACTTAGCTGTCTTTGTGCATAAGGTGAAATTTAACCACTACACCAAAATGACTGTCTGTATGTTGATAGTATTTACCTTTATTTGCCGTATTTCATAATTCTGATTTTTTTAAAAAAAATATATTGTAATGTATTGTACATATTGCAAACTAGTGTGGTGTAGTGGTTTAGATGCTCAATTAAAGAGGGGAGACCCTGGTCCTAGTCCTCCCATAGGTCCATGGGTTGGATGGTTGACTTTGGGCTAATAATTCACTTTCAGCTGTGGAATGGCAAGATGAACCAATGTGAAATGTATGTGAATGTGAAGTGTATACTACACTTCAAACATTTACTGACAAGGCTTTTATCCTACAATAATTTAATATAAGATAAGAATAAGAATAATTTTTTTTGATATATCCATGTTAGACCTGCACAAGAGAATTAGTTGTAGAAGAAAACAAATAATACCTATATAAAATTTTAAGAAAACAAACAAACAAAAAGAGATGACTTTTTTGCTGGCAATTTGTGGTCTGATAGTGGCTGGGAGAACATGAGGATTTTAAGAAAGTAAACTTAAAATAAATAAGCCAGATTTAAAAACTTTGAAAAAAAAATAGCTGCCAATCCATGGCTGACAGATCCCTGACTTGTTTCTGTTCAAAATTCTCTTTGGTTTAATTTGCTCCCATTGACAATTTGCTTTCTAGTTTTCATTGTGAATGATGGATTTCAAATATTTAATTCACAAATAAATTATACTTGTTCATTTCAGATGTTACTACCTTTTTGCAGAAATCAAGAACAAACAATTACATTATTGACATACTCTTATTTAACATTATTAACAAAACTCTTATTATATATCTGAACTTTTATCAGTTGTTACACATTTCATTCTCACAAGCTATTCATATAGAAACTACTCCTATGCCTTTATCTTACAGAATCTCAACAAAGTAAATCATTGCTATAATACTTGATAATCTTTGAACTTTGCTTAAGTTAAGATAGAAATGGGTTACTTTAATGTTAAGAAACGTATCTCATGGCTCAAATGTTAAAACATGCTATTTATTGTCTTGCTTTAATGAAGTCTCTTTGATTAAACTTATTGAGCCTACATTAGTTTATCACATGAATTATATAAAATATAAATTATTTACTATTGTCACAGAATAGCATATTGTAAGCAAAGAACTCAAGAAGGGGAGTTGTATGATTATAGGATACTGCATGTACCATCATTTATGTTGGTTATGGTTATGTTGTGTTGTTTACTTTGACTTTCAAGGACATCTCTAGATTAGGGATCCTATCTTGCATAAGATAACACAATGAAGCATAAAACAAAACTGGATTTTGGCTAAACTGTGTCATACTCCCAATGTTCCAGAATTGAGCAATGCTATCTGTAACATAAGCAAGGAATGTTGCATGTAGCTTTGATATTTCTAAGGCTTTTGTGTACCTTCTCTATTTAACTAAACAATTTGATGTGAAATCTTGATTTACCAAGGTTAAGTAGAAGTCAATAGAAGTCACATTTAAATCAAAAATTTAAATTTTAGTGAAGTACCACGCTGAAACATTTTTTCACCAATGTAGATTAAAGTCAAACACAGCAGATGAGTATGGCACTGAAAGAGTTAAGAATGTGATAGCTAAGGGGTAAACTATGGAATGCCCCTCTTCCTTGATGCCCTAAAGCATGGGTCTTCAAACTTGGCATGTCTGGCTGAGGAATTCTGGGAGTTGAAGTCCACAAGTCATAAAAGGGCCAAGTTTGAAGACCCCTGCCCTAAAGCATATGATTATTTTGCTGTATTTGTCAAATTTATAAATTTACTTTTATTTCATACGTTTAATTTACTAATACTACTCCTACTACTCCTATTATTATTGTTATTGTTGTTATTATTATTATTGCTATTATTATTACTATTATTCTGTTCATTTAACCTGAAAAATAATAGTTTGATGGATATATATGTATGTATATGTACGCATGAAAATAAATCAGTACAATAATAAATGTAAATGAAAAACTAAGAGCAGACATTTTGTTTATCACTAGGTGGCTCCAGTCATCTAGTTATCTTCTTATAATACATCCTTATAATCTGTTATCATGCTAGACGAATACATTCATTTATAACAAATTTAATACATACTATTTAAAAAATAACTTTATTTATATACTGAATATATTTCTGTTTCCTGTTATGTTTAACAATATATTCTGAAGAAAAACATATTCTACATTCAGGTCCATCTTGCCTGGTTACAAAGTCAGAAGTGGCTAAGGAATTCATGGTCACTATGGAAACCATTGACCTGACCCAGATTACTGAGGGCATAACACATTGCAGAAGACACATTTGATCTTGTGTGGGTCTTGGGACAGTGACAATGTCATTTTGAGGTGGAAATGTTACCATTACTTTTCATAATCATATGCAACATGATTAGTATATGAAGCCACAGGACAAGGTCATATACTAGCATGGAATTAATATCAATATCCTGATGATATTCAATTGTATATTTCTATCCTTGGCCTATCAAGTAATGTTACCAATGTTTTTTTGTTTTTTCCCCCCAGTGCTGGTGACTGCCTGGATTTGGATGGAGAATATCAAGTTTTGGCTTAATCCAAGCAACAACAGCTCTATTCAAGTTACAGATTTTAAAAGCCACCAGACGTGGGAATTTTCATCATTAATTCCACATGGGGTAGTACTCCATGAGACAGAACTAGTGTACACTTTGGGGGTTCTTTTGGACTATTGACTATTGCTCAAAGAGCCAGGAGAATTGTTGAACAAATCTATCTAATGCACCAATTGTGCATATTCCTTAACTGGGAAGCACTGTTCTCATTACTCATGCCTTGGTTTTCTCCCAGCTGTATTATTGTATAGTATTCATGGGGTTGCCTTATAAGACCACTCAGTAGTTATAATTGGTCCACAATTCAGCAGTGCAGGTAGTTACGGGCATACCATAGTATGTGCATTATAGCCGGTACGACACAAGCTGCACTACTCCCAATGGGCTCCTGCATTCAATTAAAGTGCTATCACCTAAAAAGCACAATATAGTGCTGGGTTATTTATTGGGCTATTGAAATCTGATAATTTCTGTTTTCCCATAAGAGCCACAGGACAGGCATAGTCATGCCTCCCAAGTAATATCATCTGATGGGACTGAGTAAAATTTCATTCTCTGTCACAAAACCTGGCCTGTAAGACAACGTACCCCTGAGATGGGGATGGCCCTGACTCTGGTGGCCTTTTGCAATATGTTGAAAACCTGTTTCTCTCCTCAGCCTTGAGCTAGGCTGTAAATGACCCTGTACTATAAGAGTTTTGGTGGCACAGTGGTTAGAATGCAGTATTGCAGGCTAACTCTGCTGACTGCCAGTAGTTCAAACTTGACCGGCTCAAGGTTGACTCAACTTTTCATCCTTCCAAGGTTGATAAAACGAAGAGCTAGATTGTTGGGGGCAATATGCTAACTCTGTAAACCACTTAGAGAGGGCTGTAAAGCACAGTAAACTGGTATATAAGTCTAAGTGCTATTGCTATTAGAATAGAAAATGTGGTTGGCTTGGGATGTGATTGTTTTTTTTTCTTTTCTCTTTTTGTTATTTTATTTATATTTATTTTGATATTAGCTACCAAAATTTGCAACTGATTTGGGCAGCCATGCAAATTGATTAAGTAAATGAATAAAATAAACCCAGGTGAGGAAACTCAACTGAATTTCTTAAGGAGCTTGGAACTTGTTTTATATAGTAACAAGATTTTATAGCATCTATAAAATTTTATAGATTTTATAGGGTTGAATAAATCATATTTGACTGTCTTGTCTACCATAACTTATTTTTGGTGAAATGCCTTGGCTACCAAAGATTGTCCATTCCTGGTCAATAAGGTAATTGGGTAAATTTACCTTAAAATGTGAAGCAAACAAACATTTCCTCCCATTCCTAGTTTCTGCAAGGATATATCTTAAGGTAGAATATGCAAAGTTATAGGCCTTATGAGAATTAAATAGGTTTCAATAAGATGTTTAATTAAAGGGTTGAGGTAAAGTAGAGAATCTTGAAATCTATGGTAGGAACTTCAGCCCTCTTATATTAGTAAATTTATTCAACTGGAGCTGTTATTTCCAAGATATATTCATATTCCCTCTGAAGATTGTCTAAGCTTAATATGCTGCATGTTTCTTTCTCAGCTTTGTTCCTCAAGTAAACTAAGGCAATATAAAATAAACCAAAATAAAAATAGCAATGTGTAAATAATGTAACTCATAGAAGAAAAAAATGAGAACAACGACCAGGCAGTTTGATTCAGTCCAGTCTCACTGGACCTAAACAATCAACTTCACTGGAAGAAAGTGCAAACATCTGGAGAAGGGACATCATCAAGTGTATCAGTGACAGGAACAAAAGTAGACCAGACTTTCCCAAGAAAAAAAAGGCATGTGTTGGAGACCCACTACTCATAGGAATGGAATAAGTAATTTGTAGACCAGGCAATCTATCAATGTTGTCTTCCAAATATGTGACTGAGAGACTTACTAAAATAATTTAAACCTATTAACTTTTTCTCTTCTTTCATGGGGATATGAGTGATACAACAAAGACCTGAAAACAATATCAAGAGAATATGAACAGTAAGGCATGAAAGCCAAAGAGATGGGAGCACAGGTGGGGTTTCACCTGTAGTTCCAATGGAAGGACAACATTCAATGAGGGAACAGATTTTTAGAAGCAAATAACTTATTTAAAGAATGGTGCATTGAGAGAACTTTAGATTCCTAGACAACAGTCTAAATTACCTACATGAAGGTCTTCTGCAGAGGAGGGACTACACTTCATAAGAATTGGGAAGAATGTTTTTGGAAAATAATTTGTTCAGCTTAACCAAAGGGATTTACACTAAATGTGGAAGGGGAAGGAGACCTATTTTTAGAACCTAATCCCGAGCATAAACTCAAGACAACCAATTAAGTAGTGTGAAAGAAGAGGAGCTCAGATATAAAACAGGAGATGTAGAAAACAAATGCAGGATCAGTCAAAAAGGATGCAGATGTCTACATACTAATCTTCAAAGTATGAGGAACAAATGGCAATCTTGAAATCCTAGTACATGAGGGCAGGTATAACATTGTTGCCATTACCAACACTTGGTGGGATGGAACTTATGACTGGAACATACTGTTAGGAGGATTTAATTTTTTTTTAAAGGAAACAGACCTAACAAAAGAAGATGTGGAGTTTCCTAATAACCACACCTCTATAGAAATGAAAAAAAGAAAAAGAAAACCAAGGAAAAAAACTTTCTTGAATGCATTTAGAAAAGAAATGGCATTACCGTAAGCATATACTACAGAACACCCAATCAAATAGAGGAAATAGATGAAGTTTTTGCTAATCAGTTAGTTAATATGTGCAGGGAATGAATTCCAGTAGTAATGTGGGACTTTACCCTGACATCAACTGGAAGACAAACCAATTGAGAGATTAAACAAAATCCTGATGAACCAGACAACTTTTTCATCCAAAAGTTAGGGATTACTAATAGGGATTAAATGTAAGGGGTTAAAGTTGTGGGAACTTTGAGGGAAAGTGACCATGTCACTTTTAATTCAACATAATGCAGGCATAAGTAATGGAATAAAGTGAAATTAGTATCTTACACTTTAAAAGAGATGACTTCAAAAAACTTAGAACTTAGAAGGTATTCCATGGATGAAAATCTTAAAGAGGGAAACAACTCAAGATACTTGAGAAACTCTGAAAATGAGATTATAAAAGCCTAGTTTAACACAACACCAAAAAATGATGTCTTTATCATCATGGGGGATTGGAATGCTAAAGTAGGAAGCCAAAAGATAACCGGAATAACAGGCAAGTTTGGCCTTGGAGTACAAAATGAAGCAGGGCACAGGCTGATAGAATTTTGTCAAGAGAATACGATGGTCATAGCAAACACTCTTTTCCAACAACCCAAGAGACGGCTCTACACATGGACATCACCAGACGGTCAACACAGAAATCAGATTGACTATATGCTCTGCAGCCAAAGATGGAGAAGCTCTATACAGTCAGTAAAAACAAGACCAGGAGCTGACTGTGGCTCAGACCATGAGCTTCTTGTTGCAAAGTTTAGGCTTAAACTGAAGAAAGTTGGGAAAAGCACCAGGCCAGTCAGGTATGAATTAAATCATATCCCCGTTGAATATACAGTAGAGGTGACAAATAGATTTAAGGAATTAGATCTGATAGACAGGGTGCCTGAAGAACTATGGACAGAGGTTCGCAACATTGTACAAGAGGTAGCAACCAAAACCATCCCAAAGAAAAAGAAATGCAAGAAAGCAAAATGGCTGTCTGAGGAAGCTTTGCAAATAGCTGAGGAAAGGAGGGAAGCAAAAGGCAAGGGAGAAAAAGAAAGATACGCCCAATTGAATGCAGAATTCCAGAGAATAGCTAGAAGAGATAAGAATGCCTTCTTAAATGAACAGTGCAAAGAAATAGAAGAAAACAATAGAATAGGGAGGACCAGAGATCTTTTCAAGAAAATTGGAGAGATGAAGGGAACGTTCAATGCAAAAATGGGCATGATAAAGGACCAAAATGGCAGGGACCTAACAGAGGCAGAAGAGATTAAGAAGAGGTGGCAAAATTACACAGAAGAACTATACAAGAATGAGCTTAACGTCCCAGATAATCACAATGATGTGGTCACTGACCTCGAGCCAGACATCCTAGAATGTGAAGTGAAGTGGGCCTTAGAAAAGCTGAGCAACAACAAAGCTAGTGGAGGTGACAGTATTCCAGCTGAGCTATTCAAAATCTTAAAAGACGATGCAGTAAAAGTGCTACACTCAATTTGCCAGCAAATTTGGAAAACTCAACAGTGGCCACAGGATTGGAAAAGATCAGTTTACATTCCAATTCCAAAGAAAGGCAGTGCCAAAGAATGTTCAAACTATCGCACCATTGCACTCATTTCTCATGCTAGTAAAGTTATGCTTAAAATCCTACAAGCTAGACTCCAGCAGTATGTGGATCGAGAACTACCAGAAGTACAGGCAGGATTTCGAAGAGGCAGAGGAACTAGAGATCAAATAGCCAACATACGCTGGATCATGGAGAAAGCTAGAGAGTTCCAGAAAAACATCTACTTCTGCTTCATTGACTATGCTAAAGCCTTTGATTGTGTGGATCATAACAAACTGTGGCAAGTTCTTAAAGAGATGGGAGTACCAGAACATCTTATTTGTCTCTTGAGAAACCTATATGCGGGCCAAGAAGCAACAGTGAGAACTGGACACGGAACCACTGATTGGTTCCAAATTGGGAAAGGAGTCCGGCAAGGCTGTATACTGTCGCCTTGCCTATTTAACTTATATGCAGAGCACATCATGAGAAAGGCAGGGCTAGATGAATCAAAAGTTGGAATTAAGATTGCTGGAAGAAATATCAACAACCTAAGATATGCAGATGATACCACTCTAATGACAGAAAGTGAAGAGGAACTGAAGAGTCTCTTGTTGCGAGTGAAGAAGGAGAGTGCAAAAGTTGGGTTGAAACTAAACATTAAGAAAACCAAGATCATGGCATCCGGCCCTCTCAATTCCTGGCAAATAGATGGGGAAGAAATGGAGGTAGTGACAGATTTTATTTTCCTGGGCTCCAAGATCACTGCAGATGGGGACTGTAGTCAAGAAATTAAAAGACGCTTGCTCCTCGGGAGGAAAGCCATGGCAAATCTAGACAGCACACTAAAAAGCAGAGACATCACCCTGTCAACAAAAGTGCGTATAGTCAAGGCTATGGTCTTCCCAGTTGCAATGTATGGCAGTGAAAGTTGGACCATAAGAAAGGCTGAGCGCAAAAGAATTGAGGCCTTTGAACTCTGGTGCTGGAGAAGACTCCTGCGAGTCCCTTGGACTGCAAGGCGATCAAACCGGTCAGTCCTAGAGGAGATCAACCCTGACTGCTCTTTAGAAGGCCAGATCCTGAAGCTAAAACTCAAATACTTTGGCCACCTAATGAGGAGGAAGGACTCACTGGAGAAGAGCCTAATGCTGGGAAAGATTGAGGGCAATAGAAGAAGGGGACGACAGAGAATGAGGTGGCTGGATGGAGTCACTGAAGCAGTAGGCGTGAGCTTAAATGGACTCCAGAAGATGGTAGAGGACAGGAAAGCCTGGAGGAACATTGTCCATAGGGTCGCGATGGGTCGGACACGACTTCGCAACTAACAACAACAACAACATTATTGAGAAAAAGAAATAAAAGACTCCAGATGAAGCAGCATGTTTGCACAAAAAACTCTAATAAACTGAGAGACAAAAGGACAAGTATAAAAATAGAGGGACACATAACTAAAACAGCCTGAATTTGTAAGAATGAATTCAGGAAAGCTAAGGCTCACAAATGCTAAAAATGATTTAAAAAGTTTCAATATGTAAAAAACAAGAAAAAAATTAAGGAAACAATTGGTTCACTAATGGGAGAAGAAGGCTAGGAGGTGATGGGTAGCAGTGAGAAAACAGAATTGCTTAATTCATTCTTTGTATCACCACGACCAGATGGATTCATCCTGGGGTTCTGAAGAAGCTGTGATCTTGGAACCACTGAACCAAATCTTTCAAAGTTCCTGGAGCACCGAGGAACTACCAGAGAACAGGAAAAGAATTGATGTGTTCAGTCTTCAAAAAGCGGAAAATTGTATCCAGAAAACCACAGACCAATTAGCCTGACATCAATATATAGGAAAAACCTGGAAAAGATAATCAAGCAATGGATCTCTGAACACCTAGAAACAAGCAAATCTAGTACTAAAAATCATTGTGGGTTTGTTAAAAACAGATCATGCCAGAAAAAGCTAATTGCCTTTGACAAGATGACTACATTAGTAGATCAGGGAAATACTGGGAATATAGTTTACTTACACTTCATTTAGGCATTTGACAAAGTAGACCACAGCCTATGTCTTGGTAAGATAGAAAAATGTGGGATAGACAGCATCACCAACAGATGAATTTGATGACAGAATTTAGAAAAATAGATCTTGACAGACTTGAACACTGGGCCCTATGCAACAAAATGAAGTTCAGTGGTGAGGAAAGTAAGGTCTTACATCTAGGCTACAAAAAACAAATGCACACATGCACAGGTACAGAATAGGTGGTATCTAGCTGAACAGCAGTGATTATGAGAGAGATCTAGCTGTCCTAGAGGACAACCACTTAATTATAAGCCAGCAGTGTTCTGCAGCTGCCAAAGAAGCAATGCAGTCCTAGGCTGCACCAAGAAAGGGATAGTACATGAAGTAATAGTATCACTTTACGTTGCACTGATAAGAGCATATTTGGAATACTGCATTCAGTTCTGATTACCATTATAAAAAAGGTGTTGAGACTCTAGAAAGAGTGCAGAAAAGACCAACAAAGGTGATTAGGGGACTGGAGGCTAAAACGTATGAAGATTGGGTATGTCTGGTTTAATAAAAAAGAACCAAGGGTGATATAATAGCGTGTTCCAATATCTACAGGGGTGTCAAACTGCCGGCCCATGGGCCGGATGCATGAAGCGGAAGCCGCATCCACCCCATTGCCATCAATGGCAAAACTGTCCTGATACATTGCACAACGTCACATGATGTCACGAGTTTGACTTGTCTGATCTACAGTGAAGGGCTGCCACAAAGAGGGAGTTAAACTATTTTCCACTGAAGGCAGGACAAGAAACAATGGATGGAAACTAATCAAGGAGAAAACTAACCTAGAACTAAAGAGAAATTTCCTGACAGAACAATTAGTTTCCACTGATTAATTGTTCTGTCAGGGAATTTCTCCTTAGTTTTAGGTTGCCTCCAGAGGGTGTGGGTGCTCCGACAATGAAAGTTTTCAAGAACAGATTGGACAACCATTTGCCTGAAATGGTATAAGGTTTCCTGCTTGAGTAGAGAGTTGGATTAGAAGACCTCCAAGGTTCCTTCTCATTCTGTTATTCTTTTATTTATAATAAAACATTTTTATTTGTGAAATTGTTTTATAAAACATAATTGCTAAAGCTATGTTTTATCTGACATATAAAATAAACCTTAATTAACCTTAATAAAGTAGTACATTTCTTGATCCAATTAAATCATTTACTTTTATTTAGGGAGAGGCTTCTACAAGTTTTTATTTTAATGGTCATGGAATTGGAATGTTTAAAAATTCCTCACTAATAGCTTGGTTGACAGCTAAGTTTAAAAATACCCTTATGAAGACAACTTAAGTTAATAAATCTATTCTGTCAGTAGAAGCTTATATCTGAATAAACAGAATCTCAAACGTCCTCTTCTTCACTGGCATCAAAATGTCTGGAAAAAAATTAATTGCCCATTGCAGTTCATTAGCAATAATCAAATACATACTTTGAGCAACTGATAGCAGAATGGCTCTTACATAACAGTTCATTTGGGAACATTACTCCCTGAGGGAAAATGGAATGAATTGTCATTGGCCAGTGCCTTAGTCTGGGAGAAAATTTTGAGTGAATAATAATAAGAAGGGATAGATACAGATTCTAACAGAAGTCAAGGCAAAAGGCTACATTCAGTTGAATGTACATGCTAGTTGCCATTCAAGAATTGAATCAATTCCCTCCACTATATTTTAAATAAAAATAAAAACCATGCCAAACAACACTTTCAATATGATAATGCAACACATATATTTTAAGCTGGAAAACAAGGTAAGTAGCTTTATTTATTCAGTCAGTCAGTCAGTCATCTTATGTTGTTGTTGTTAGCTGCGAAGTCGTGTCCGACCCATCGCGACCCTATGGACAACATTCCTCCAGGCCTTCCTGTCCTCTACCATCTTCTGGAGTCCATTTAAGCTCACGCCTACTGCTTCAGTGACTCCATCCAGCCACCTCATTCTCTGTCGTCCCCTTCTTCTATTGCCCTCGATCTTTCCCAGCATTAGGCTCTTCTCCAGTGAGTCCTTCCTTATCATTAGGTGGCCAAAGTACTTGAGTTTTAGCTTCAGGATCTGGCCTTCTAAAGAGCAGTCAGGATTGATCTCCTCTAGGACTGACCGGTTTGATCGCCTTGCGGTCCAAGGGACTCGCAGGAGTCTTCTCCAGCACCACAGTTCAAAGGCCTCAATTCTTTGGCGCTCAGCCTTTCTTATGGTCCAACTTTCACTGCCATACGTTGCAACTGGGAAGACCATAGCCTTGACTATACGCACTTTTGTTGACAGGGTGATGTCTCTGCTTTTTAGTGTGCTGTCTAGATTTGCCATGGCTTTCCTCCCTAGGAGCAAGCGTCTTTTAATTTCTTGGCTACAGTCCCCATCTGCAGTGATCTTGGAGCCCAGGAAAATAAAATCTGTCACTACCTCCATTTCTTCCCCATCTATTTGCCAGGAATTGAGAGGGCCAGATGCCATGATCTTGGTTTTCTTAATGTTAAGTTTCAACCCAAGTTTTGCACTCTCCTTCTTCACCTGCAACAAGAGGCTCTTTAGTTCTTCTTCACTTTCTGCCATTAGAGTGGTATCATCTGCGTATCTTAGGTTGTTGATATTTCTTCCGGCAATCTTAATTCCAACTTTTGATTCATCTAGCCCTGCCTTTCTCATGATGTGCTCTGCATATAAGTTAAATAGGCAGGGCGACAGTATACAGCCTTGCCGGACTCCTTTCCCAATTTTGAACCAATCAGTGGTTCCGTGTCCAGTTCTCACTGTTGCTTCTTGACCCGCATATAGGTTTCTCAAGAGACAAATAAGATGGTCTGGTACTCCCATCTCTTTAAGAACTTGCCACAGTTTGTTATGATCCACACAATCAAAGGCTTTAGCATAGTCAATGAAGCAGAAGTAGATGTTTTTCTGGAACTCCCTAGCTTTCTCCATGATCCAGCGTATGTTGGCAATTTGATCTCTAGTTCCTCTGCCTCTTCGAAATCCTGCCTGCACTTCTGGTAGTTCTCGATCCACATACTGCTGAAGTCTAGCTTGTAGGATTTTAAGCATGACTTTACTAGCATGAGAAATGAGTGCAATGGTGCGATAGTTTGAACATTCTTTGGCACTGCCTTTCTTTGGAATTGGAATGTAAACTGATCTTTTCCAATCCTGTGGCCATTGTTGAGTTTTCCAAATTTGCTGGCAAATTGAGTGTAGCACTTTTACTGCATTGTCTTTTAAGATTTTGAATAGCTCAGCTGGAATACTGTCACTTCCACTAGCTTTGTTGTTGCTCAGCTTTTCTAAGGCCCACTTCACTTCACATTCTAGGATGTCTGGCTCGAGGTCAGTGACCACCTCATTGTGATTATCAGGGACGTTAAGCTCATTCTTGTATAGTTCTTCTGTGTAATTTTGCCACCTCTTCTTAATCTCTTCTGCCTCTGTTAGGTCCCTGCCATTTTGGTCCTTTATCATGCCCATTTTTGCATTAAACGTTCCCTTCATTTCTCCAATTTTCTTGAAAAGATCTCTGGTCCTCCCTATTCTATTATTTTCTTCTATTTCTTTGCACTGTTCATTTAAGAAGGCATTCTTATCTCTTCTAGCTATTCTCTGGAATTCTGCATTCAATTGGGTGTATCTTTCTTTTTCTCCCTTGCCTTTCGCTTCCCTCCTTTCCTCAGCTATTTGCAAAGCTTCCTCAGACAGCCATTTTGCTTTCTTGCATTTCTTTTTCTTTGGGATGGTTTTGGTTGCTACCTGTTGTACAATGTCGCGAACCTCTGTCCATAGTTCTTCAGGCACTCTGTCTATCAGATCTAATTCCTTAAATCTATTTGTCACCTCTACTGTATATTCAACAGGGATATGATTTAATTCATACCTGAGTGGCCTAGTGCTTTTCCCTACTTTCTTCAGTTTAAGCCTAAACTTTGCAAGGAGAAGCTCATGGTCTGAGCCACAGTCAGCTCCTGGTCTTGTTTTTACTGACTGTATAGAGCTTCTCCATCTTTGGCTGCAGAGCATATAGTCAATCTGATTTCTGTGTTGACCATCTGGTGATGTCCATGTGTAGAGCCGTCTCTTGGGTTGTTGGAAAAGAGTGTTTGCTATGACCATTGTATTCTCTTGACAGAATTCTATCAGCCTGTGCCCTGCTTCATTTTGCACTCCAAGGCCAAACTTGCCTGTTATTCCAGTTATCTTTTGGCTTCCTACTTTAGCATTCCAATCCCCCATGATGATAAGAACGTCATTTTTTGGTGTTAGTTCTATAAGGTGCTGTAGTGCTTCATAGAACTGGTCAATTTCATCCTCTTCAGCACTGGTGGTTGGGGCATAGACCTGGACTACTGTGATATTGAATGGTTTGCCTTGGATTCGAACTGAGATCATTCTGTCATTTTGAGGATTGTATCCCAGTATTGCTTTTCCTACTCTTTTATTGACTATGAAGGCTACTCCATTTCTTCTGAAGGATTCTTGCCCACAGTAGTATACCTGATGGTCATCTGAATTAAATTCACCCATTCCTGTCCATTTTAGTTCGCTGATACCTAAGATGTCAATGTTCAGTCTTGTCATCTCTTGTTTGACCACGTCCAGTTTTCCTTGATTCATGGATCTTACATTCCAGGTTCCTATGGAGAAAAAATCTTTACAGCATCGGACTTTCCTTTCACCACCAGACATATCCACAGCTGAGCGTCCTTTCGGCTTTGGCCCAGTCATCTTATAAGGTACCATAATAATGTAAGGAACTGGGTTAATGTGCAACATGCTAAAATTATCAAATAGCGGCAAACAATAAAACTCTGTTACTCTATTGGAGACTGAAGGAATAATATCCCAATATTGCATATGTTGAAACAGCTATGTTGAGCAACAGCAGAGTTGGGGCTATACAGACTTCAGACAGGATGATACTATTAAGTAACTGTTAAGTTTTTTGACTTACATGCAGATTCTTTGACCAATTCAAATAACTGAGACTCAATATAATGATTATATGACCTGGACCCAATTTTGAAAAACACCGAAAAGAAGCAACTGTGCAGGTTTTTTTTTCCATATTATCTGAATATGCTATAAAATTGGGATCTTTTGTTTGGCTTCTAGCAGAAAGCTGTTGCTGGTCCCTCAAAGGAAGATAAATTATTTTTTACCTATTTATTTTTCAAGCACAGTGGTTCTGCATAAATCTAATCACGAATTGGCTAATTCTCATGACATTTATGAATAATGTTATTCAAAGTCTGAAATTTAAAAAATGCAATAGCAGTTTCATCTAGTCATACCTGACATTTTTATTTTAAGCCAACATTCTTTAAACGCTGCTTTCTGTTGTGCCATCCTACAGAGTTTCTTGTTCCTAATCACTGGGGGTTAGAAATTTTAGTCAAGTTGTAAATACTTAGCACACAAGCATAAACTATTTTAATAACATATAGTTCCACAAAAAGGTTTCATATGGAAATGAAAAGAGGAAGAAAGAATTATACAGACTGTGACACAAGAGAGGGACTTGTACATTTCCTTTTTTAATACATTTAGGGGATTTCCATTTCACAAGAAATGCAGTCAGGAATTGGGTAGGGGAGGGGGGACAGCCATGTCAAAGAAATTTTTGCCCACATTAACGGAAACAAAAGTATTGCATGTATTGCCCACATTAACGGAAACAAAAGTATTGCATGTGTGTGTGTCATATATATATGACATGCAAAGTGTTATGCCACATTTCTGTCCATCATTATACAACTGGGCACTGAACTTGCCTTAAAGGAGAAGTTTGATTCTTATAGGTAAGTGAAGAGTAGATTATTTATTTATTATATTTTTACAAATAAGGCAGTGAACATATCCAACACATGCAGCCTTGGTGGAGCAGTGGGCTAATGCCTCCTTAAGTAACACCAGCTGCCTGCAATTAGTGCAGGTTCGCATCCCACCAGGCTCAAGGTTGACTCAGCCTTCCATCCTTCCGAGGTAGGTAAAATGAGGACCCAGATTGTTGGGGGCAATTAAGCTGACTTTGTAATAATGCCGCTTGGTGTGTGTGGGAAAGCCCTAATAAGCAGGCATATACATAGAATGAAGGCTACTGCTAAGCTTGTAAGCCGCCCTGAGTCTTCGGAGAAGGGCGGGGTATAAATGGAATTAAAATAAAATAAATAAAATAAATAAACATCTTTCTTCACCTATTTTTCCCACAACAAAAACCCTGTGAGGTGAATTGGGCTGTGGGTGACTGGCCCAAGGTTACCCAACTGGCTTTCATGGCTAAAGCAGGACTTGAACTCACGGTCTCTTGCTTTCTAGCCTGGTGCCTTAACCACTAGACCAATCCCTCCACTGCAAATACTGGTTTCTGTATAATTTAAATAAACAAATCCTAAATTTGTAAGAATTTTAAATACAGTCAAAAATAAAATAATTCAAGGAAATTAGTGACACATTCATGCATTGCATTAAGAAATGCCAAAAATGAAATATCACATAATGATAACATGACTGTGCCAAAAATGTGTTAACTGAACAAGCATGCGCAAAGACAAAACCAGCACAATGTGCTACATTTATATATAGCATAATAGGTTGAACACGTTTATTATTATCTACTGCTAAAATATGCAGCAGATTATGCAGCAGAAATAGGCAGCAGACACTACCTTCACTGTCTTTAGCTGACAGTGACACTATAATTTTATTGTGAGACAACTAATGACAATTAATGACAATGCTGCAGTCATTTTTATTGAATTTTCAGCTGGGATAGATTACTGAGACCTTTGTAGCCTAGATAGATGACCTAAATTAGAAATTAGATGTGGGCAGTGCATTCCTGCTAGTTTTCCAGAGCCACTTAATAGCTTTTGGTGCCATTGTTTCAGCATCTTTTTGGCACTGTATTCTTGCCAGACCATGTTCTAAAGAAAATGCTGTGCAGTTATATTTGTCATGTAGGCTGTTGATCTTTGGTCCTACAATAATTTATCTTGTCACCATATTGTTTAATATGTATGTTAAACATTTTTTTAAACATCATGTGAAATATTGGCATTGCATGTCATCAGTATGTTGATGACACCTAACACATTTGATTTTCTGAAAGACTCTCAAGACTTGGTTATGCTGTCAGGTCTTGGCCTTCCTGAAAAGCAGAGATTTGTCTCAGTGGTTCCATTACCAAGGAAGCCATTTTTATCCTCCCTTTGCCTAATGGTTAGTATTTTTATTTTTATGATATTTATTATTGTGGTTCTTTAGATTTTAATCTGTTTTAATATTGGCTGTTTTATCCTTTGCTGTTTGCTGCCCAGGGTTGTCTTTGGGCTATATAAATTAGATAATGCATAAATAAAAATCTTACTATCCAAATCAACATCTTGAACATTACTTAAACTCACTAATCAGGTAGATATGAACAAACTATAGTTAAATTCAGACAAGACTGAGGTGGCATTGATGAGTAAGAAAGCAGACTAGTACACTGAGGTTTAGCCAGTGGTGGGATTCAGCCAGTTTGCACCAGTCCAGCAGAACCGGTAGCTAATTTTTTGTTGCCCAGGCCCAGAATGGACTTCTGGAAGAGACATCCGCACAGAGAACCGGTTGTTCACATATTTGAATCCCACCACTGGGTTTAGCCTGTTTTGAATGGGTTTGCATCTGAATGAAAGTGTAGATCCATATTTAGAGGGTTTTCTTTAAGGCTCAGTTGCTAATGAATTTACAGATCACTTTTATCTGAGCTGTAATAATTTCACAGCAAGTTATCCATGCCTTGGTCACATTCTGTCTAGACTATTGCAACATGCTTGAGTGATAAGATAACTTGATTTTTTAAAGTTCATTTCACACAAACTTTATTGGAAATGGGACATTTCTTTATGTATCATTTATTCCCTACTCAGTCATCCTAGTGTAGGAACTCACTAGCTATAAAGATGCAGCTTTAGACAACAAATATAAATGTTTGCATATATTTTCTGTGCAGAACATTCACCCTTTGACTATTGGACAAAGTACAGCTAAAGTCTATCATGGCTGGTAGCTATATATTCATTGTAGCCATTCACTTAATGGTTGTTCAATAAAAGCCAGGGCTGTTTTTCAGTTTTATTTACTAGTAAAATAAAGGGAATGTTCTTTGCCATTTTCTTGAAACCAGTTGTGTTTTCTTCTCCAATAGCCTTGCATTTTATTTAGGTTTTCCTTTAGAAAAGGCACATACTGTATATAGTGATATAAAGAAATAGTTGAAGCATAACATTCAGTTGCCAACAGCAGGTCTGCTGAGATTTGTCTTCAGGTTCATCAGAATTCTGTAAGCTAAAAGAGATACATTCTTGAACAAGGAACACAATATATTGTAAAAGTCTCTGCTGCTGAACTTGGTGGACCCTCTGGTTTCTTGATGTTTGCCTATAACAGGGGTGTCAAACTCCCAATGTCACGTGATGTGTCGTGACATATCGAGACTTTTTTGCCATTGCTGGCAATGGGGTGGTCATGGTTTCGCTATGATACATCTGGCCCGTGGGCCAGCAGTTGGACACCCCTGGCCTATAAGCAGACAGTATGATATGATTGTGAAAGATATAACAGGATTCAGCTTTCTCATCTCTATTGTAACTTACTTGCATGTGCTTTTTAATTTTGCTCTTCTCTTTCCTTTTACATTTAAGCGCTTTACTGACTTCCATGGAAACATTTCAAATTTCCAAGTTGGGCTTAAAAGATTATTTCCAGAACTCTGGAGAGCTGCTTCCAGTAATGGTACAAGCCTGTTTAAAATAAATGTGTTCTGTTACTCATCTGCTTTTAATGTTTCTCTTTCCCCTGCTCCAGATAATAATTATTCTTACTTCAGCAACTTCAATTTCAAAAAAAAAGCATGATCTTAGTGGATTACCACTAGGCCACGTATCTTATCTGTCACGTGGATGTTGCCATTGCTGTTTTAAACCAGATGAATAAAAAAAAATAATAGTTTCCTTTCCTTGTCACTTAATGAGTAAAATAAAAATAAAATAAATAAGTAAAATAAGTGACAATGTTTTACTTAAAAGTGGCATTCTACCAGCTGTGAATACAGAATTAGTTCTAAAAAATTAAATGGGTGTTAAAATGATACTCATTTCTGCTACTTTAAGTTATCAATATGTAGTGTGTACAAAGTTATTTACACATCTTCAATAATACACATCAATGCAATAAGGATTAACAATTCTATTGCTCTCCTTTTGTCTTCTACTAATTGAAACAGACATTCAAGTAGCAATAACATTCCATTAGACATTAAAGTGTCTAAGTCCTTTTAAAACTGACATCTGTATGGCCATCTTCTGATACCACATTTTGTAGTTTAGTTAAGCTTTCCCTCGGGCTTTCCATATTTCTAGATCAGCTCCTGACCACAATGTTGGTTGTTTCAAGGCTGATTTTTTTCCTGACTTTGTGCCAGCTTACATGAACCTAGAGCAAAGCCAGACTTTTTCCTTTCATTCATGCTATAGCTCCAGGACGCGTGTGTTTTAGTGTTTGCTTTTGTATTGCTTCACTGTGCCTTCCAGCTTTGAGCACAACCAAGAACTGCACATCTTCTGCTATGTGAGAAAGTTAATTTTGATACAATTATGATAGGAAATCAGATGACTGCAAAAGCAAATGAAAGATGAAAACTGGACTACACCTATAAAAAGAAGAGTCCCATTAGCTGTTGCATAGGCATCAATGAGAAAAAGGTGCTAAAGGGTTTGATTATTGTTCCTACATATAAGTTTTGCTCTTGAAACATAAAACAGTCACTAGAAGCATTTTGTTATGTTTTCCTAACTCTTCATTAATAAAGATAGTTGGAAATCTTGCATTCTATGAGCTTACCTATTTGTTTCTTGGATGTAACATGACACTACGCCAGAAAGGTATCCAACTTCCTCAGCAAATCCAGTGCCAATCTTTCTATCCTGTTTGTAGCCAGGTTTGTAAAACCATCAAGGAGAAAACTAGACCTCCACCAAAATTTTCAGGGCAAACTATTACTTATAAACTGGCAGTAAACTCTATACTACTAGCTTTGCATAATGTTACCTAGCTGGGTATGAAACAAATGCAAGCAAACAAACAAGCTTAGACAACATTTCAAGAAAGTTATTAGCATATAAATATACCTGGTCACATATGTACTGTTTTGCAAAAGCTGAGGCAATTAAACCATCCATTCTTTATTGCATAAAACAGTAATCCACAACCTTTGTGGCGTGGCAACCTTGCTGGAGTGGGGAGAGGGAAATGGGCCATGTGAGCAGTGAGCTGGTGGGCTGGTGCACAGCTCAACACATGTGAGTGGCAGCCTGGCACGCACATGCATGTGCCCACAGCTCAATTTGCACAAATTGAGCTGCATGAGCATGTGCATGCCAGGTGGTTGCATCCCAGTTTCAAATAGGCTGTGGCCCAGAAGTTGGGGAGCCATGGCTTAAAAGATCATTAAAACTGTCCTTTTTGCATTTCAGTGCAAAATTGGACAAGACATTTTTGTTAAAGCCCTTCAAAACATCTTAATAAAATCAAATGACACAATAGCCCAAAAATAAAAAAGGTCATGTACAATATACAATGAAAAGACTGCAACAGTCAACTATGTAGGACAAAAAGACTAGCCAAATGCATCAAAACATCAAGTAGCTGCAGAAGGCATGACAAAAACTTGTTGATCTCATAACATGAGGACAGACTCAAACACAGTTTCAAAAGAAAAACTATTAGCTTCTTAGACCAAGCCAAATTTTAAAAAAAATGCTAGGGAATTGCATTAACAGAGGGATAGAATCAAGATCACGTGAAGTGTTAATACAACTTTACAACGCCTTGGTAAGGCCACACATGGAATACAGCATCCAGTTTTGGTCATCACAATATACAAAAGATGTTGAGAATCTAGAAAGAGTACAGAGAAGAACAACAAAGATGATTAGGAGACTGGAGGCTAAAACATATAAGGAATGGTTGCTGGAATTGGGTATGTCTAGTTTAATGAAGAAAAGGACTAGGGGGGACATGATAGCAGTGTTCCAATATCTCAGGAGTTGCCACAAAGAAGAGGGAGTCAAGCTATTCTCCAAAGCACCTGAAGGCAGGACTAGAAGCAACAGATGGAAACAAATCAAGGAGAGAAGCAACCTAGAACTAAGGAGAAATTTCCTGACAATTAGAACAATTAACTAGTGCAACAACCTGCCTCCAGAAGTTACGAATGCTGCAACACTGGAAGTTTTTAAGAAGAGACTGGACAGCCATTTGTCTGAAATGGTATAGGTTTTCCTGCCTTAGCAGGGGGTTGGACTAGATGACCTCCAAGGTCCCTTCCAAATTATTATTATTATTATTATTATTATTATTATTATTATTATTATTATTATTATTATTATTATTATTATTATTTCCTGGAAGCTTACATTCAGACAAATCAGTCACCAGTAGATACATAGACATAAACCGTAATTACAAATAACTTAAAAGAGACAATAAAAAACCTAGGATGCAAACAAAAAGACTACAACATATCCCCCTTTATCAACCCACATTCCAGTGGAGGGATTCAGCCAGTTCCCACCCCTTCAGCAGAGCTGGTAGCTAATTTTTTGTTGCCCAGGCCCAGAATGGACTTTCGGAAGTGGCATCCACACAGAGAACTAGTTGTTCACATATTTGAATCCCACCACTGCCATATTCAGATCAGCGCCAGGCAAACAATTGTGCAGAAAAAAAATACCTCAATCAAAGAAATCACCAAGGAGAAATTACATCTGCACCAAAACTGACAGGGCAAGCTGCTGCATATAGACAGGCAGCAAATCACATACTCACTGATATGTCAGTAGTTGTGTAATGAAACCTGTATAAGCAAACAATCATGCTCAGAGAGCACAAAGAACCCCACACTTCAAGCCTGAGCTACAGATATTCTTTTCTTTTACAACTTATTTTAAGTGCATAATTACTATTAAAGAAACACTTGATTAATGTATGTTTTCTATGTTTGGGTCAAATTATTGCAAAGTATTTATTATTTTTCAAATAATTTTAAGAAACTTTACTAATATTTTAAACTTAACTTCTAAATGTTAACCAAACTATTACTATTCAGAAGTGCTAAAATTATATATTGCTTAAACACACATTTCCCCCCCAGAAATTATTGTCTTCCAAAGCAATCTATATTCAAATATAAGCAATTCAAAATAGAGGAAAAACCCTTTTTTGCAGATTCAGAATTAGAAAAACAGGATGTGGAATGGGAAAAAAGGAAGATGAAACAATTTTATTAAGGTAAAAAAATATGATTTGCATCATATGATTCTTAGGTATTTGGTATTCTTTTGCAGGGGAGGGTTAAATGCTATTTTTGGCCTTTGTTTCTTTTTATTAGGCCAAAGTATGTGATTAAAATTACTGTAGCTGATAAATGTAGCATACCCTTGTACTTTCCAAATTACCAAAAGTAGAATTCTTTGTCTAGTGGTGAGTGTCTCAGCAAATTCCCACAGCTGTTCCTTGTCTCATTAGTGGAAAGGACCAGATTGGTCTTCCATTGTCATGGTTTTCATACTGAGAAACAAAGAGTGTGGCTATCCTAAGAGAATTTGGCTCCTGATTTATCAATAAACCCTTGCATGTATACACCGGTAATATGTTGCCTGGCTGGAATGGCTGGTTTGTCTTAAGTTTCATGAGCTTTAAAACAGGGATTATGATTAATTAAGAATAACTTTAGATATGATACTTATTTCAAGGTCAGCACATTATATTTGATCTCAGCTCTGATTTCTTATTAGTAATATTTTGCATGTTCTGATAATCTTTCTTTCTTCTCCCCTCCTGCCAAGGAATGTTGTCTGAAGGATATCTTTGTAAAATCCCTTATCATGAGCTCTTGAATTACACACTCTATGGAACAGAAACAGAAGAGGCAATACATGAATTGAAGTCATTAAATGGTGTCACTTATGAATCAACAGACAACATGCAAAATAGAAGTTTATTTTGCAATTATAGATCCATGGACACATTTATGATCTCTGTTTCTTCCAAAAAACCCAAAAATAATAAACAAAAGAAAGACACATTGAAACAAACTATTCAATATCCAATATTTGAAAGGCAAACATCTGAACCTGTGGAAATCTGTATGGGATCATCCATAAGCAAAGACACTTACCTTGTTCCTTCTTCTTGTAAAAGCATTTGTAAGAACTACAGTGACCTGCATATCGCTGGTGATCAGGTGCTGCCAATGAATTCAATTAAAAGAGATGCTATTTATGACAGTGGGATATGTCCATTCTTGGATTCATCAGAGATTCCATTGGCAATAGATTCGATTCCAATATTACCTGCTGAGGTCCCGCGGAAACCGTCCCAAAGGAATTCATCATGCTGCATCATGGCCAGCATCATGCACCATCAGCAGCCTCTCTCAAATTCAATTCTGAATAATTATTTGGAAGAGAAAGTGCTAGAGCTTTATAAACAATATATCATGGATGTGATGGGCAGCAGCATATCTCCCACTCAAATCTTGACTTCAGAGTTCATAATGACAAATGTAGATCAAATCAGCATGAAACTATCCCAAGAGATGAACATGAAGACCACCAAAGCCAAAGATATGGTTATTAACTGCCTACTGCAATTAGCTAGTGGAAAAGTATCAAGTGAAATGAGTACTCCCAGTCTCCACATTTCCCCGTTCAGCACTAAATAAAGTTCACTCTGTCTTGAAAAGTAGAAATCAGTTTAATTTCTGTGTTATAAAACTATCAGGATACAGTTGAGGTGCCAAGTCTTAATTATTTCACAAGTAAAATTCTTCCATGATTTTTCATTTTTCTTTCTCCTTTTGTGCTTTCTCCTCCTTCCCTACTAAAGAGTTTTGAGTGTCTGCAAAAGGGACCTTAGAAAGTTTTCCAGGTTATTATTTATTATTACTATTCTTTTGAAATCTACTAAATAATGGTCACTCCCAAACCTAGTGAAAGCTTCCTCTTGTGTATGGGAGCATCATTTGGCTGTACAGATAAGTTATATAATGTAAATCCATAACAATAAACATAACTATGAATTTTTCTCTTAATAAATCATTTTTAAATAATATGTTTCATTTCCTGTCTTTTTTTCCTCTTTGTGGTCAGAACAGTATATTTCAGTTTTCAACATGCTTGAAAGTACATTTTCATACTTCTTACCTCTGATTTGGCATACTAAATTCTAGTAGAAGCTATGTATAGATTAAAAATATGATCCACAATTCTAGTATGTCAGCTTATAGAACAGTTTAAGAATGTATAGATAGACCTTGATTTATGATAATTCACCCAGTGACCATTCAAAGTAATGACAGTGCTAAATGAATACACTTAGGATCCATGCCCAAAGTTAAAGCTGTTGCAGTGGCCTTCTGGTCACTTGACCAAAATTTGGGAGCCTAGAACACTACCTGCACTGAAAGCTGTAGGAATACCACTACCCAGGGCGTTTTTTTGTCATAGAACTCACCGGAACACAGTTCTGGCACCTTTTTTTTGACAGATATTCCAAGTTTTAAAAGTAACCTTTGAAAATTTGATGTTTGGTCCCCATGGATTTGAATCTCCCTGTCGAGCGTAGCAGGTGGGCGGCAAAATCATTAAAACGGTGCTTGCGGGCTGCTTGTGTGTCGAGTCCAATGCATGCGTACTTCGTCTGGCTGCTCGGCTTGGGGTACTGCTCGGCTTGTCATGTGGTTGTGCTTTGAGTGCTTACTGCGGGTGATGACCGTTATGTCTCGTTACACAACTGTCGGGTGTGTGGGTTTGTGTACAGTGATTGACTACATGTGAAAGGTAAACAAAAGATTAACAAGATGTGAGTTCCGGCACCTTTTTTCTTACAAAAAAAGCACTGCCACTACCTATGTTTCCCCCATCCCCTGCCACCTTGTGCTGTACTGTCCCAGCTGACCTTTGCCATATTCTTGCTCTCACTGCTGACAAGGAATGGGTGCCCTTACTGTTGGGCTGGGCCTGGGTTTCATGCTCTGAAAAAGAAGGCAAAAGTACCCCAGACCCACAGCATACTAAAAGCCCCTTTGCAAAGAGCTTCTAGGTGAGGCAGGCTTTGCATTCCCCAAAAATAAAAAAGCCCCAAAAGCTCAAAGCAGCAAAGGCGAAGAGACTTTTTGGCGTGATATGATTCTGCAGCTGTTTTTGGCTGTTTTTGTTGTTCTTAGCCTGGCCTAGGAACATTTTCTGCAAAGTGGCATTTTTGCATGCTGTGCTCCAGGAGCTTTTTTATACAGGGGTGTTTGGCATGCTGGAACTCTAGGCCTTCTTTTGATTTCCCCCCCCCCCACACA